>NC_139718.1:43850205-44380205 GCF_964188405.1 Protomyctophum parallelum | reverse complement strand
TGGTTTTAATACTTATTCTTTTATTATTAATCAATAGATATGCCAAGCAGTCAGGGTTGCAAGCGTCTCTTTCCAAGACCCTGCTGCAGATGGTGGACACGAGGTTCAGCTCTGTATATATGTCACTGCGTTCTATACAGGACATATATACAGAGCTGCACGAGAAGATGGAGGCTCGTGGCGAGGCTGATAAGGTGGATAAAGTTGCCCCCGACATGCTGGCCTTTCTTGTGGCCTTCCTCGAGCCCTTTCGGGACGCACAGCGCGAGCTGGAGGGGGACAAATACTGCACTCTTCAGCTCGTCTGTCTGTGGTCAACAAAGCTGAAGGCTCATTGTCGGCCAGACCCACTCGACACGGCACAGCAGGCTTTTGTTCGTCAGCGCCATGCGGAGTGGATGGACAAGAAAATTATACTGCATGATCTCCACAAGGCTGCAACCTTTCTGTGGCCCAAATACAATCAGCTTCGCATGCTGGACAGGCACGAAAGGGACAATGTGCACGAATATGTGAAGTTGCGTTTAGCAGCAGGTCTGCCAGCAGCAGCGGTGGTTGAGGAGGAGGAGGAGGATGCCGCTGGCATTGCGAGTGGTGATGAAGAAATTGCAGCGGCTGCTGCGCCCGCTCCTAAACGCGCACGTCCTGCATTTGATGCATGGGAGAATGTGTTTGCAGAGGAAGAGGAAGATGATGAGGTGGAGAGCTACATCAGACAGAGGCCAACTATGAGCGACGAGAAGGATGTGCTGGGCTGGTGGAACTCAAACGGCAAAACATACCCAAAACTGTCTCAGTTGGCAAGACAAATTATTTGTGTGCCAGCCAGCAGCAGCAGCAGCGAGAGAGTGTTCAGTGCAGCAGGCCGCACTATCGAGGAGAGGCGAACACGACTTGCTCCTGAAACGGTCGACGCACTTCTCTTTCTCCATGCGCAATAGGCCATTAGGAATAGGATAAAGATCGATTTACTGTGTGTTGCGCTTTGTGTGTTTTTTATATATTTATTTTATTTAAAATGTTAAAGTTTGAAGTGCTCTTTGTATTTATATTTTAGGTGTTCAAATTGGCTATTTTTTATTTTATTGTGTGCAAGAAACACGGTTTCTGCCTATAGCCCTTTTTTATTGCAATTGCAATCACTGACACTGTTTCACTTTATCGCTGCTGTTTTAACTGTTATTTGAATCCGTTTACTTTAGTTATTGCACTACGAGTTTATAGTTAATATTTTTTATTTTCTTTTTTTGCTGCTGTTTTTTAAGCAAACAGAAACTCGGTTTCTGCGATTTTCTTTTCTTCAGTTTATATATATATTATGTGCGTGTGCGTGTTCAATGATTATTAATGTTGGTTTGTTAACTGCCTGTTATTATTTTTAATAAAGTGTTTGATTGTGGAGTTAAAGTATCGTTTGCTGTGTGATATTTTATAAATATGGTAGCCAAATAGTAATGGTCAATCAATGATAAATTAATGATAGAAAGAACAAAGATTCAAACTCAAAGGCTTTAAAGTTTATTTTGCAAAATGATGATGATTGAAGTGCCTGCCCTGCACTGTGTCGAGTGTCGACAACAACAGAACATTCCTGCCTGGCCAGATGAGAGGAGGAGGAGGTGAGCGAGGTGTTAGTTGAATAGTTCATGTGTTTAGGAATAGACAAAGGAAACAAAGCAAGAAAGCATTAACAACATTAGCATCCCGTCCGCGCTCCGCCTCATCGCATTTAAGATGCAGGCACGCAGCCCCACGGCTCAAGCCTCACATTCCACAGTCTACACGGCACGCACAGTGACAGTAGGCTACAACACACTATTAAGTCACACACAGTAAATCACAGTAAATCAGTAGCCCGTTGTGTATTATGGTCTATTGGTCTATCTGTAATGTTATCATTGGACATGCTGTGAAAGAATTTAAGAAAGTTTCCATTTCGCCGATTATAATTAGTAGGCTAATATAATTAAGTCTTTTCTTGACTCACCACTCTAGAATGGCATTGGCGCCTATGCGCCTATGCCATCTAGTGGCGATATCTTTTTCTTTTTTTTTCGGGCTTTTTCCGGGCTTTGGGTCTAACATTGCGGTAATTAATAGGTCCGGGCCGGGCCTCGGGCCCATCCAGTTAGGGCCGGGCCATGCAGGGCTTCAAATTTCTGGCCCGATGAGAACTCTACTGCTCACCCACAGACAGATTACCTGCTCACCCACAGACAGATTACCTGCTCACCCACAGACAGATTCACAGACAGCACAATCTGTACTAATGATTCCCTGTAAATAAAAGTTGGTATTTGTTGTATAAGTGTTTTGTTATTTCTTATTGTGGAACAAACCTTTTAATGGTGTCTTTTTTTTCTTTGTGTCTCCACCAGTCATGGCTGAGACAATATGGCTACCTGGCTCCCCTGGACAGTACGGACTCATCTAACCAGGATCTGTCTGAAGCCATCAGGGAGATGCAGAGGTCCTACAACCTGGATGTCACTGGACTGTTGGACCAGCAAACCATCACGTATGTCTCCTACATCTACTCATGTAGCTCCTTGGTTTTGTCAACCATTCATTGAAACCTTCGCTAGAGAAATAAGCCACTCAGAGCCTCTTCCTCTGAGACTCATACATTATATTATTATAGAACAATAAGCCACTCAGAGCCTCTTCCTCTGAGACTCATACAGTATATTTCAGCTGGCAGTCCAGCCCAGCCATCAGGCAGAGTAGGCAGTTAGTTGCCTAGGGGGCACCATGAGGGGAGGGGGCATTTGAATTTGTATTATTATTATTTTCTTCTTTTATTTATATTTTTCTAACTCGTATATACATATTTTGATATAATTAATTGAAAAAGCTTGGGGCATCACAAAACACCCTGACTGCACAGTGCACTGCACTACACTGGCTAACAAGACAAATAAATATAAGAAGAAAAAAAAACACCTTCAATATTTATTTTATTTTATAAAAATATATTAATCTTTCACTCAATAGGGACTGCTCCCGTCACTAGTTGATGATGTTGTGTAGTCCAGCCCTATGGAATGATGGTGGTGGGAGCCATCACATAACAACTAGGAACCATAGCAGAAGGAAGGCTTGAAGAGCATTCAGACTAGTGAGCTTAAGTAGCCCGCCCAATTGGTCAGCTGACTGCCACATCAGCGAATGACATGTGGGTCTCTTACACACACTGAATCCACCCACATAGTAATGCAGCATATTAACCCCTTGAGTATAGACAAATCCACAGAGGGGTGCCCTGGGCGCGGCCATTACTGAGGTGTAATCCATGGAGCAGGTGCTCCGTAGGCCAGGTGTGGCTAATCAGTGCTGCTGTGCTTAATGGTACACCTCAGTAATGGCCGCACCCAGGCAACCCTCTGTGGATCCCTCTGTGGATTTGTCTATATGTATGCGCCCTTGACCACGGCATGAAACCCCTCGAGTATATCTGACTGAACTAACTCTGAAAGCTATAGGCATCATTTAATCAGGGGCTCGAAGGAGTTATTGCTGTTGGGTGTGAGAGGCATGTACATTTGTACGTCTTCAGCGTAACAGTGGAAGGATATATCGTGTTTGGAGAGGATGGGTCCGAGGGGGAGCATATATAGCAGGAATAGTAGAGGCCAAAATAGAGCCCTGGAGTGTCTGTCTGTCCAAGCACGAAAATAGCGTTTGTTCACCACCAAGTGTCACTGTTGAACAGCCTAACACACAGACACACACAGGCCAGGGAGGAGGGCTAGTACAGCACAGCACAGCACAGCACAGCACAGCACAGCACAGCACCACTCAATTCAGACGGGTCTGATTAAAGAAGTCTGACATGGAGAGCTAAATTGTAGGCTACTGAACATTATATTCTGGTATTTTCAGCTCTAATGTCTCCTTGTCTGTCAGAGCCATGAAGAGACCTCGCTGTGGCATTCCTGACAAGACCAACGTGGGGCGGAGCAGCTACGAAGCGGTTGGAGCCAAGTGGGACAAGTATAACCTCACTTACAGGTACGAACAGAACAGTGAGTTAAAGTTCTGCATTTTGATTGGTCTTCAGGTATTTGTATTGATGTGCCAATAATCTATACATCATCATGACACCTTATTAATATCTACCACAAAACTGGACACATTGGAGACTTTCCTAATATTGACCGAGACTTGATGAATGTCAGGCCAAACCGGCCAAACCCAAACCGTGTTTTGTCTTCCTGTGGGTTTACTGTGGGGTTAGTTAGGAAATGTAATACTCCACTTGGACAGCTTTGCTTAGTTTGTCTCTCTTTGCCTCTTCCTCTTCCTCTAGTATTGAGACCTATCCACCTAGAATCCCACATCAGGACATATTAAACGCCATCCATAGAGCCTTCAAAGTCTGGAAGGATGTCAGTGCGTTCACCTTTGAGTATATTCCCTACGGGGGCCACCGCGATGAGGACGACGTCGACATCATGATCTCCTTCTACGCGGGTCCTCACAAAGGCCATGAATTTATATCATCGGACCTGGCACATGCCTCCACCCCCAAGCCTGGGAGGAGAGTTTTCGTGCACTTCAACTCAGACAGGCAATGGAGCGTCACCAACCAGCATGTGCAAGGTAAGAGATGGTGTCACTTGGACACAAAGTGAGTTTTGCACTATAGAGACAACCGGAATTAGTTGAAGGGGCTTTTGTTCATTTGTTACAATTAACAGGACACTTTAACATCAATGAGTGCTTAGTTGTTTTAAAGATGTTTTTAGTTCAGCTGTAATGCTACAGAACAGTGCAAGGTGCACAACTTACATCTCATTCATTGCATTCCTTTTGCATGGATGCAAACAAATCATTACTTTGCAAACTAAGAATGAAAATCAGATCAACAATAAGATGACTACTCTGCAGTGTTCTTCCTGGTTTATATTTAAGCAATATTACACGAGAGGGTGTTGTTTAACGTGATTATTGCCACGACAGTGATGCGGTAGGGGAACGAGACGAAGTCGAGTTCCGCAAGCATCACTGAAGTCCAGCCCATGGAACCTCTCCCTGAATCTCCATGTTCAGTGCGAGACATGAGGCAGCCAGCGTGGAGGCTGACCCCAGTCCAGTCCAGCCCATGGAACCTCTCCCTGAAGCTGCTACATTAGAGAGCCGGAGTGAGCTCCTTTAGTGGGGCTAATGTTATAGTCCTGAGTCCCGACTCCAAGTACTGTATGATGAAACATGAAACGTGACTGAACAAGCCATGTGAACCATGGCTAGTATAGTTACCAGCTAGCGCCCCTCAAAAACAACTAGAGGCAAAAACAGAAGCTAGTGGCTAGCGCCCAGCCGCCCCTCAAAAACAATGTTGTATTGCTTAATCTTTTGTAGTCACTATTCATTGATTCACTGGCATACCTTTGAAAAAAAAAATCTCACTGTTCTATTGAAATAAAAATGTGATTTATTGAAATTAATTAATTATAAGGCCTCTAATTAGATAAAAAATTGTAATTGAGCAGCCTTATTTAGTTTTTATTTTATTTAGTTACTTAGAGTAGAGCTTAATAATAATGTCATCTATCTCATCATCTTAAAGAAACTTCTCAAAATGATGTGAGGACATAAAACCGAAGGTTTATATTGTTGATGCTATTCTCATCCTTCTACCCTAATAGACAGGGGGTACACGAGCACATGGCCGTTTATCTGCCTTTATCCGTGGTCCTTCTCCTACCAAACCACACTGTTGGCACACATCTCTCCATGCAAAATAAAATTGCACGCTCCCAGTACAGTACAGTACAGTACAGTACAGTACAGTACAGTACAGTACAGTACAGTACAGTACAGTACAGTACAGTACAGTACAGTACAGTACAGTACAGTACAGTGGAATACAGTCCAGTCCAGTACAGTACAGTAGAGTACAGCACAGTGGAGTACAGCACAGTACAGTGGAGTACAGTAAAGTACAGTACAGTACAGCACAGTGGAGTACAGCACAGTACAGTGGAGTACAGTACAGTACAGTGGAGTACAGTACAGGCCAGTGCAGAGGACTACAGTATACTATTCCCGATAGGTTGCCACAATTACAACATTCAAGCAACTTGGTATATAGAAACATTGCCACTTGCCATGCTTGCTTTTAGACGGAAATAAAAACAAGCAAAACAAACAATAGGGCCACTCAGCCAGGTTGCCAACTTTGCACTTTTCAAGTACCTGGATATATGAAAACATGATGGTTGCTATGTTTGCTTTTCCAAGTAAAAAAAACAAACTGTATTGAGTATCACCCTTCCGCTATTGCCTTCTTCCCATTTGCGACACGTGGTGCTAGGATGAGCGGGCCAAAGGCCCGCGAAATTCTAGTTCTCATTAGTCAAATAAAAGTGACTTATTGCAAAGAAAAATGTGTTTTTCTTTACTAATCAAAACATTAGCCTAAATTAATGATCATACAGCACTCTGTGCTGGAAATAGGAGGTTTTTAAAAATATCCATTGAATCGTATCGAAAATCGTATCGAAAGTTTAATTTAATCGTGGATTAGGCGAATCGTGACAGCCCTAGTATTTTACTGTCTGTTAGCTGTTTACATGAGCATCCATCGTTGGCCTCCGGTGGCTCCCATGGTGTGACGTCATCGAATATACAAAATCTCCTCGTACGCGCTGCGCACACACTGCGCACGCACTGGGCACGCGCTGCGCACGCTGTTACAACTCATATGTCTAGGGGTAAGATGTAAGTAAAGTAAGTAAAGTAAGATGAGTAGGCAACATAAGAAGGAGGGACAGGAAACCATGATCAAATGCGAGGTTTATTATAATAGTATATATAATAAACCGTAATCAAAAGATATTTACATTAATGGCTCTTAAACAATCAAAAGAAAATACAATAAAGAAACAACGCCTTTCCGAAGGGCGTTCGGAAACAAATGGATGAAACAACATAAGGTAGTTTTCACAGTTAGTAGTCACACAGAATAGCGGGTCGGAAGAAGACCATAGTGATGTTCCCCGATGAGCTGTCAGGCACAGACTGACTATGTAACGGTGCACCCATTGGCCACTGGGTGACACGTGACCGGCAACCAATAAGGGAGGACGCGTTGATCAGACGCCTGACTATACTAATTCATTCTAGATTAATAGACATTAATGAAACCAGAGATTTATCTGGTTGGCACACGAGGTTGCAAGCAAGAGAGCAGAGACATGGCATATATTGTGATATTGCACTAATTTATCTTCTGTTCTGCAGTCCGTCCGTCCGTCCGTCCCGCCCCTCAAATAATCTCTCAAGAGAAGAATATATCTGCCTGCACCACTTCCCTAAACATGTAGGAGGAGGTGGTGCCCCCAGACGCAAAAACAAATGGATAACAAAAACGTATTTTATTTTATTTTACTGAAGGAGTTCTTCTTCCATCCATCCATCCAGGTTTCTACAATGTGTTTCTGGTAGCGGTCCATCAGCTGGGCCACACCCTGGGTTTGGGTCACTCCGACGACACATCGTCCATCATGCACAAAGACTACAAATGGATGGAGACTGATGACTTCCTGCTGCCAGCAGATGACCGCCAGGGGATTCAAGACATCTACGGATGTGAGTGGAAATGGTTAACCCATTTTGGGGGCGGGAACCCCTTTTGGTGTTAGCATTATGTTATGATTTAGCTATTGAAAAATAGCAGATCTACAAGCTCATAGCACGCCACCGAGTGGCGCGCTATGAGCTTGTAGGTCTGCTTTTTTGAAAAATCGAAGAACGACTTACATAGAAACATAGCTTTTTCAGAAAACTGTCATGATGTAGAATAATAATAAAACTTTATTTGTATAGCACCTTTCATGACATGAAATGCAGTGCTTTACAGAGCAATGGAGAAAAAAAAAGAAAAGCAAGGCAACGACATTAAAAAACAAGCAGTAATGCAATACAGTGAGGACATGAATAACAAAAAATTAAAGATCAATTAAAAGCAATGTTGTAGAAGTGGGTCTTGAGCTGTGCTTTAAAAATGTCTACATTGACGATTTTTTTAAAATCTGATCTCAGGTCAGAATGGGTTAAACAACAACTTGATATATAATAATACTTCAACTCTTAACGAGATTACACTTAAGACGGAGGGCGGAGGTTGGAGGTGAGATTTATTGCAGATGAACTGATTACAGTATGGAGCTGGGATGAGTGAATGGACAGAGAAGTGACTGGCAGTATGATAACAGAATGATAACAGAATGATGACAGTATGAGGAGGAGACAGTGGAGGAGCTTTGGCGTGGGCCCCCTGGGGACGGACCAGAGCCTCGGTTCGGATCCTGCCTGGCGGAGGCAGGGGGGGCTCTTGAGCCTGCCCCCCTGGGGCCGACCTGGTGGAGCCTGCTGCTGGGCGGTCGTCGGGGAGGTGGCGGGTACCTGAACGGAAGCACAGATGAGCGATGGGAAATGAGGAGCGTTTATAAAGGGGCGCGGACAAGGTAACGTAGATCTGATTGGAGCAGACGGATGATGGGTCGTTACATCTCTGAGTTGAACTATCGTTAACAACTAAACTTCAACTCTTAACGAGATTACACTTAAGACGGAGGGCGGAGGTTGGAGGTGAGATTTATTGCAGATGAACTGATTACAGTATGGAGCTGGGATGAGTGAATGGACAGAGAAGTGACTGGCAGTATGATAACAGAATGATAACAGAATGATGACAGTATGAGGAGGAGACATTGGAGGAGCTTTGGCGTGGGCCCCCTGGGGACGGACCAGAGCCTCGGTTCGGATCCTGCCTGGCGGAGGCAGGGGGGGCTCTTGAGCCTGCCCCCCAAAAGGAATTTAAAGAACATACCTGGAGGTCGTTTACCGGCTTGGGTTGCCCTAGGGTGCCATTGGACCGCCTGGGGCCTGGAGGAGAGAGAGAGAGGAGCCTGCAGAGATGGGACCTTGCAGAGGCGGATGGAAAAAGAGAGAGTGGGGTTAGCAGCGTAGGAGTGGACGACCTCTCGGCAGAGGGTTGCGAGAGGGAGCAGTGGCGAGAATTTTGGTTCACCTGGCGACGGTGGCGAGACAGGGAGACTCCCGGCGGAGGAGGCCCGCGTGGCCGGAGGACGGGTCGACCGTCGTTTAGGAGGAAGTGAGTGGGCGTCCTGGAGAGGGAGAACATGTTTAGAAGTGGGCAGAAGAGGAGGTACCCGCCACCCGACACATCCACCAGTCAATGTAGGTACCGCGCTGGAAGACGCCATGGACTTCTGGGCATCAAGCACGGAGGCGGAGGAAGGTCTGACGTAGGAGGAGAAGGCGGAGGACGACCATCGGCCCAGGGCCTGCAGGGTCGGGACGGAGACGCCGCTGGCAGCAGCGGTGGTGGCGGCTCCGATTCTCAGGGAGTGGCTGGAGTAACGGTCAGGCGGGAGGCCACATCTTTGGAGCAGGGAGCGGAGATGAGAGGTGAAGGCGTGCTGGTGGAGAGGGAGACCATTCGGGAGGCTGAAGAGAGGAAGGTGGCCGGAGGAGCGTTTTCTGACGGAGAGGAAGCGCAGCATGGAAGAGAAGGGGCAGAAGTTGCCGGGGACCTTGGCCACCGAGACGAGGCAGCCTCTGTGGTCACGGTCAGCTTTTGAATGTTTCAGAGATAGGTTGAAGCAGGTGGGGGTGAAGCACAGGTCGGAGAGGCAGACGTCTCTGGAGGGGTCGAACGCCGTGGACCTGGTTGTGAACTCGCCTACTCTAAGGAATCCATAGAAGGCGAGGAGAAGGGCGGCTTCGAGGAGGAGGTCTAGATACGGAGTGAAGACTCCTTTCCTGAGTTCCGAGACGAAGGAGTGGATAATGTTTAGAGTAATGGGGAGACGCTGGTCCGGGACGTGACGTGACGATCGCTGAAAGCCCTTTAGGAGGAGTTTGATATGTGGGTTGGTGAACAGGCTAGGGAAAAAGGGGTCGCGAAGGCGGGCGTGGAACTGGACGCCTGCCATTAGACCGCTCATATAGCCGTGGCTGAGATGGTTAAACTTGAAATTAAAGGCGAGAAAAGGGGTGACGGTCGAGACTAGTACTGGGAAGAGAGGAATGGAGTGGCAGGCGCAGAACTGACCGAACTTGCGCCAGGCCGAGGCGTAGCAAGATGCGGTGGCGGGGGAGAGGGCGGATCTAATATAGACGTCGGCGAGAGAACGGAGGCATTGGATGTGGGGCATCAGGACAGAACCAGCTCTCGGTGCGCCGGGCAGATCAGGGGGAGTGGCTTGGCTGAAGGGCATCGCTGGTGGAACTCCTGGAGTTTGAAACGAGAGAGACAGTCAGCGATATTGTTAAGGTGGCCCGGGACGTGAGCCGCTCGGACTGTGAAGTTGAACATGACTGAGGACCAGGTAATGAATCTCATGAGGGGCATGATCTGATTGGAGGAGGAGCGGCCTTTATTTATGACGAAGACTGTGGCCTCATTGTCGCAGTTGAACACTATACGCTTGCGAGCCCAGCGGGACCCCCAGAGCTTGCAGGCTACGGCGATGGGGTACAGTTCGAAGTGGGCTATAGAAACCGGTGGCTGAGTTAGTTCGACGGGCCAGCTGTCGGAGAACCACTCCCCTTGGAAGATCCCCCCAAAACCTGCAGAAGGCGCCGCGTCGGTGAATAAGTGAGCCGGAGTTACGGGGTCGTGATAGAAGAGGGAAATACCGTTCCAGTCTTGCAACAACTTTGACCAGAACGAGAGATCGGACTGACAGCCTGCATCTAGAACAACTACGTCGCTGAGGGAATCGACGCTGCTGGCCAACTCCAGCAGCCGGGATATGAACGAGCGGCCCTGGGGAATTATTTTGATTGCGTAATTAAAATGACCCAGAAGTGAAAGCAGCTGGCGCTTGGTGCGCGGTGAAGCGGCGCTCTGGATTAATTCTCTGACACGAGTTAGCTTTTCCAACGGGAGGGAGGCTTTCATCTCTACGGAGTCTAGGAGGATGCCGAGAAACTCGACGGACTTGGCCGGGCCGACTGTTTTTTCGGACGAGAGGGGGACCCCTAGGGCGTTAAACGTTTCTTTGAGTGAACGGAGGCTGGTGGGGGGGGACTGGGAGGGAAAATCTATTAACAGAAAGTCGTCGAGAAGGTGGAGGACGAAGGGTAGACGGTTCACATTCAGCAGAACCCAGCAGGGAGCCTCCGAAAGCTGGTTAAATATGTGGGGGCTGCTTATACAGCCGAACGTTAAGCGAGTGGCGAAATAAAACAAGTTCTCCCATTTAACGCCGAAAACGGACCACTGGGACGGGTGGATTGGCATTACTTTAAAGGCGTCTGTGATATCTGCTTTTGCCAGCCACGCGCCTTGGCCTGCTATTTTAATGAGTTTTATTGCGTCGTTGATGGAAGCGTAATGCAGAGAAAAGTTTTCGAGCGGAATCATGGAGTTTACGCTGGGGCACAGGTCGTGGCGGGGGGCTGACAGGTCTATGATTAAACGTTTTTTCCCTGAATACTTTCGCGTAGCGATCCCGATGGGATTGCTGCGAAACGGATTGAAAGGCGGGGTGGGGTAGGGCCCTACCATGAAGCCTTTGAGGACCTCTTTCTCCAGGAGAGAAGCGACTATTTCTGGTTCTGACAGGGCAGATTGGAGATTAGGAAACACATGAGAGTGGGTTAGGGGTGAGAGAACGCCGACGCGGAAACCTTGCGATAAGCCTGTGAGGAGGTAGTCCGTGAATACTGGGTCGGCGTGAGATGATAGAGCGGCGGATAAAGCGTGAATGTGGATGGGGGTAGAGGGGTGGCTGCTTAGAATGGTTTGGAGTATCGAGGAGTTTTGTGAGGTGGACCCTCCCTGCTGGCATCCCTCGGAGGGCGGGTTCGCCTCGGGCACACAGACTTTGGGTGGGGATCTTTGCAGTAGCTACAAACGTGAGAGAATTGGCATTTACCGAAGGTACAGACATTTTCGTTAAAGTTGTTACATATGGGCATGTTGTTAAAGAAGGTCACCTCTCTTCCGCGGGAGTCCCTCTGGCCCGGGGGGGGCTGGTCCTGGGGGTAGGGATCTTGAGAGTCGAAGGCGGAAGGATTCGAAGTTTTTGGGCGGTTTTCTTTTTTCACTGAGGGAGCGAGAAACACAGACCTGGGGCATGATTCGGCGGAGTGATCTACTTGGTTGCACAGATAGCAGGTAAGGGCCCTGTGGCCGCCTACGTGCAGAATGAGCAGCTCTGTATCTAGGCACGCCCAGTTGAGTCCAGAGTTGAAGCGAGCGAGGAAGTTAGCCGCTTTAGCTGAGAAGGCTTTGTGATAATCGTAAAACATAGGGCCGCCGTATCTACGTTTGATTTCGCTAATGAGAGCGAGGTAGGAGTCTAGCTCGGATCTACGCTCTGGGAAGGCATCGCACAGGGTGTCCCTAAACAAGCCGAAGGCTATAACGAAGTCGCAGAAGTCGAGGGAACGGTTAATGCGGGGATCGGAGGCGCGGAACACGGCGGAGAGCTGGTCGGAGCCTACCAGCTTTCTGTCGCATTCGGGAGTGGGGAGGATGAGGGAGGCTAGGTTAACGTCCTTCCCTTCGATTATTTGGGCTCTGAGGTGAGAGGAGATGGCGGAAAAGGGAGAAATGAAATAATTACCGGCAGGGGCAACTGGCTCGGCGGATGAGAGGGTGAACCCGGACCGCGGGTGGGGAGGCACCGGGTTGTTTGGAGGAGGAAAGGAGGACGAGAGCGTGGCGCTGGCGGCCGCTGGAGGAGGGTGCACGGGCGCTTGCTGAGAGAGCCGTGATTCGAGTGCCCCGACTGCGTTGGCCAGGGTGGCCATAGCTGACAGCAGCAGGGCGGTGGAGTTGTGAGATGGCGGCGAATGCGGATTTTGAACGGGGCCAGCGTAGGCCTGGGAGCCGCCGGGTTCGTCCTGGGTGAGCTCGGCTGAACGCGGGGTTGTATTTTCCTTTTTACCCTTACTCTTGCCTTGGCTGGGAGACTCGTGCTGCTGAGTCTGCGAGGACTCGATGGTGGCGAGAAGGAGATCCACCAGCTGAGAGTGGGTTAGGCCCCGTTCGGGAACAATGCCGTGGCCAGAGAGCGCGGCGTAAATTAGTTCGTCTGGCCAGTGGACATACTCGGCGGCAGCCAGCCTGGAGCTGCGGCGGTGAGAGGTGCTGTCGTCTGGATCTGACATGATCGATGCGCGTTACCTGACTACCTGAACGGAAGCACAGATGAGCGATGGGAAATGAGGAGCGTTTATAAAGGGGCGCGGACAAGGTAACGTAGATCTGATTGGAGCAGACGGATGATGGGTCGTTACATCTCTGAGTTGAACTATCGTTAACAACTAAACTTCACTGCAGTTGAAGCCAGATCAACTTGGATTGTAGCTTTGCAGCTGCTGTTGAATCCAGATCAACTTGGATTGTAGCTTTGCAGCTGCAGTTGAATCCAGATCAACTTGGATTGTAGCTTTGCAGCTGCTGTTGAATCCAGATCAACTTGGATTGTAGCTTTTCAGCTGCAGTTGAATCCAGATCAACTTGGATTGTAGTTTTGTAGCTGCTGTTGAATCCAGATCAATTTGCAGTGATGTGAATAGGGTGCGCTTTGCGTCCCAAAACGCACTTTATAGTTTTGGGCCGCGATACATCAACAACCTCTGCGTCCATGGGATGCACTACTGTACTCCACATACACAGTAATAATAATCCATGTGAAAAAAAAAAGAAATCGCAGGGGGTGGAAAATGCGGTAAAACAATAATCTACGGACACGATCATTTTGCATGCCCGCATCCGACCTCATCCTATGTTATAAAAAACACACACACACACACACACACACACAGAGAGAGAGAGAGAGAGAGAGAGAGCGTCAGTCAAGTGGCTCTGTGGCTGCGATGCGCTCAGCAAAAACAGCTGATCTGCGAGCTCATCAACGTCATCAACAGGTTGCAAAATGCCCCAAACAGGTCCCAAAACATGGTATTTGTGATCACCGCCACTGTCCATATTTGTTTGTCTTATGACAGAAAATGCTCCCCAATGTCTGAATATGTGAGCTTGCAGGCTGGCTACGACGAGCACTAGCAGTGTAGCTTGCTCGTTAGCTCCTCAAATTTGTTCCACTTTTTTAATCTCAGCAGCGCATTGAAGTGGACATAGGGGAAAAGCAGAACCTCCGTGAACGTTTTGCTTAACAATGATCTATTCAGTGCTGTTTAACTTTGGCAATATGTGATACTAACTAGAGCCTAGACCCTAGAGAACATGCTAATATGGCTGCTAAATAAGAACGGTTTCCCACAGTTTCAGCTAGCATGCTACTTGTAACTTGTGTGCATAATGCACACTGTCCTCATAGGCGGCGGGTGCGTTTTACCTTTGGGTAGGCTATAGAATTGCGTTGGGGCGGAGTTATTTATTTATTTCCCAGATTGTCTAAAAATGTAGTTATTTAGCATACTTTTACCAATGAATTAGCCTATACACAGACTTTTGGACGATATGGGTCTTTTTCTCAAGTCTCGAGTCAGTCAGTGTAGATTACCCGGCGGTGTTGCTGCCCCTCCCGGCTCATGGCTCTTCACAGACGGCACAGAGACAGCAGCCACTCCGCTGAACGTGTCAGTGCTGCTGCAGTGGTGTGAACCGTGCGGGCACTGATGCTGCTGAGTTCTGACAGCCGACTCACAGCTTCTTCTTCTGAATTTGCCTTGAAAAAGACATTTTGCGTTTTGCTGTTTCCCAAAACAAACCAGCGCGCGCTACTGTTTGCTACAAAGCAACTGGAAGGACGAGGTTTACAGACATACCAATAGTAGCCAATCATATGCTGATTAGGCCACTTGCTGTATAGTGTATAGCCTACTATACCACCGATCAGCGATCACCAGGGGGCAGCGACAACACACACACACAATAGCCTTCTATATAATGCTGCGCACATATTATATATATTTATACGTGCGTGCGTGTCCACACAGACTGTGTAGGACAGTGGTTCTCATAGTGGGAGTTCCAGCTACATTATAGATAGTTAGGAAGTAAACCAAGTGGACCCTAAAGGGTCTGTAACAGAGAGTGCAAAAATGGAACCAAATGGACTCTCAAAATTGATTTTACAATAGAAATAAAAAAAAAGAAAGAATTGGGGTCCCAGAGATAGAAATGGAAAGACAGTCAGCTATACACGGTCAGTTGTGCTTGCTAATATTACTAGCCTACATTAAAAATATACTGTATAGGCCTATTTGATATCTTTATATATTTTTTTAATAAAATACAATAAAGTTTTATTATTATTTTTGAGTGGTGCTCCTTACGGAGCTATGTGTGTGGGTGGGTGTCTGGGTGTCTGGGTATGAGCAAGAAAACAGCATGGTTGTTTTTCACCATCTGTGCGCAACCTAATGCACACACACATGCACGTATTAACTGTATGCTTTTGGGGGTGCCAGTACATTACAGCCATCCTATAAAACCCAAACCAATCCCATCGTATAAAACCCTAACCAATCAATCCCACAGCCATCCTATAAAACCCAAACCAATCCCCCAGCCATCCTATAAAACCCAAACCAATCCCCCAGCCGTCCTTCCAGCATGTGCACTTAAGCCTCTCCAGCTGATCCAAAATGCAGCAGCTCGCTTGGTCTTCAACCAGCCAAAATTCTCACATGTCTCCCCCCTGCTCCGCTCCCTCCACTGGCTCCCGGTCGCTGCCCGCACAGAATACAAAACTCTGATGCTGGCATTCAAAGCAACCAAATCTTACAATCTTACAAGTATGATTGAACCCTACAAACCCTCCCGCGCACTCAGATCAGCCAACGCAGGGAAACTGGAAGTACCCTCACTAAAAACGCCGGGACAACGCTCCACACGTCCCAAACTCTTCTCCCTTCTGGCTCCAAAACTGTGGAATGCACTTCCCTTTGCAGTCAGAACTGCAGCATCACTCCCAATCTTCCGCCGTAGCCTGAAAACCCACCTTTTCAGACTCCATCATGGCCCATAGCACTTACCCTAACCCCTTAGATAGCATTTCTGTTGGCTTAGATAGCATTTGACACAGACTTATAGCATGTTATGTAGACAGCACTATAATTGTATTGTATATAGTCATAGCACGCCATAGTACATATGTATAGCATAGCTTTTATGTGATGTATTCCCATGCTTTTGTTCTTGCTTAAATGTAAATCGCTCTGGATTAAGAGCGTCTGCTAAATGCCTAAATTGTAAATTGTAAATTGTCTATAAAACCCAAACCAATCCGACAGCCATCCTATAAAACCCAAACCAATCCCACAGCCATCCTATAAAACCCAAACCAATACCACAGCCATCCTATAAAACCCAAACCAATACCACAGCCATCCTATAGATCCACCTGGATCCATAATAGTTCTTATACACTTCTAATACCATCTCATTTGATTTCACATATTTGTGACTAAATGGCGCCCCCACTAGTTGCCTTGGAAAATGGCACCATGGTTCCCTTTAATTAAGCCATGCAGGCCCACAGCTGTGGGTGGAAAGACGCCAGTAGTAGAGATACAGATTTCAACAGCTCGCACGCATCGCACAAACAGCGCAGTTTAAAGAAAGGAAAGAAAGAAAGACAAGTACTTATTATTTGTTTTATTGAACCCTGCGCTCGTCTGTTTTGAGACACTTTATTTAGTATTTAGTCTGGAGCCTGTTCTTGTTTGTTTTCCCCCGTTTTTATTTTGAAACCTTTACACTCACACACAACACAAACTCCTGCCATAAATCAACCTTGCAGTCATCGTCAATCAGCATCGACAACAAGACGCCCAAGTCCCAAGTGTGAGCGTGTTGAACAAACCGTATATTTCTGGTGGAATAGAAAGACAGAAAGGCCCTACAATAACTATTATAACTAATAACACTTCATAACCATTATTTAGACACTAGAGTTTACTAGAGCGCTGCCCGTTGGGCACTGGCCTACTTGGAACGATGCAAGTTGGAAAGGCATGCCACACCCAGTTATTACTTGGAACGATGCAAGTTGGAAAGGCATGCCCCACCCAGTTATTACTTGGAACGATGCAAGTTGGAAAGGCATGCCCCACCCAGTTATTACTTGGAACGATGCAAGTTGGAAAGGCATGCCCCACCCAGTTACACCCAGTACTGTTTTCAGCTACGTATGTCAGTGGTTCCATCGGCAAATCAGGGATTGTGTATTGTCTTTGGTGGCGTCGCTCGGCCAATCAGAGCGTAAGTTCGCAGCTTGCTGCGTATCTTGGTGGCCCCTCGAAGGATTGGATTGGCTCCGCGTGTGCCGAATTTCAAGTCGGTGTGGCGAACGGTTCCCGAGTTACGTGGATTACAGTCGTACGTACGCACACACAGAGACTTGGTGCATTTATGTCATACTTATTTACTTTACTTCTGTTTGGGAAGTGAACATGATATGGTTTATTTATGTTGTTGGAGTCTTATAATCCCGTAAGGGATGGGTCTTAACGACAAGACACGAAAATAAAGATTCATGCATTCATTCATTCATTCATTCATTCATTCTTTATAAACATGCGTACATTCAGTGGTGGAAGAAGTACTCAGATGTTTTACTAAACCCATTTAGGACTGAGACCAGATTCTAATGTCTTCTAAATTTGAACAGTTTTCTGAAAAACCTGTTTCTATATCACTGGTTCTCAAAGTGTTTCATGTCAAGAACCCCCAGAAATTATATATAATTGGCCGCCGACCCCCTGTCTGAAAATATGTTGTTCCAGGGACCCCCCAGAAACAAAGTTATGAGTTAAAAACGTTCGCTCTGAAAGAATATATAGGCCTATTCAATGATTTGTGCTCATAGTGCGGCACTCGGTGCCGCATTATGAGCTTGTAGATCTGCTATTTTTTTCAATAGCTAAAGTATAACATAATGCTTAAAACACCAAAAAGGGTTCCTGTCCTGAATGGGTTAAGTAAGATGAGATGAGAGATGAGATATACTTTATTAGTCTCCCGAGGAAGAAATTTGTCTTAGACAAAGGGCCCGCAAAACAAGTAACAATAACACAATATAAAAAGTTATCTGTTACAATTAAATTAAAAGGCCTGTATTCAAAATGTTACTTGCACCAAAATACCAAAGTAAAAGTACTCAAACTTTCAAAGCATGTCAAACGTTTCAAAATAAATTTAGATCTGACATATTCAAATAACATAATTTTAAAATAGGGCTTAATTGTTTAATACAAGTTTTGTATTAAGAGACAGAAGTAGCAAATATACATTATTGTACTTTGAGTAAACATGTGTTGTAGAAAACACCATTGATGTACTAAAGTCATAATTTTACCCTCCACTATATCTCTGAATAATATTATTATTACAACTATGTGTTAGAATTGATTATCAGTACAGTGAAAATCCATCAGTAAATCTCCTGTTTGATGTTTTTAGTCAAGTCGTGTCCTGGTGAATGGAAGACGTTTGGAGACGGATGTTACTACAGAACTACTGAAGGGAAATCATGGCAGGAAAGTAGAGATTACTGTAAGAGTCAAGGAGCTGATCTGGTGGTCATTAACAGTCCAGCAGAACAGGTTAGTGTGTGTGTGTGTGTGTGTGTGTGTGTGTGTGTGTGTGTGTGTGTGTGTGTGTGTGTGTGTGTGTGTGTGTGTGTGTGTGTGTGTGTGTGCCTACTTCCACTCCACCACATCTCAGAGGCAACATTTTTACTTTTACTACACTACAATTATTTCCGAACTGTAGTTACTTTGTATGTTTTGATTATTATTACAAACATACAATTTACAATTTAGGCATTTATCAGACACTCTTACGCCAGAGTGATTTACAGTAAGCAAGAACAACACATGGTATTACATCAACAGACATAAAAATAGTCATCATGAATCATGTAAACTACAAACCTAACGTCTGTCTAACAGTAGAATATATAATGAAACTATGTGTATACACTATAGAGTGCTATGTCTACATAAAATGCTATTTAAGTTACATAAGTTGAGCCTTTGTAAGATCGTCAATGTTAATGTAATGTTAATGTAGTGCCAACATGAGGCTGATTTGAAAACTGTCAAGTGGCATTTCTTCCAAAGCCTAGTGGGAATATGCATGCACAGTTTCACCACAATCGGACGCCGCGTTGAGTAGTTGTGGCGATTTGTACAAAACGGGTACAAAGCAGGCTACTCCTGAAAAGTTTAGAAGCCAATTGTAGCCAATGAGGGTGGATTATGAGAAATCAAACAAATCAAACATGACTATGGGGAGCATGTGTACCGATTTGCGTGAAATTTTGATAAAATCTGAAGGAGTAATATTAGAAAATGTGTTTTACATGTCGGCCTCCTGGTGGCGCTATAAAGAGCAGATGCGAAAAATTCCAGGCAAAGTTTTTTCCTTGGCCTCTAGGGAGTTGGCATACAAAGTTATCCACAGATCTGTGTAGTTATAGGTAAAAACACTTTTCGGCCAGTTATAGCGCCACCATGAGGGTGAGTTGAAAATGTGGCATTTCTTCCTCGGCCTAGTGGGAATGTGCGTGCACAATTTCACGTAAATCACACGATGTGTTCATGATTTGCAGCATTTTGTTTGAAACTGCGAACTCCGTCTGATAAATCTGAAAGACTCGTTTCGTTGAATTGCTCTAGAGAGACTGTGTATCAATTTGCGTGATGTTTGGACCAAATCTGTAGGTGTACTGTCCAAAAACTTGTTTTGCACAAAGCGGACTCCTGGTGGCACTATAACAGGCCGTTCTGGACATTTTGGGGCAGATGTTAATCGTTGGCATCCAGAGTGCAAAATTTGACCGGGTTAACGGTGCCGGAGATTAGCTGTTCACAGACGGAAGGAAGGAAGGACGGACGGACAGACACACACACGGACACACGGACGGATGGAGTGCAAAACATACTCTCTCCCCATGCCTTCGGCCTGGTGGAGACGATAAAAACTAGACTAAAATGTTAGGAAGGGACTAGTAGTGGACAAGAGATCCAGTATAAGTCATTATTTGGCAAAATACATTTTAGTCGACTAAATCAACTGTAGATTTAGTCGACTAAAATCTTGTGATATTTAGTCGACTAAAACTAGACTAACACTAAAACATTCCAGGTCACTAAAATGTGACTAAAACTAAATTAAACTATTCAAGAGACTAAAACTAAAATAAAAAAATGCTGCCAAAAACAACACTGGTATGTAACCCTGATAGTGTATAAATGGAACCAAATGGACCCGTTAAATTACAATTTACAATATAAATTGGGGGTCCCAGAGATAGAAAAGCCAAAAAAAGTCTTATCAGGGTTCCTGGCATATTTTTTCAAACGGGGGTCTGCGGGGCTAATTAGTGTCATTTTGGGGGTCCTTGACATTAAAAAGTTTGGGAACCACTGTCATAGGAGGCTGTGGGCAGTTCAGAACCCCGGATTTATTCACAATGTTTCTGAACTGCCCTCAGCCCTCCTATGAGACACAGACCCATCGATGATGTCACTGGTGGCAGGTTTCTGATCTGCCCACAGCCCTCCTATGAGACACAGACCCATCAATGATGTCACTGGTGGGTGGGTTTCTGAACTGCCCTCAGCCCTCCTATGAGACACAGACCCATCGATGATGTCACTGGTGGGTGGGTTTCTGAACTGCCCACAGCCCTCCTATGAGACACAGACCCATCGATGATGTCACTGGTGGGTGGGTTTCTGAACTGCCCACAGCCCTCCTATGAGACACAGACCCATCGATGATGTCACTGGTGGGTGGGTTTCTGAACTGCCCACAGCCCTCCTATGAGACACAGACCCATCGATGATGTCACTGGTGGGTGGGTTTCTGAACTGCCGACAGCCCTCCTATGAGACACAGACCCATCGATGATGTCACTGGTGGGTAGGTTTCTGAACTGCCCTCAGCCCTCCTATGAGACACAGACATAGAAAAATACTTGTGCTATTTTTATCATGATTATTAGCGAGGTCCAATTATTAGTGGAGGATATTAAGTCAATATTTCATGAGAATCGTTCACTTTATGGTACAAGCACCAAAATTGGCACACGAGTGCTTCGGAACCTACTCTCTCAGAAAAGTACGTTGTCCACTTGAAAAAACTAAATGGACACCATTTTTCAAGATGGCCGCCAAATGAAAAAGGCCATTTGTGGCGGTTCTGGACAACCGTGGGTCCGACCGACTCGAGACCGGGCACTGCACTCCCTGTGGGTGTGTGGAACGTGTGTGTCGAATTTGAAGTCGGTGGGGCGAACGGTTCTCGAGTTATGTGGATTACAGACGTACACACACACAGAATTTGTGCAATTAGCAGATCATTGGAACGGTTGTTCGCTTGGTGATACAAGCGTGACATTTGCCGTGAACATTCCTTTGGTCAACTCTTTAACTTTTTAAACCGAGCCATCCAAAAATCCAATATGGCGGTGATATTTCAAGATGGCCACCAAAATTAGACTGGTTTTGCATTTCAGCATATATTTGGCTATACCTTTGTGATGTACTATACCATACTACTGTATAATACTGTACGGCACTGTAGGGCATCATACTGTACCATACAGTACAGTACAGTACAGTACAGTACAGTACAGTACAGTACAGTACAGTACAGTACAGTACAGTACAGTACAGTACAGTACCGTACCGTACTGTACCGTACTGCATGGTACCGTACTGTACCATACTGTACCGTACTGTACCTTACTGTATGGTATCATACTGTACCATACTGTACCATACTGTACTGTACTGTACCATACTGTACCGTACTGTACCATACTGCATGGTACCATACTGTACCTTACTGTATGGTATCATATTGTACCATACTGTACCGTACTGTACTGTACCGTACTGCATGGTACCATACTGTACCGTACTGTACTGTACTGTACCGTGCCGTACTGTACTGTACGGCATCATACTGTACTGTACCATACTTTATGGTATCATACTGTACCATGCCGTACCGCACGTTACTGTACCGTACTGTACTTTACCATACTGTACTGTAACATACTAGTGTACTGTACAGTACCGTGTGTGTGTGTGTGTGTGTGTGTGTGTGTGTGTGTGTGTGTGTGTGTGTGTGTGTGTGTGTGTGTGTGCACGTGCAGGGAAAAGGGGAGGGGTCGGTTAATGTGGAAATTGTAATGTAATTTGCGTCAGTGAAATGTTGTGCAATAACAGTATGTCATACAAAAGCAATATTTGTACAGTAAATATGACATGGATGCAATGTAGTGCAGATGGATTTCTGTGGCATGCATCATTTTTTGTGCATAGAGAGATGTGTGCTAACTGAGTGATTTGGTAGGAGAAGTCGGACGGATAAACGGACATATTGCTTTGCATCCCCTATAGTAGTAGGATCTAGGATGAGCATCAAAACTATATATTTTAAATACTTTTCATTAGCACAATTTTACATTCCATAGGGCTGGACCACACATGGACCCCATTTGGTTTTGTTTTCTGCATCTTCCTCTGTGACCTGCCACCTTCATGTCATCTCTCACAGCATCCTTAAACCTCGTCTTTGGCCATCCTCTTACCTGGCAGCTACATCTTCAGCATCCTTCTCCCAATGTACCCTCATCCCTCCTTTTCACATGTCTAAACCATCTCAACCTCACCTCTCTTGCTTTATCCCCAAACCTTCTAACCTGGGCTGATCCTCTAATTCAGTCATTTCTGATAATGTCCTTCCTTTTCACTCCTAATGAGAACCATAGCATCCTTAATTCTGCCACCTCCAGCTGTGCCTCCTTTTCATCAGTGCCACCGTTTCCAACCGTACGGCATGGCTGGTCTCACTACCATCGTATACATCTTCCCTCTCACTGGTAGCCTTCTGTCACAAATAACTTCCCTTGCTAGAACATTTCCATCTCTATACTCACCTTAACCTGTTACACTACTGTCTACTGTCTGGTCAATTGGTACAAATAATTTTCTCCCTCCCTCACCATCTCTCTTTGCACTTACTGTACATCTCATATAGCCCTGACCACTTCTTAGCCCACACCACCTGACATCACATCTCTCTCTTCTTACCCATCATCTAAAAAAAAAACCCAATGGGCATTGCCCATTGACATATATTCAAGTCTGTGTGTGTGTCTGTACATCTGTAATCCACATAACCCGAGAACCGTTCGCCCCACCGACTTCAAATTTGACACACACGTTCCACACACCCACAGGGAGTGCAGTGCCCGGTCTCGAGTCGGTCGGACTCACGGTTGTCCAGAACCGCCACAAAAGGCCCTTTTCATTTGGCGGCCATCTTGAAAAATGGTGGCCATTTAGTTTTTTCAAGTGGACAACGTACTTTTCTGAGAGAGTAGGTTCTGAAGCACTTGGGAACTAAATTTGGTGCTTGTACCATAAAGTGAACGATCGTGTCATTAATATCCTCCACTATGAAGATAGGTTGAAAAGAGGTGAAGTGGACCTTTAACCCTTTAAGCCTACATGTTGACCATTTGAAAATAGCAGATCTACAAGCTCACAACGCGCCCTGATGCGACGCATTGTGAGAATAGATCTACAAGCTCACAACGTGTTGCGACGCAATTGTGAGAATAGATCTACAAGCTCACAATGTGTCTGATGCGACGCATTGTGAGAATAGATCTACAAGCTCACAACGCGTCCTGATGCGACGCATTGTGGGAATAGATCTACAAGCTTACAATGTGTCTGATGCGACGCATTGTGAGAATAGATCTACAAGCCCACAACGCGTAGCAGAATAGATCTACAAGCCCACAACGCGTCGCGATGCGACTCATACTTTTACTACTTACTTTTACTTTTACTTTTAGTATTAGTACTATTTTGATGCCGATACTTTTGTACTTTTACTTGAGTACAATTTCAGAGTACATCTACACTGCAGTGTGTGTGTGTGTGTGTGTGTGTGTGTGTGTGTGTGTGTGTGTGTGTGTGTGTGTGTGTGTGTGTGTGTGTGTGTGTGTGTCTGTCTGTGTGTGTGTGTGCGTGCGTGCGTGCGTGTGTGTGTGTGCACATAGTTGCATGTGATCTACTTCCATGATTAAATTGAAGAAGTGAATGTATTGGATCAAATTAATGATGATTCAATCATGTACAAATGATCAGGCATTCATCGGAGGATTGAGGACTGGGGGTGACTGGTACTCATGGATTGGTCTGAAAGGGAGGCTAACCAGATCGCCCCTGATGTGGGCGTGGGTGGATGGAACACCACTGACAACAGCGTGAGACATTTTACATGTTTTTACATTGTAATTATATCAAAGTCACTGTACGTAGTTCAATACATTGTGTGTATTGTGCAGGTACTGGTACTGTATGTGAGTGACTGAGTGAGTGGATGTGGGTCAATACAGTGTGTTTATTGTGCAGGTACTGATACTGTATGTGAGTGACTGAGTGGATGTGGGTCAATACATTGTGTTTATTGTGCAGGTACTGGTACTGTATGTGAGTGACTGAGTGGATGTGGGTCAATACATTGTGTTTATTGTGCAGGTACTGGTACTGTATGTGAGTGACTGAGTGGATGTGGGTCAATACATTGTGTTTATTGTGCAGGTACTGGTACTGTATGTGAGTGACTGAGTGGATGTGGGTCAATACATTGTGTTTATTGTGCAGGTACTGGGGCAGTGGAAATCCTGTTACCTATGAAGACTGGAAGTGTGCATACAACTATCACCCTACTGACTTTGGAGCATGGGCTAATGACTTTTGTTCACCTACATATTTTGCAATATGTGAAAAATAAGTGTGTTTTGAAACTGCAGCTCATTGTTCTGCTGCCACCGGTGGAAGAAGTACTCACATTTTATACTCAAGTAAAAAAATACCACATTGTAAGAAAATACTCCAAAAAGTAAAGTCCGGGATTCAAAATGTATTTGAGTAAATGTACAAAAAGTATTTGAATGTACTTAATTACAGAAAGTAAAAAAAAAAGTTCCTGTTTTGCAGAGTGTCGCATTTCAAGTATAACTAGAAAAAGTGCCCTTCTGGGCACAGGTCTCCACCAGGATAGGAATGTAGGACATTGCAGCTTGCCTTCATCTGGTGGTTGGATAAAAGGGCAACAAAAGTAAACTAGGGAGTTGGCATACAAAGTTATCCACAGATCCGTGCAGTTAGAGGTAAAAACACTTTTCGGCCAGTTATAGCGCCACCTTGAGGCTGAGTTCAAATTGTTCATGTGGCATTTCTTCCTCGGCCTAGTGGGAATGTGCGTGCACAATTTCACGGAAATCACGCAATGTGTTCATGATTTGCAGCATTTTGTTTGAAACTGAGCACTCCTGTGTACTTTGGAAGCCAATCTTAACCAATCAGGATGGAGTCTGAGAAATCTGAAAGACACGTTTCGTTGAATGGCTCTAGAGAGACTGTGTACCAATTTGCTCGATGTTTGGACAAAATCTGTAGGTGTACTGTGCAAAAACTTGTTTTGCACAAAGCGGCCTCCTGGTGGCGCTATAACAGGCCGTTCTGGAAAGTTTGGGGCAGAGGTTCATCGTTGGCATCCAGGGAGTGTGTGTGCAAAATTTGGCATCGACCGGGTTAACGGTGGCCGAGATTAGCTGCTCACGGTCACACACACGGACGGACACACGGACACACGGACGGACGGAGTGCAAAACATACTCTCCCCCCATGCCTTCGGCCTGGTGGAGACAAAAATGCATTTGAAAATAGCAGATCTGCAAGCTCACATATAGCTTGTAGATCTGCTATGTTCAAACGGCCTAAGAAGGCTCAATGTATTGTGCTGAAGGGGGTAATGCATGTTTTGTAATAATAATCTAAAGTAACTAAAATCTTCAAATACTTGTAGTCAGTGGTGGAAAGTATCAAAGTACTTTTACTTAACCCTTGGCCTACAATTCACGGAAAAAACTGAATTAATCGAAAAATCTAAACCTCCCGTTAACGGAAAAAACGGAATGGCAATCAATATCAGTTATCGCGGGGTCAAAAGAGCAAAAATTAATATTTTTTCGCTAATATCACTAATGTTGGATGTAATTTACCAAAAAACTGCCGAAATCCGCGTGATCGTGCGCTATCGTGCACGCGCGCCGTCTCTATGTGCGTCGCTGTAAAAAATGTGATATTTTGCGATCTTTTGGGGTTGATTTGAGGTTAATTTGACTTAGTTATGAAAAATATAGCATTAGCTTAGCAATCCGGACCAGCCAAGCTATTGACTAGGGTCAAAATACTACAGGATGTTGTTGATCGTTGAACCGGAAGTGACTTAGGAAGATCCGTCTATTTTAGCCAAAATCAGCATAATGATGCTTTCCCGCCATCTGGTGGCGAATCGAGAGAATACATTTGCAATGAATGAAAAAAAAAAAACATCTCTTCAATCCACCAGATCTTTCTTGTATGTTAAAACGATTAATTAAAAATATGCCAATTTGTTACCCAAACAAAGAAATTGGGACTGGTAGTCCAAGGGTTAAGTACAATTATGAAGCATTTGTACTTTACTAGAGTGTTTCCAATTTGCAATACTTGTACTTCTACTCCACTACATCTCAGAGCCAAAATGGAAGAGCCAGTGGTGGAAAGTAAGTACATGTGCTCAAATACTGTACTTAAGTACAGTTGAGGAATGTTTTGCTTTACTGGAGTATTTACCTTTGTCAGTACTTTTACTTCTACTCCACTACATCTCACAGGCAAATATTGTACTTTTACTCGACTATGATTATTTGAAACCTGTAGTGACTGTTACTCAGTGGTGGAAAGTAACTAATTACATTAGTAGTAATTAGTAGTAATTAGTAGTGAAAATAATACAAACATTTTATTGTACAGAAGTAAAAACTGTTCCATAACCACTTTAATACAAACCACCAACTATGATGCTTTATAGCATGTTATTCATTTAGATTTCACAACTCCAACCCTAGTGACCAACATTCTGCCAAACATAGTAGATCTACAAGCTCACAAATCGTCCACGACACCATGCACTGTGAGCTTGTAGATCAGCTATTTTCACAGTGAAGAGGGACATGCGCTAGTGCAGAGGTTCTCAAAGTTCTCAATATATATACATTTATACTCTCTCTCTCTCTCTCTCTCTCTCTCTCTCTCTCTCTCTCTCTCTCTCTCTCTCATGGTGGTCCTTTTTAGATAAAAGTTTGCAGCCAAATATATAATCTCAATGTGGGGGTCCTTGACATGAAAATGTTTGAGAACCACTGTATAGAACCCTGGGGGACCCCAGTCAACTATAAATGTGGTTCTCAACCTTTTCAGACAACGGTTGGAATAACGTGTTCCTAGATAATTGACACAGGGGTGAAAAATGGGTTACAAAAAATAGTGGGATAAAAATTATGAAAAAGAAAATGAGTAGAGACTAGGCAGATATATCCCCTTGTGTGCCTTTGTATGTATATTCTATTGTATATGTTGTAGACCTAAACAAACAACATACATGTTCACATGAACCAATAATCAAAGTTAATCACGGTTTACTGTGAAACATAACTCAAACCCCCCTTTGTATCAACCATGACAAACCCCACAACAATAAGCCCATCATATTCATAAGCAGTCAAAAAAATACAAGATATGACAAATATTAAAAGGATTAACCTTGTTCCCCTTCCAGCCAGGTGCTATTAAAGTGGCATGAGCATAGCAGTTTGTTACAGGGCTTGTGGTCAACCGTCCCTTCCTTAACAAACATATTTCTCCATGTAATATTTATATTTCTCCCCTGTGGCAGTATCTGTCCCTTAATCTCCTTACCACTGAGGTGGGCAGGTGCAGCAGTTTCATGATCTTCAGTGTGCATCCTGGGCGTTGTCCTCAGTCACAGGTGAACTTGATCATTTAATCGTCTCTACCAGGCCGAAGGCATGGGGAGAGAGTATGTTTTGCAGTCAGTCCGTCCGTCCGTCCGTCCGTCCGTGTGTGTGTGTGTGTGTGTGTGTGTGTGTGTGTGTGTGTGTCCGTCCGTCCGTCTGTGAACAGCTAATCTCCGGCACTGTTAACCCGGTCGATGCTAAACATTTTGCCAAACATCACAAACACACAGTCCTATCCTCCTGATGGAGACCTGTGCCCAGAAGGGACTGATTTGTCACTGTGGGCAGGAAATCATTCAAATAAAAGCACTGGAGAACTGACTTCTGGGCAGGAAACCCTTCAAAATAAAAGCCACAAAGTAAACACAAACTAGGGCATGATGACTAAAGCTAAGACTGAATATATGGACAAAATCGTCAACCATGGCGTCCGCGGGAGGCGGAGTCGGTTCCACCAACACACTGTTTAGCTTTGTGCGCATTTTGCGTCCATGCAGGAGCTCGAACGGTGAAACACCAGTCGTCGCATGTGGCGTTGCTCTGTAGTTCTGTAGAAAATCCAGCACGTAGCGTTTCCATGGTTTCTGTTCCTGTTTAAGCACACGGTTAAAGCGCTCCACGGCCCCGTTTGCTTGCGGATAATAAACAGAAGATCTGCTGTGCGTAATGTCCCTCTCTTTAAAGGTGATATGCACTGTTTATTTCCACTACAGTTTACTACTCGGGACGTCGGAGGGGATTTTAACTTTTAGCCAATTGCAGCGCGAGGCTGTGACGGTGTGTTCAACCCAGCACTGCAGTATTATAATGAAAACGCAATTTGCAATTGCAATGTATAATATTATCCCCATATCTTAGTTTCACTAACATTGTTCATGTGAAATAGTATGTTTATGATTTAATATGTAAGCCTATTGAAATTATGAGAATCGCTATGTATAGTGCATGGTTGGGTGGTGTGAAACTGAACAACACCAGCAGCAATAAGCACCCCACAGAACTCAGGATCCTTAGTCACAGAACAACTCAGACCCCAATAAAATCTCCTGTTTAGGCCTACATCAATATCGTTCTCGTTCATGTGGAGTGGGTTGTATGTGCTTTTGTTGAAATGGTGGAAGTGGAAGTGAGTAATAGTATTTCACCCTGCAACGCCGCAACGCCGCGGCGACTGCCTGCCTGCCGGCCGGCATGAAGCATGCATTCAACCCGTGCTCGCCAACGGTGACAGGCCGTCGCGGATCATCATAGCGATTTGTCTTCATTGCAATGAATAACCGTGGACAGAGTAGTTCACATGAATGAACGATGCTGTAGTGGCATGGGGCATTTGAGGGGCAATATGTTTTATATGCACGATTACAAATAAAAGATAATTGAATTTATAGCCAGTGAGTCTCCTCTACTTCCTACTTCCTCATTTGCGGGACTCAGTGTGATATTGCGATTATGCTACAGTTACCCTTAAAAAAACATGTCAACTCAATGTCATTGTTGTAACTAAGATATCAATAGAAATTCATAATTTTGTAATGTCATATTTAGCCATACGAGCGCAATATCCATAGCGTCCCTCCCAGCAGCAACAACAATCCCATAGCCTGAAGTGACCTGGCACAGCCAATATAATGAGGGGGGGAGGGGGTTGGAGCTAGATATGTATTTGTTTGGAAACACTCACTCACTTCTGTGTACAAACATATCTATCATGTCTATATCAACTTTAAGGAACGTGGCGAAAGCAGCAGCAGTGAATTGAGCCCCGTTATCACTAACTAAATCCAGGCAATTGCCATGTTTGCTGAACACAGTAGCCAGGAAATGAATAACAGCATTGGTAGTAATGGTTGGTGTAAAAGCGACTTCAGGCCACTTACTGTAATAGTCAACCAAGGTCAGTGCGTAACGGCATTCCAGCGGCGCTGTTTCGAACGGTCCACAGATATCAATTCCCAGTTTCTGCCACAGCCCGTCTGGATACGGAACAGGCTGCAGTGGGGCGACGTGCGTCTTTGTAGTTTTGTCATTCAGCTGGCATGTGAGGCAGGAAGAGATGGCAGCTTGAACATAGGCATCCAATGCCTGGCCACCAGTAGATATCACGTAGGCGCTGTTTAGTGCGTACTATTCCCTGGTGACTTTCATGGGCCAGTGCAATGATGGACTGTCGGAGTGCGACAGGTACAATGAGGCGATACGGGCCTCGGTAAACAAGCTCGGTAAACAAGGCGACTAGATCCGGTTCAGGCTCTGCATCCCCACAGCAGGGCAACGGGAGACGAGACAAGCAATCGGCTGTCACATTCTGTGCTCCTGGACGGTAAGCAATGTCATAGTTGAAACACAGCAAACGAGCCGACCATCTCGCTATGTGCATGCCAGCGCGTCCTAGCCCCTTTGTAGCGAGGAGAGTAGTAAGGGCCTGGTGATCTGTGCGTAAAATGAAACGAGTGCCCCAGAGGAACGGTCTCCATCTCTCTGCAGCCCACACGCACGCCAGAGCTTCTTTTTCCACTATGGAGTATTTTCGATCTGCAGGGCTGAGTGTGCGCGAGGCAAAAGCAACTGTGCGCTCAGGGTGGATTTGGGCAAGAACAGGACCCAGCCCGTAGTCGGAGGCATCCGTGGAGACTATGGTAGGGAGAGCTGGGTCGAACATACATAAAGCAGAACTGTTAACATGAGTCTCTTGACCTGCTAAAACGCTTGTTGAGCAGTATCAGTCCATTCAAAGTCATTTTCACTTCTCAGACACGCGCGCATTCCCTCCACAAGGGAGGAGTAGTGTGGAACAAACTTTGCGTACCATGACGTCAGTCCGAGGAATGAACGTAGTGTAGTAGCATCTTTTGGAGCAGGTGCTTTGAGAATAGCACTCACATGGCCGTCATCGGGCAGCAGCCCCTCAGCAGTAATGACGTGCCCGAGGAAACGAAGCCTTTTCTTATTCAGCTGTAGGCCTGCCTCTTTCAGGGCTGCAAGAACGGCTCTCAGATGGCGGTTGTGGGACTCAACATCTTTTCCATAGATAATCAAGTCGTCCAAGTAGGCCTGTACGCCAGGCATGCCTTTCAGAATCGTTGCCATCATTTTTTGAAAAGCAGAAGGAGCCGATGCGAGTCCGTATGGGACCCGGCGGAATCTGAATAAGCCCTCGTGCGTAATGAACGCTGTCAAGTCGCGGGTATCTTCGTGGAGAGGCACTTGGTAGTATGCATTGGCGAGGTCTATTGTTGAGAATACTGTAGACCCGCAAAGTTCAGAAAACAAATCCTCCATGTGCGGAAGTGGATAACAGTCTATAGCAATGGCCTTGTTAGGTTCACGTAGATCAACGCACATTCGTATGCCGCCTGTTTTCTTCTGTGTCACCACAATGGGTGAAACCCACGGAGATGCGTCAATCTTTTCAATAACACCGAGTGTCTGCAAGCGTTCCAATTATTTTGTGACGTCTTCTTTGACGGAGTAGGGAAGTCTGCGCAATTTCTGTTGTACTGGAGTCACTTCATCTTTCACTTTTACGCGGTGCACAAAAGCCTTTGCGTGGCCCAGTGTAGGAGGCGCGGTTTCTACCTGACAGACAGGAGCGTCAGGCATGTTTTTAGTTATCACCTTGTTCCCGACGAGACGTAGATTGAGTGCCATAAACAAGTCCATGCCCAGTAAAGGCGTCCCTGCTTTGACAACGTAGATTTTGGCAGGCACAGTAGTGCCATCATGGTGCACCGTAGCTGGCAGACATCCAAGTGACGGTATTTTGGATTTGGAGTAGTTTAACAGCTGAGCTGGCGGTGCAACGAGAGGGGTACAGTAAAAGTGGTCAGTGTACAGTTGAAGTGGTATTATGGAGGCAGATGAGCCAGTGTCCACCACTAGGTCGACGTTGTACGGAAAGCATGTAATTGTCGAAAATCTTCATCCACATTTCAATTGGAAAGGAAGGTTGACCCGGATAGGGCAGGAATAGTGCAGGCAGGTGGATAGTAGAAGATACGGCCATCCTCGTCGCCAAATAGCCTATGTTGTATATTCGTATAGAAATAAGTGCACGCAGACAAGTCAGCTTCATACCATGTTCACCTCTTTCATCTCCTTGGCTTTGACCTCATCACATCATCAATACAATACCATTCACCTTTTCACATTAGGGCCCCCATACACATAGACCATACACAGTATATCACAGAATGATTTATGCAAACAATAGGCTTTTGCTAATATAACCGTGACATTACATAATACTGTATATACAGTAGCCTACATGCAGCAGCATATTTTTGCAAAAATACAAAATGAAAATGTGAAGATTTGGGCTACTATATATACTAAACTATACTATACTATACTATACTATACTATACTATACTATACTATACTCTACTCTACTCTAGTCTACTATACTATACTATACTATACTATACTATAGGCCCAGAGAGAGATTCAAGCGCTCAGAACGCAACTGGGAGAAAAGAACGAAAAAAAAGGAAAACCCCACAGCGGCGCTGCCTCGACAGCTGCATTCCAATGGTAATCACAAATCCAAGAACTGTACTGAACTGACTGTTGAACTAAGAAGAGAAACACTGAGGAAACAAGGCAGGTGTTTTGTATGTCTGTTAGGCAGGCATGTCGCGCATAATTGTAGGACGCAGGGCATTCACTGTGAAGAGTGCGGGCGCAGGCACCACAAAACAGTTTGCAATCAAACAGCCAGTCAATATACAGCGCATGATAGATGCGCCGACCACGGCAACGACAGACAGGCTGACCACAGTGTTGCAGATCGATGCAGTTAGACTAAGTTAGTAGTGTAGCAAGCAACTCTGACAATAGTACAATAGTACAGTATTATTATTACAAGCCGTGCATAATAATAATAATAATAATAGCTCAGATGTATATAGCGCTTTTCTAAATACCCAAAGCGCTTTACATGAGAACACCAGGAACAGACTTTATTAAGAAAAAAGATCAAAGCTAAAACATAACAGATACAGGGTTAAAAAGATAAAAAGGTAAACAAGGCCTCAACTGGGGAAGGCTATTCTGAAGAGGTGGGTTTTGAGGTTTTGAAAGAGAGGAGAGAGGGAGCAGCTTTCAGAAGTTTTCAAATCAGCCTCATGGTGGCTACAACAGGCCATGTTGCGTCTCACACACACACACACACACACACACACACACACACACTGTGCAACATTCTGTAAAATAACAAACATAATGAGTTCCAACTTCCAGGGCCCTAATAAATTACTACTGCAAAAATATTGGTGTGAGGTTAATTACATGGATTTAGTAATTAATATATTCATTATGAATTTATTAAAATGAATAATGTATTAATAATAAAAAAACAACGCTTTTCTGAAACCTGTTAGGCTTACTCTGTCATATTATCTCGTGGGTAAATAGACCAAACTGAGCTCATTCTAATAAAAAAAATGTCCATCGCCATCTGATGTAGGTCGAAATCATACTGTAAAAAAATAGTTTGAAATCGATCCTCCTTTGGTCACGTGTCCCGTTGTGGCACTGAAATTTGTAACCTATCGAATTCTGCGTCTACAGAGGTCAATGTGTTCACTGGGAAGATTTTAGTTTTTATTTGGGGTGTTTATTAGGTCTTTAAATATAGGGTAGCCAAGAAATATATCCAATGTATTAATATGTAGGCTATACAATTTATAGGCCTATATACAGTGGGTTATATAATATTATACAACTTACAACTGTAACAGTCAGTGTATATGTTTTCTTTTCCCTTTTTACCTCCTTTATGATGATTTCCTGTTATTTGGCTATATAGAAGTGTATATTTGTACGTCTCTACATGTTATGATGATTTGAACAAGGTGGACCCTCTTGTAAACAAGTGTAGTGCTTTATTGGGTCGTCAACTCACTGTTAATAGTTTTTGTATTGAGTTGTGCTTAATCTAGATCATGAAATGTAGCAAATTTGTTAAAATAAAACCGCTTCAACTAACGTTTTTGGCACCCAGCACAATGAAACATACACATAGTAAATGTAGTCAAAAGCTTATGTTTCATACATTCAAAATGTCACAACCTACTGTGTAATGATATAGAAAAGAAAAGCAGCGCACCTTGGCCCAAAATGGCTGGTCTATCAAAATGTTACCACGCCCCCCTAATTTGGAATGATGCAAAAAAGACTGAAAATAAATGCAATAAAGGTCAGAATTATTTCAACATGCAACATTTGTTAAAGTACCACAAACTGTCACAGCATCTGACATTTCAGCAATAGTCCCGGGCCTTACGGATATTTCCATGCCAATCAATATTAAAGGGACCACATTTGGCCCGGATGTAGCCCAGGGCATGCTCTAATGATTAAGCTAGGGCGCCCGAGCCTGTGACCTTCGGGGTCGCCATGGCGGACAAATCCAATATGGCTGCCACCTAAAACAGTTTTGGCTGTAACATTTGAACCTAATGAACTACAAATGTCTATGGCAGTGAAAGGTCATACGAAGCATTTAAAGTAGAATTTCAATGACTCAATGGCTGTGGTCTCAGGCCCTGCGGTGTTTTTTGGAATGTTGCCACTACTGCTGGAGCAGCTTATGTATTTCCTGTAGGCGGACTCGACATACAGTAGCTGCAGGGTTTAAAGTTTAAACCCTCACCAGGCGCACCTCTTCTATACTACAGTGAACGGTAGAGTGACTGATGTTAGTCTGCCTCATGTTTATGGCTGCTCGAACAGCAATGGCAACATTCCAAAAAAAAAGGAAAAAAAAGAAAACGGAATGTCAAAATATCCACCGTGGGGTCTGAGACCAGAGCCATTGAGTAATGGTTGAGACGAAGCAGTGAAAGGTCATACTAAGCATGGTGGATATTTTGACATTCTGTTTGTTTTGTTTTTTGGAATGTTGCCACTACTGCTGGAGCAGCCATAAACTAAACAGGTTAATCTCGATGTAAGCTGCGACCATGAGACCCGTTTCTGAATTCGCACAGGGTGTCAAGGTGTATGAATGCCTTGTTTAGCATGTAGAATAGATGACATCATCAAACATCAAACCCAATGTCCACCTGGTATGCAAACTGAAGGGGGCCAATGTAGTCACTCACCATCGGTGAGTGACGATTTTATACATGTGGTGGGGAGCTCAGAGTGGAAAGTAGGCTTTCTAACTAGAAACAAAATTTCAAGATTTTTTTCTGGGTGCCTGAAGCTCGCCAAGTCTGTGCAGCGTTTGAGCCACGGACCACCATTTGATGACATTTAGCCTCTCAGAAGGGTCCATTTGGTTACATGTGAGCCAGGTCTCCCCATTGACTTTCAATGGGGTATTTTGTCTTGTTTTATTGCGCATTACGTTGCCACCAATATTCTAATGTAACATGCTAACAACCTAATACTAACATGCTAACATGCTAACATTTTAATGCTAACATGCTAATGCTAACATGCTAATGCTATCATGCTAACATGCTAATGCTATCATCCAAACATGCTAATGCTAACATGCTAATGCTAACATGCTAATGCTAACATGCTAACATGCTAATGCTATCATACTAACATGCTAATGCTATCATGCTAACATGCTAATGCTAACATGCTAATGCTAACGTGCTAATATGCTAACATGCTACTGCTAACATGCTAATGCTAACATGATAATGCTATCATGCTAATGCTAACATGATAATGCTAACATGCTAATGCTATCATGCTAACATGCTAACATGCTAATGCTAACATGCTAATGCTATCATGCTAACATGCTAACATGCTAATGCTATCATGCTAATGCTAAGATGTCTGAGCTGTAAGGGTCCATTTGGTTTCGTTCAGGGGGGCGGCCCGGTTCCGGCGAGCCGCCCTGCTTCTGAAACGGTCGAGAAATGACAGTTACGTGTTTCCCCGATTTTCTCCATTGACTTTCAATGTGTGTGTGTGCGTGCACATGTGTGCATGTGCGTGCATGTGCGTTCGTGTGTGCGCGTGTTTGAGAGGTGGTCAACTTGACCTTGAATCATTAACAAAGTATCAATTTCACCTGGGCTAGGGCTAGTCTATGCGAATGCAAACACTATTGAAAGTTAAAACCACACTGACTCAGTGAGAACAAATTGCTCTATCGCAAAAAGTAAACGTCAAATGCGATTTTTGTTTTCGCCGTGAGTGACCCGAGACATTGAGGTACGCCGTGTGCGATCGTGGTATTGGTACGATAAAAAACGTGGTTATGAGAGCGAGTTAAGAAATTGTGTTTGTGATGAAAAGATTGCTGACTCATTCATGCATTTAACATGGAGTTGTATGACACATTATGATGGTACACCTGTCGCTTTCAGGGCTGTAGTTCACGTACCGTATGAATCTGGGCTGTGGTTGTGACATTGGGTGAAAGAGGACGAGTGTGGCTACAAAATTACCGAAACCCATGCATGTAAAGTTAATATTTTGGCCATGATGACGATTTGTTCGGAGAATTTCGCTACAGTCTTCACATTGGCTTGTCCCTCTGACCCGCTCTCTCTCTGGCCGTGCGACACTCTAAATCGAGATTTTTGCTCAGACCAAACACACTTTGAACTGCGATAGCGGGCAAACCGTGCAACGTATTCGAATTCCGTCTGAACCACAACAAAGTCGATGTTTGAGGTTTTTCTACGTAACAGTATGCCCGAGCAATGTGGCTCCAAAGTAACGTGTCGTTTTCTGTTTTTACCCGCGTTTCCCCATTGACTTTGCATGGGGCATTTTTCGCATAGTTTATTGCGAATTACGTCGGCACGGTAACCCGAAACGGAAAGAAAAGCACAAGCACACCATTCCCGGCCGAGCCGCACGTTTCAATGTATATATTGTGGGGCTTTGGTAAACCGTGCGGCCGGCCATAGACGTCAAAGTTTCGTGTCTTGATTATTGCGATTAAGTATGTGTTGCGGATTTCAACCTGTGTTTCTGCCATTGCATGGCAGGCACCCAGAATGATCCAATTTCATGTCCAACTCGTCTTTTAAATATCACACTCATGTGAAGTAAAGGGGCGCTGCCCTTAACAAACATTAAAGTCCATAGACTTGGCTGGAGCGAATTGGAGTGAAGGATCAGGCCAGTTCTACATCAAGCCTAGGTGTTCAGAGAGGCATGTGTCCAGAGAACGGATAATCAATATCATGCTTGAACTGGCGTCGGGTCCTTTGCGCCTCACTGTGTCGATCACAAAAGCCTTTTCTCTTCTTGCCTGCATCTCAGCAGCCATCTCCCTCTCAGCATTGGTTATAACGCTCCTCTCGAAAAGCTTGTCCAGGAGACAGTTGTGGTTGGGAAGAGAAACCCTGTCATTGAAGCTGCTCCGCACAGAAAACAACCTGTCTGCTGGTGAAAGAGTCACTATGCGCTGAACTTGTTCTCTTCTTAAAGCAAGACCAGATCGTTCTATAGAGCGTTTCCATGGACAGGTGGAAGCGTTAATCTCAATTAGAAGCAGCGTAATGTGTGCACATTTCCTCTCTGAAGACACTTCGAATGTTGAGACGTAATTCTGGGTGCCTGCCATGCAATGGCAGAAACACAGGTTGAAATCCGCAACACATACTTAATCGTAATCGTAATCGTAATCGTAACTAGAAACAAAATTTCAAGAAATTTTACTGGGTGCCTGAAGCTCGCCAAGTCTGTGCAGCATTTGAGCCACGGACCACCATTTGATGACATTTAGCCTCTCAGAAGGGTACATTTGGTTACATGTGAGCCAGGAGGTCTCCCCATTGACTTCCAATGGGATATTTTGTCTTAGTTTATTGCGCATTACGTTGCCACCAACATTCTAATGCTAACATGCTAACATGCTAATGCTATCATGCTAACATGCTAATGCTATCATGCTAATGCTATCATGCTAACATGCTAATGCTATCATGCTAATGCTAACATGCGAATGCTATCATGCTAACATGCTAACATGCTAATGCTAACATGCTAATGCTAACATGCTAATGTTAACATGCTAACATGCTAATGCTAACATGCTAATGTTATCATGCTAACATGCTAATGCTATCATGCAAACATGCTAATGCTAACATGCTAATGCAATCATGCTAACATGTTAATGCTATCATGCTAACATTCTAATGCTAACATGCTAACATGCTAATGCTATCATGCTAATGCTATCATGCTAACATGCTAATGCTATCATGCTAATCCTAACATGCCAATGCTAACATGCTAATGCTATCATGCTAACATGCTAACATGCTAACATGCTAATGTTAACATGCTAATGCTAACATGCTAATGCTAACATGCTAATGCTATCATGCTAACATGCTAATGCTAACATGCTAACATGCTAATGCTAACATGCTAATGCTAACATGCTAATGTTAACATGCTAATGTTAACATGCTAATATGCTAACATGCTAATGCTATCATGCTAACATGATAATGCTAACACGCTAACATGCTAATGCTAACATGCTAATGCTATCATGCTAACATGCTAATGCTAAGATGTCTGAGCTGTAAGGGTCCATTTGGTTTCGTTCAGGGGGGCGGCCCGGTTCCGGCGAGCCGCCCTGCTTCTGAAACGGTCGAGAAATGACAGAGTTACGTGTTTCCCCGATTTTCTCCATTGACTTTCAATGTGTGTGTGTGTGTGCGTGCACATGTGTGCATGTGCGTTCGCGTGTGCGCGAGAGGTGGTCAACTTGGTCTAAGTGCATGGAGCAAGTTTCAAGACTGTAGCATGTTGCAAACAAAAGTTATAGCTGTGTAAAGGCCAGCCAATAGGAATACAGAGGGGCGGGGCTTAAGCAATTAAGCCATTACAGCTTGTTCCTCTTGATGGTCTACGTCCATGTACCAAAGTTTGAGGCTGTAGCATGTTGTAAACAATTGTTGGAGCTGTGTAAAGGCCAGCCAATAGGAAGACAGGGTTTGTGTGTGTGCGTGCGCGTGTGTGTGTGTGCGCTCAGGGGGGCAACCCGGTTCTGGCGAGCCACCCCGCGTCTGAAACGGTTGAGAAATGACAGAGTTACGTGTTTCCCCAATTGTCTCCATTGACTTTCAATGTGTGTGTGTGTGCGTGCGTGCACATGTGTGCATGTGCGTGCGTGTGCGTTCGTGTGCGTGCGTGTGTGAGAGGTGGTCAACTTCACCTTGAATCATTAACAATGTATCATTTTCAGCTGGGCTACGCTATGCAAATGCACCCACTATTGAAAGTAAAAAACACACTGACTCAATGAGAGAATTTGTTCAGACATACGGTCCGAACAAATTGCTCTAGCGCAAAAAGTAAAAGTCGAATGCGATTTTTGTTTTCGCCGTGAGTGACCCGAGACATTAAGGTACGCCGTGTGCGATCGTGGTATTGGTACGATAAAAAACGTGGTTATAAGAGCGAGTTAAGAAATTGTGTTTGTGATGAAAAAATTGCTGACTCATTCATACATTTAACATGGAGTTGTATGACACATTATGATGGTACACCTGTCGCTTTCAGGGCTGTAGTTCACGTACGGTATGAATCTGGGCTGTGGTTGTGACATTGGGTGAAAGAGGACGAGTGTGGCTACAAAATTACCGAAACCCATGCGTGTAAAGTTAATATTTCGGCCGTGAGGACGATTTGTTCGGAGAATTTCGCTACAGTCTTCAGATTGGCTTCTCCCTCTGACCCTCTCTCTCTCTGGCCGTGCGACACTCTAAATCGAGATTTTTGCTCAGACCACACACACTTTGAACTGAGATAGCGGGCAAACCGTGCAACGTATTCGAATTCCGTCTTAACCACAACAAAGTCGATGGCCTTGTGTGCTGTTTGAGGTTTAAATCGTGTTTCTACGTAACAGTATGCCAGAGCAATGTGGCTCCAAAGTAACGTGTCGTTTTCTGTTTTTACCCGCGTTTCCCCATTGACTTTGCATGGGGCATTTTTCGCGTCGTTTATTGCGAATTACGTCGGCACAGTAACCCGAAACGGAAAGAAAAGCACAAGCACACCATTCCCGGCCGAGCCGCACGTTTCGATGTATATATTGTGGGGCTTTGGTAAACCGTGCGGCCGGCCATAGACGTCAAAGTTTCGTGTCTTGATTATTATTATTGCGGCGATTAAGTATTGGTTGCGGATTTCAACCTGTGTTTCTGCCATTGCATGGCAGGCACCCAGAATAATCAAGACACGAAACTTTGACGTCTATGGCCGGCCGCACGGTTTACCAAAGCCCCACAATATATACATCGAAACGTGCGGCTCGGCCGGGAATGGTGTGCTTGTGCTTTTCTTTCCGTTTCGGGTTACCGTGCCGACGTAATTCGCAATAAACGACGCGAAAAATGCCCCATGCAAAGTCAATGGGGAGACGCGGGTAAAAACAGAAAACGACACGTTACTTTGGAGCCACATTGCTCTGGCATACTGTTACGTAGAAACACGATTTAAACGTCAAACAGCACACGAGGCCATCGACTTTGTTGTGGTTCAGACGGAATTCGAATGCGTTGCACGGTTTGCCCGCTATCTCAGTTCAAAGTGTGTGTGGTCTGAGCAAAAATCTCGACTCTCAGTGTCGCACGGCCAGAGAGAGAGCGGGTCAGAGGGAGAAGCCAATGTGAAAACTGTAGCGAAATTCTCCGAACAAATCGTCCTCACGGCCAAAATATTCACTTTACACGCATGGGTTTCGGTCATTTTGTAGCCACACTCGTCCTCTTTCACCCAATGTCACAACCACAGCCCAGATTCATACGGTACGTGAACTACAGCCCTGAAAGCGACAGGTGTACCATCATAATGTGTCATACAACTCCATGTTAAATGCATGAATGAGTCAGCAATTTTTTCATCACAAACACAATTTCTTAACTCGCTCTCATAACCACGTTTTTTATCGTACCAATACCACGATCGCACACGGCGTACCTCAATGTCTCGGGTCACTCACGGCGAAAACAAAAATTGCATTTGACGTTTACTTTTTGCGATAGAGCAATTTGTTCGGACATACGTTCTCTCACTGAATCAGTGTGGTTTTAACTTTCAATAGTGTTTGCATTTGCATAGACTAGCCCTAGCCCAGGTGAAATTGATACTTTGTTAATGATTCAAGGTCAAGTTGACCACCTCTCAAACACGCGCACACACGAACGCACGTGCACACACATGCACACATGTGCACGCACACACACACATTGAAAGTCAATGGAGAAAATCGGGGAAACACGTAACTCTGTCATTTCTTGACCGTTTCAGACGCGGGGTGGCTCGCCAGAACCGGGTTGCCCCCCTGAGCGCACACACACACGCACGCGCACGCACACACACAAACCCTGTCTTCCTATTGGCTGGCCTTTACACAGCTCCAACTATTGCTTACAACATGCTACAGCCTCAAACTTTGGTACATGGACGTAGACCATCAAGAGGAACAAGCTGTAATGGCTTAATTGCTTAAGCTCCGCCCCTCTGTATTCCTATTGGCTGGCCTTTACACAGCTATAACTTTTGTTTGCAACATGCTACAGTCTTGAAACTTGCTCCATGCACTTAGACCAAGTTGACCACCACTCACGCACACACGAACGCACATGCACACATGTGCACGCACACACACACATTGAAAGTCAATGGAGAAAATCGGGGAAACACGTAACTCTGTCATTTCTCGACCGTTTCAGAAGCAGGGCGGCTCGCCGGAACCGGGCCGCCCCCCTGAACGAAACCAAATGGACCCTTACAGCTCAGACATCTTAGCATTAGCATTTTAGCATATTAGCATTAGCATGTTAGCATTAGCATGTTAGCATTAGCATGTTAGCATTAGCATGTTAGCATGTTAGCATGTTAGCTTGTTAGCATTAGCATGTTAGCATGATAGCATTAGCATGTTAGCATGTTAGCATTAGCATGTTAGCATGATATCATTAGCATGTTAGCATTAGCATGTTAGCATGATAGCATTAGCATGTTAGCGTTAGCATGGTATCATGTTAGCATTAGCATGTTAGCATGTTAGCATGATAACATTAGCATGTTAGCATTAGCATGTTAGCATTAGCATGTTAGCATTAGCATGTTAGCATTAGCATGATAGCATTAGCATGTTAGCATTAGCATGTTAGCATTAGAATGTTGGTGGCAACGTAATGCGCAATAAACTAATACCCCCCATTGAAAGTCAATGGGGAGACCTGGCTCACATGTAACCAAATGGACCTTTCTGAGAGGCTAAATGTCATCAAATGGTGGTCCGTGGCTCAAATGCTGCACAGATTTGGCGAGCTTCAGGCACCCAGTAAAATTTCTTGAAATTTTGTTTCTAGTTAATAATAATAATCGTCCTCAAGACACGAAACTTTGACGTCTATGGCCGGCCGCACGATTTACCAAAGCCCCACAATATATACATCGAAACGTGCGGCTCGGCCGGGAATGGTGTGCTTGTGCTTTTCTTTCCGTTTCGGGTTACCGTGCCGACGTAATTCGCAATAAACGACGCGAAAAATGCCCCATGCAAAGTCAATGGGGAAACGCGGGTAAAAACTGAAAACGATACGTTACTTTGGAGCCACATTGCTCTGGCATACTGTTACGTAGAAACACGATTTAAACCTCAAACAGCACACGAGGCCATCGACTTTGTTGTGGTTCAGACGGAATTCGAATACGTTGCACGGTTTGCCCGCTATCGCAGTTCAAAGTGTGTTTGGTCTGAGCAAAAATCTCGATATAGAGTGTCGCACGGCCAGAGAGAGAGCGGGTCAGAGGGAGAAGCCAATGTGAAGACGGTAGCGAAATTCTCCGAACAAATCGTCCTCACGGCCAAAATATTAACTTTACACGCATGGGTTTCGGTAATTTTGTAGCCACACTCGTCCTCTTTCACCCAATGTCAAAACCACAGCCCAGATACATACGGTACGTGAACTACAGCCCTGAAAGCGACAGGTGTACCATCATAATGTGTCATACAACTCCATGTTAAATGCCTGAATGAGTCAGCATTTTTTTCATCACAAACACAATTTCTTAACTCGCTCTTATAACCACATTTCTTATCGTACCAATACCACGATCGCACACGGCGTACCTTAATGTCTCGGGTCACTCACGGCGAAAACAAAAATCGCATTTGACGTTTACTTTTTGCGATAGAGCAATTTGTTCGGACATACGTTCTCTCACTGAGTCAGTGTGGTTTTAACTTTCAATAGTGTTTGCATTCGCATAGACTAGCCCTAGCCCAGGTGAAATTGATACTTTGTTAATGATTCAAGGTCAAGTTGACCACCTCTCAAACACGTGCACACACGAACGCACATGCACGCACATGCACACATGTGCACGCACACACACACATTGAAAGTCAATGGAGAAAATCGGGGAAACACGTAACTCTGTCATTTCTTGACCGTTTCAGAAGCAGGGCGGCTCGCCGGAACCGGGCCGCCCCCCTGAACGAAACCAAATGGACCCTTACAGCTCAGACATCTTAGCATTAGCATGTTAGCATGATAGCATTAGCATGTTAGCATTAGCATGTTAGCATTAGAATGTTGGTGGCAACGTAATGCGCAATAAACTAATACCCCCCATTGAAAGTCAATGGGGAGACCTGGCTCACATGTAACCAAATGGACCTTTCTGAGAGGCTAAATGTCATCAAATGGTGGTCCGTGGCTCAAATGCTGCACAGATTTGGCGAGCTTCAGGCACCCAGTAAAATTTCTTGAAATTTTGTTTCTAGTTCTGGGTGCCTGCCATGCAATGGCAGAAACACAGGTTGAAATCCGCAACACATACTTAATCGTAATCATCAAGACACGAAACTTTGACGTCTACGGCCGGCCGCACGGTTTACCAAAGCCCCACAATATATACATCGAAACGTGCGGCTCGGCCGGGAATGGTGTGCTTGTGCTTTTCTTTCCGTTTCGGGTTACCGTGCCGACGTAATTCGCAATAAACGACGCGAAAAATGCCCCATGCAAAGTCAATGGGGAAACGCGGGTAAAAACAGAAAACGACACGTTACTTTGGAGCCACATTGCTCTGGCATACTGTTACGTAGAAACACGATTTAAACCTCAAACAGCACACGAGGCCATCGACTTTGTTGTGGTTCAGACGGAATTCGAATGCGTTGCACGGTTTGCCCGCTATCTCAGTTCAAAGTGTGTGTGGTCTGAGCAAAACTCTCGACTCTCAGTGTCGCACGGCCAGAGAGAGAGCGGGTCAGAGGGAGAAGCCAATGTGAAAACTGTAGCGAAATTCTCCGAACAAATCGTCCTCACGGCCAAAATATTCACTTTACACGCATGGGTTTCGGTAATTTTGTAGCCACACTCGTCCTCTTTCACCCAATGTCACAACCACAGCCCAGATTCATACGGTACGTGAACTACAGCCCTGAAAGCGACAGGTGTACCATCATAATGTGTCATACAACTCATGTTAAATGCATGAATGAGTCAGCAATTTTTTCATCACAAACACAATTTCTTAACTCGCTCTCATAACCACGTTTTTTATCGTACCAATACCACGATCGCACACGGCGTACCTCAATGTCTCGGGTCACTCACGGCGAAAACAAAAATCGCATTTGACGTTTACTTTTTGCGATAGAGCAATTTGTTCGGACATACGTTCTCTCACTGAATCAGTGTGGTTTTAACTTTCAATAGTGTTGCATTTGCATAGACTAGCCCTAGCCCAGGTGAAATTGATACTTTGTTAATGATTCAAGGTCAAGTTGACCACCTCTCAAACACGCGCACACACGAACGCACATGCACGCACATGCACACATGTGCACGCACACACACACATTGAAAGTCAATGGAGAAAATCGGGGAAACACGTAACTCTGTCATTTCTCGACCGTTTCAGACGCGGGGTGGCTCGCCAGAACCGGGTTTCCCCCCTGAGCGCACACACACACGCACGCGCACGCACACACACAAACCCTGTCTTCCTATTGGCTGGCCTTTACACAGCTCCAACTATTGCTTACAACATGCTACAGCCTCAAACTTTGGTACATGGACGTAGACCATCAAGAGGAACAAGCTGTAATGGCTTAATTGCTTAAGCTCCGCCTCTCTGTATTCCTATTGGCTGGCCTTTACACAGCTATAACTTTTGTTTGCAACATGCTACAGTCTTGAAACTTGCTCCATGCACTTAGACCAAGTTGACCACCACTCGCACACACACACATTGAAAGTCAATGGAGAAAATCGGGGAAACACGTAACTGTCATTTCTCGACCGTTTCAGAAGCAGGGCGGCTCGCCGGAACCGGGCCGCCCCCCTGAACGAAACCAAATGGACCCTTACAGCTCAGACATCTTAGCATTAGCATGTTAGCATGATATCATTAGCATGTTAGCATTAGCATGTTAGCATGTTAGCATTAGCATGTTAGCATGTTAGCATTAGCATGTTAGCATGATAGCATTAGCATGTTAGCATTAGCATGTTAGCATGATAGCATTAGCATGTTAGCGTTAGCATGATATCATGTTAGCATTAGCATGTTAGCATTAGCATGTTAGCATGATAGCATTAGCATGTTAGCATTAGCATGTTAGCATGATATCATTAGCATGTTAGCATTAGCATGTTAGCATGATAGCATTAGCATGTTAGCGTTAGCATGATATCATGTTAGCATTAGCATGTTAGCATTAGCATGTTAGCATGATAACATTAGCATGTTAGCATTAGCATGTTAGCATGATAGCATTAGCATGTTAGCATTAGCATGTTAGCATTAACATGTTAGCATTAGCATGATAGCATTAGCATGTTAGCATTAGCATGTTAGCATTAGAATGTTGGTGGCAACGTAATGCGCAATAAACTAATACCCCCCATTGAAAGTCAATGGGGAGACCTGGCTCACATGTAACCAAATGGACCTTTCTGAGAGGCTAAATGTCATCAAATGGTGGTCCGTGGCTCAAATGCTGCACAGATTTGGCGAGCTTCAGGCACCCAGTAAAATTTCTTGAAATTTTGTTTCTAGTTAATAATAATAATCGTCCTCAAGACACGAAACTTTGACGTCTATGGCCGGCCGCACGATTTACCAAAGCCCCACAATATATACATCGAAACGTGCGGCTCGGCCGGGAATGGTGTGCTTGTGCTTTTCTTTCCGTTTCGGGTTACCGTGCCGACGTAATTCGCAATAAACGACGCGAAAAATGCCCCATGCAAAGTCAATGGGGAAACGCGGGTAAAAACTGAAAACGATACGTTACTTTGGAGCCACATTGCTCTGGCATACTGTTACGTAGAAACACGATTTAAACCTCAAACAGCACACGAGGCCATCGACTTTGTTGTGGTTCAGACGGAATTCGAATACGTTGCACGGTTTGCCCGCTATCGCAGTTCAAAGTGTGTTTGGTCTGAGCAAAAATCTCGATATAGAGTGTCGCACGGCCAGAGAGAGAGCGGGTCAGAGGGAGAAGCCAATGTGAAGACGGTAGCGAAATTCTCCGAACAAATCGTCCTCACGGCCAAAATATTAACTTTACACGCATGGGTTTCGGTAATTTTGTAGCCACACTCGTCCTCTTTCACCCAATGTCAAAACCACAGCCCAGATACATACGGTACGTGAACTACAGCCCTGAAAGCGACAGGTGTACCATCATAATGTGTCATACAACTCCATGTTAAATGCCTGAATGAGTCAGCATTTTTTTCATCACAAACACAATTTCTTAACTCGCTCTTATAACCACATTTCTTATCGTACCAATACCACGATCGCACACGGCGTACCTTAATGTCTCGGGTCACTCACGGCGAAAACAAAAATCGCATTTGACGTTTACTTTTTGCGATAGAGCAATTTGTTCGGACATACGTTCTCTCACTGAGTCAGTGTGGTTTTAACTTTCAATAGTGTTTGCATTCGCATAGACTAGCCCTAGCCCAGGTGAAATTGATACTTTGTTAATGATTCAAGGTCAAGTTGACCACCTCTCAAACACGTGCACACACGAACGCACATGCACGCACATGCACACATGTGCACGCACACACACACATTGAAAGTCAATGGAGAAAATCGGGGAAACACGTAACTCTGTCATTTCTTGACCGTTTCAGAAGCAGGGCGGCTCGCCGGAACCGGGCCGCCCCCCTGAACGAAACCAAATGGACCCTTACAGCTCAGACATCTTAGCATTAGCATGTTAGCATGATAGCATTAGCATGTTAGCATTAGCATGTTAGCATTAGAATGTTGGTGGCAACGTAATGCGCAATAAACTAATACCCCCCATTGAAAGTCAATGGGGAGACCTGGCTCACATGTAACCAAATGGACCTTTCTGAGAGGCTAAATGTCATCAAATGGTGGTCCGTGGCTCAAATGCTGCACAGATTTGGCGAGCTTCAGGCACCCAGTAAAATTTCTTGAAATTTTGTTTCTAGTTCTGGGTGCCTGCCATGCAATGGCAGAAACACAGGTTGAAATCCGCAACACATACTTAATCGTAATCATCAAGACACGAAACTTTGACGTCTACGGCCGGCCGCACGGTTTACCAAAGCCCCACAATATATACATCGAAACGTGCGGCTCGGCCGGGAATGGTGTGCTTGTGCTTTTCTTTCCGTTTCGGGTTACCGTGCCGACGTAATTCGCAATAAACGACGCGAAAAATGCCCCATGCAAAGTCAATGGGGAAACGCGGGTAAAAACAGAAAACGACACGTTACTTTGGAGCCACATTGCTCTGGCATACTGTTACGTAGAAACACGATTTAAACCTCAAACAGCACACGAGGCCATCGACTTTGTTGTGGTTCAGACGGAATTCGAATGCGTTGCACGGTTTGCCCGCTATCTCAGTTCAAAGTGTGTGTGGTCTGAGCAAAACTCTCGACTCTCAGTGTCGCACGGCCAGAGAGAGAGCGGGTCAGAGGGAGAAGCCAATGTGAAAACTGTAGCGAAATTCTCCGAACAAATCGTCCTCACGGCCAAAATATTCACTTTACACGCATGGGTTTCGGTAATTTTGTAGCCACACTCGTCCTCTTTCACCCAATGTCACAACCACAGCCCAGATTCATACGGTACGTGAACTACAGCCCTGAAAGCGACAGGTGTACCATCATAATGTGTCATACAACTCATGTTAAATGCATGAATGAGTCAGCAATTTTTTCATCACAAACACAATTTCTTAACTCGCTCTCATAACCACGTTTTTTATCGTACCAATACCACGATCGCACACGGCGTACCTCAATGTCTCGGGTCACTCACGGCGAAAACAAAAATCGCATTTGACGTTTACTTTTTGCGATAGAGCAATTTGTTCGGACATACGTTCTCTCACTGAATCAGTGTGGTTTTAACTTTCAATAGTGTTTGCATTTGCATAGACTAGCCCTAGCCCAGGTGAAATTGATACTTTGTTAATGATTCAAGGTCAAGTTGACCACCTCTCAAACACGCGCACACACGAACGCACATGCACGCACATGCACACATGTGCACGCACACACACACATTGAAAGTCAATGGAGAAAATCGGGGAAACACGTAACTCTGTCATTTCTCGACCGTTTCAGACGCGGGGTGGCTCGCCAGAACCGGGTTTCCCCCCTGAGCGCACACACACACGCACGCGCACGCACACACACAAACCCTGTCTTCCTATTGGCTGGCCTTTACACAGCTCCAACTATTGCTTACAACATGCTACAGCCTCAAACTTTGGTACATGGACGTAGACCATCAAGAGGAACAAGCTGTAATGGCTTAATTGCTTAAGCTCCGCCCCTCTGTATTCCTATTGGCTGGCCTTTACACAGCTATAACTTTTGTTTGCAACATGCTACAGTCTTGAAACTTGCTCCATGCACTTAGACCAAGTTGACCACCACTCGCACACACACACATTGAAAGTCAATGGAGAAAATCGGGGAAACACGTAACTGTCATTTCTCGACCGTTTCAGAAGCAGGGCGGCTCGCCGGAACCGGGCCGCCCCCCTGAACGAAACCAAATGGACCCTTACAGCTCAGACATCTTAGCATTAGCATGTTAGCATGATATCATTAGCATGTTAGCATTAGCATGTTAGCATGTTAGCATTAGCATGTTAGCATTAGCATGTTAGCATGATAGCATTAGCATGTTAGCATTAGCATGTTAGCATGATAGCATTAGCATGTTAGCGTTAGCATGATATCATGTTAGCATTAGCATGTTAGCATTAGCATGTTAGCATGATAGCATTAGCATGTTAGCATTAGCATGTTAGCATGATATCATTAGCATGTTAGCATTAGCATGTTAGCATGATAGCATTAGCATGTTAGCGTTAGCATGATATCATGTTAGCATTAGCATGTTAGCATTAGCATGTTAGCATGATAGCATTAGCATGTTAGCATTAGCATGTTAGCATGATAGCATTAGCATGTTAGCATGATAGCATTAGCATGTTAGCATTAGCATGTTAACATTAGCATGTTAGCATGATAGCATTAGCATGTTAGCGTTAGCATGATATCATGTTAGCATTAGCATGTTAGCATGTTAGCATTAGCATGTTAGCATGATAGCATTAGCATGTTAGCATTAGCATGTTAGCATGATAGCATTAGCATGTTAGCATTAGCATGTTAGCATTAGCATGTTAGCATTAGCATGTTAGCATGATAGCATTAGCATGTTAGCATTAGCATGTTAGCATGATATCATTAGCATGTTAGCATTAGCATGTTAGCATGATAGCATTAGCATGTTAGCGTTAGCATGATATCATGTTAGCATTAGCATGTTAGCATTAGCATGTTAGCATGATAGCATTAGCATGTTAGCATTAGCATGTTAGCATGATAGCATTAGCATGTTAGCATGATAGCATTAGCATGTTAGCATTAGCATGTTAACATTAGCATGTTAGCATGATAGCATTAGCATGTTAGCGTTAGCATGATATCATGTTAGCATTAGCATGTTAGCATGTTAGCATTAGCATGTTAGCATGATAGCATTAGCATGTTAGCATTAGCATGTTAGCATGATAGCATTAGCATGTTAGCATTAGCATGTTAGCATTAGCATGTTAGCATTAGCATGTTAGCATGATAGCATTAGCATGATAGCATTAGCATGTTAGCATTAGCATGTTAGCATGTTAGCATTAGAATGTTGGTGGCAACGTAATGCGCAATAAATAAATTGAAAGTCAATGGGGAGACCTGGCTCACATGTAACCATATGGACCCTTCTGAGAGGCTAAATGTCATCAAATGGTGGTCCGTGGCTCAAATGCTGCACAGTCTTGGCGAGCTTCAGGCACCCAGTAAAATTTCTTGAAATTTTGTTTCTAGTTAATAATAATAATCGTCCTCAAGACACGAAACTTTGACGTCTATGGCCGGCCGCACGATTTACCAAAGCCCCACAATATATACATCGAAACGTGCGGCTCGGCCGGGAATGGTGTGCTTGTGCTTTTCTTTCCGTTTCGGGTTACCGTGCCGACGTAATTCGCAATAAACGACGCGAAAAATGCCCCATGCAAAGTCAATGGGGAAACGCGGGTAAAAACTGAAAACGATACGTTACTTTGGAGCCACATTGCTCTGGCATACTGTTACGTAGAAACACGATTTAAACCTCAAACAGCACACGAGGCCATCGACTTTGTTGTGGTTCAGACGGAATTCGAATACGTTGCACGGTTTGCCCGCTATCGCAGTTCAAAGTGTGTTTGGTCTGAGCAAAAATCTCGATATAGAGTGTCGCACGGCCAGAGAGAGAGCGGGTCAGAGGGAGAAGCCAATGTGAAGACGGTAGCGAAATTCTCCGAACAAATCGTCCTCACGGCCAAAATATTAACTTTACACGCATGGGTTTCGGTAATTTTGTAGCCACACTCGTCCTCTTTCACCCAATGTCAAAACCACAGCCCAGATACATACGGTACGTGAACTACAGCCCTGAAAGCGACAGGTGTACCATCATAATGTGTCATACAACTCCATGTTAAATGCCTGAATGAGTCAGCATTTTTTTCATCACAAACACAATTTCTTAACTCGCTCTTATAACCACATTTCTTATCGTACCAATACCACGATCGCACACGGCGTACCTTAATGTCTCGGGTCACTCACGGCGAAAACAAAAATCGCATTTGACGTTTACTTTTTGCGATAGAGCAATTTGTTCGGACATACGTTCTCTCACTGAGTCAGTGTGGTTTTAACTTTCAATAGTGTTTGCATTCGCATAGACTAGCCCTAGCCCAGGTGAAATTGATACTTTGTTAATGATTCAAGGTCAAGTTGACCACCTCTCAAACACGTGCACACACGAACGCACATGCACGCACATGCACACATGTGCACGCACACACACACATTGAAAGTCAATGGAGAAAATCGGGGAAACACGTAACTCTGTCATTTCTTGACCGTTTCAGAAGCAGGGCGGCTCGCCGGAACCGGGCCGCCCCCCTGAACGAAACCAAATGGACCCTTACAGCTCAGACATCTTAGCATTAGCATGTTAGCATGATAGCATTAGCATGTTAGCATTAGCATGTTAGCATTAGAATGTTGGTGGCAACGTAATGCGCAATAAACTAATACCCCCCATTGAAAGTCAATGGGGAGACCTGGCTCACATGTAACCAAATGGACCTTTCTGAGAGGCTAAATGTCATCAAATGGTGGTCCGTGGCTCAAATGCTGCACAGATTTGGCGAGCTTCAGGCACCCAGTAAAATTTCTTGAAATTTTGTTTCTAGTTCTGGGTGCCTGCCATGCAATGGCAGAAACACAGGTTGAAATCCGCAACACATACTTAATCGTAATCATCAAGACACGAAACTTTGACGTCTACGGCCGGCCGCACGGTTTACCAAAGCCCCACAATATATACATCGAAACGTGCGGCTCGGCCGGGAATGGTGTGCTTGTGCTTTTCTTTCCGTTTCGGGTTACCGTGCCGACGTAATTCGCAATAAACGACGCGAAAAATGCCCCATGCAAAGTCAATGGGGAAACGCGGGTAAAAACAGAAAACGACACGTTACTTTGGAGCCACATTGCTCTGGCATACTGTTACGTAGAAACACGATTTAAACCTCAAACAGCACACGAGGCCATCGACTTTGTTGTGGTTCAGACGGAATTCGAATGCGTTGCACGGTTTGCCCGCTATCTCAGTTCAAAGTGTGTGTGGTCTGAGCAAAACTCTCGACTCTCAGTGTCGCACGGCCAGAGAGAGAGCGGGTCAGAGGGAGAAGCCAATGTGAAAACTGTAGCGAAATTCTCCGAACAAATCGTCCTCACGGCCAAAATATTCACTTTACACGCATGGGTTTCGGTAATTTTGTAGCCACACTCGTCCTCTTTCACCCAATGTCACAACCACAGCCCAGATTCATACGGTACGTGAACTACAGCCCTGAAAGCGACAGGTGTACCATCATAATGTGTCATACAACTCATGTTAAATGCATGAATGAGTCAGCAATTTTTTCATCACAAACACAATTTCTTAACTCGCTCTCATAACCACGTTTTTTATCGTACCAATACCACGATCGCACACGGCGTACCTCAATGTCTCGGGTCACTCACGGCGAAAACAAAAATCGCATTTGACGTTTACTTTTTGCGATAGAGCAATTTGTTCGGACATACGTTCTCTCACTGAATCAGTGTGGTTTTAACTTTCAATAGTGTTTGCATTTGCATAGACTAGCCCTAGCCCAGGTGAAATTGATACTTTGTTAATGATTCAAGGTCAAGTTGACCACCTCTCAAACACGCGCACACACGAACGCACATGCACGCACATGCACACATGTGCACGCACACACACACATTGAAAGTCAATGGAGAAAATCGGGGAAACACGTAACTCTGTCATTTCTCGACCGTTTCAGACGCGGGGTGGCTCGCCAGAACCGGGTTTCCCCCCTGAGCGCACACACACACGCACGCGCACGCACACACACAAACCCTGTCTTCCTATTGGCTGGCCTTTACACAGCTCCAACTATTGCTTACAACATGCTACAGCCTCAAACTTTGGTACATGGACGTAGACCATCAAGAGGAACAAGCTGTAATGGCTTAATTGCTTAAGCTCCGCCTCTCTGTATTCCTATTGGCTGGCCTTTACACAGCTATAACTTTTGTTTGCAACATGCTACAGTCTTGAAACTTGCTCCATGCACTTAGACCAAGTTGACCACCACTCGCACACACACACATTGAAAGTCAATGGAGAAAATCGGGGAAACACGTAACTGTCATTTCTCGACCGTTTCAGAAGCAGGGCGGCTCGCCGGAACCGGGCCGCCCCCCTGAACGAAACCAAATGGACCCTTACAGCTCAGACATCTTAGCATTAGCATGTTAGCATGATATCATTAGCATGTTAGCATTAGCATGTTAGCATGTTAGCATTAGCATGTTAGCATGTTAGCATTAGCATGTTAGCATGATAGCATTAGCATGTTAGCATTAGCATGTTAGCATGATAGCATTAGCATGTTAGCGTTAGCATGATATCATGTTAGCATTAGCATGTTAGCATTAGCATGTTAGCATGATAGCATTAGCATGTTAGCATTAGCATGTTAGCATGATATCATTAGCATGTTAGCATTAGCATGTTAGCATGATAGCATTAGCATGTTAGCGTTAGCATGATATCATGTTAGCATTAGCATGTTAGCATTAGCATGTTAGCATGATAACATTAGCATGTTAGCATTAGCATGTTAGCATGATAGCATTAGCATGTTAGCATTAGCATGTTAGCATTAACATGTTAGCATTAGCATGATAGCATTAGCATGTTAGCATTAGCATGTTAGCATTAGAATGTTGGTGGCAACGTAATGCGCAATAAACTAATACCCCCCATTGAAAGTCAATGGGGAGACCTGGCTCACATGTAACCAAATGGACCTTTCTGAGAGGCTAAATGTCATCAAATGGTGGTCCGTGGCTCAAATGCTGCACAGATTTGGCGAGCTTCAGGCACCCAGTAAAATTTCTTGAAATTTTGTTTCTAGTTAATAATAATAATCGTCCTCAAGACACGAAACTTTGACGTCTATGGCCGGCCGCACGATTTACCAAAGCCCCACAATATATACATCGAAACGTGCGGCTCGGCCGGGAATGGTGTGCTTGTGCTTTTCTTTCCGTTTCGGGTTACCGTGCCGACGTAATTCGCAATAAACGACGCGAAAAATGCCCCATGCAAAGTCAATGGGGAAACGCGGGTAAAAACTGAAAACGATACGTTACTTTGGAGCCACATTGCTCTGGCATACTGTTACGTAGAAACACGATTTAAACCTCAAACAGCACACGAGGCCATCGACTTTGTTGTGGTTCAGACGGAATTCGAATACGTTGCACGGTTTGCCCGCTATCGCAGTTCAAAGTGTGTTTGGTCTGAGCAAAAATCTCGATATAGAGTGTCGCACGGCCAGAGAGAGAGCGGGTCAGAGGGAGAAGCCAATGTGAAGACGGTAGCGAAATTCTCCGAACAAATCGTCCTCACGGCCAAAATATTAACTTTACACGCATGGGTTTCGGTAATTTTGTAGCCACACTCGTCCTCTTTCACCCAATGTCAAAACCACAGCCCAGATACATACGGTACGTGAACTACAGCCCTGAAAGCGACAGGTGTACCATCATAATGTGTCATACAACTCCATGTTAAATGCCTGAATGAGTCAGCATTTTTTTCATCACAAACACAATTTCTTAACTCGCTCTTATAACCACATTTCTTATCGTACCAATACCACGATCGCACACGGCGTACCTTAATGTCTCGGGTCACTCACGGCGAAAACAAAAATCGCATTTGACGTTTACTTTTTGCGATAGAGCAATTTGTTCGGACATACGTTCTCTCACTGAGTCAGTGTGGTTTTAACTTTCAATAGTGTTTGCATTCGCATAGACTAGCCCTAGCCCAGGTGAAATTGATACTTTGTTAATGATTCAAGGTCAAGTTGACCACCTCTCAAACACGTGCACACACGAACGCACATGCACGCACATGCACACATGTGCACGCACACACACACATTGAAAGTCAATGGAGAAAATCGGGGAAACACGTAACTCTGTCATTTCTTGACCGTTTCAGAAGCAGGGCGGCTCGCCGGAACCGGGCCGCCCCCCTGAACGAAACCAAATGGACCCTTACAGCTCAGACATCTTAGCATTAGCATGTTAGCATGATAGCATTAGCATGTTAGCATTAGCATGTTAGCATTAGAATGTTGGTGGCAACGTAATGCGCAATAAACTAATACCCCCCATTGAAAGTCAATGGGGAGACCTGGCTCACATGTAACCAAATGGACCTTTCTGAGAGGCTAAATGTCATCAAATGGTGGTCCGTGGCTCAAATGCTGCACAGATTTGGCGAGCTTCAGGCACCCAGTAAAATTTCTTGAAATTTTGTTTCTAGTTCTGGGTGCCTGCCATGCAATGGCAGAAACACAGGTTGAAATCCGCAACACATACTTAATCGTAATCATCAAGACACGAAACTTTGACGTCTACGGCCGGCCGCACGGTTTACCAAAGCCCCACAATATATACATCGAAACGTGCGGCTCGGCCGGGAATGGTGTGCTTGTGCTTTTCTTTCCGTTTCGGGTTACCGTGCCGACGTAATTCGCAATAAACGACGCGAAAAATGCCCCATGCAAAGTCAATGGGGAAACGCGGGTAAAAACAGAAAACGACACGTTACTTTGGAGCCACATTGCTCTGGCATACTGTTACGTAGAAACACGATTTAAACCTCAAACAGCACACGAGGCCATCGACTTTGTTGTGGTTCAGACGGAATTCGAATGCGTTGCACGGTTTGCCCGCTATCTCAGTTCAAAGTGTGTGTGGTCTGAGCAAAACTCTCGACTCTCAGTGTCGCACGGCCAGAGAGAGAGCGGGTCAGAGGGAGAAGCCAATGTGAAAACTGTAGCGAAATTCTCCGAACAAATCGTCCTCACGGCCAAAATATTCACTTTACACGCATGGGTTTCGGTAATTTTGTAGCCACACTCGTCCTCTTTCACCCAATGTCACAACCACAGCCCAGATTCATACGGTACGTGAACTACAGCCCTGAAAGCGACAGGTGTACCATCATAATGTGTCATACAACTCATGTTAAATGCATGAATGAGTCAGCAATTTTTTCATCACAAACACAATTTCTTAACTCGCTCTCATAACCACGTTTTTTATCGTACCAATACCACGATCGCACACGGCGTACCTCAATGTCTCGGGTCACTCACGGCGAAAACAAAAATCGCATTTGACGTTTACTTTTTGCGATAGAGCAATTTGTTCGGACATACGTTCTCTCACTGAATCAGTGTGGTTTTAACTTTCAATAGTGTTTGCATTTGCATAGACTAGCCCTAGCCCAGGTGAAATTGATACTTTGTTAATGATTCAAGGTCAAGTTGACCACCTCTCAAACACGCGCACACACGAACGCACATGCACGCACATGCACACATGTGCACGCACACACACACATTGAAAGTCAATGGAGAAAATCGGGGAAACACGTAACTCTGTCATTTCTCGACCGTTTCAGACGCGGGGTGGCTCGCCAGAACCGGGTTTCCCCCCTGAGCGCACACACACACGCACGCGCACGCACACACACAAACCCTGTCTTCCTATTGGCTGGCCTTTACACAGCTCCAACTATTGCTTACAACATGCTACAGCCTCAAACTTTGGTACATGGACGTAGACCATCAAGAGGAACAAGCTGTAATGGCTTAATTGCTTAAGCTCCGCCCCTCTGTATTCCTATTGGCTGGCCTTTACACAGCTATAACTTTTGTTTGCAACATGCTACAGTCTTGAAACTTGCTCCATGCACTTAGACCAAGTTGACCACCACTCGCACACACACACATTGAAAGTCAATGGAGAAAATCGGGGAAACACGTAACTGTCATTTCTCGACCGTTTCAGAAGCAGGGCGGCTCGCCGGAACCGGGCCGCCCCCCTGAACGAAACCAAATGGACCCTTACAGCTCAGACATCTTAGCATTAGCATGTTAGCATGATATCATTAGCATGTTAGCATTAGCATGTTAGCATGTTAGCATTAGCATGTTAGCATTAGCATGTTAGCATGATAGCATTAGCATGTTAGCATTAGCATGTTAGCATTAGCATGTTAGCATGATAGCATTAGCATGTTAGCGTTAGCATGATATCATGTTAGCATTAGCATGTTAGCATTAGCATGTTAGCATGATAGCATTAGCATGTTAGCATTAGCATGTTAGCATGATATCATTAGCATGTTAGCATTAGCATGTTAGCATGATAGCATTAGCATGTTAGCGTTAGCATGATATCATGTTAGCATTAGCATGTTAGCATTAGCATGTTAGCATGATAGCATTAGCATGTTAGCATTAGCATGTTAGCATGATAGCATTAGCATGTTAGCATGATAGCATTAGCATGTTAGCATTAGCATGTTAACATTAGCATGTTAGCATGATAGCATTAGCATGTTAGCGTTAGCATGATATCATGTTAGCATTAGCATGTTAGCATGTTAGCATTAGCATGTTAGCATGATAGCATTAGCATGTTAGCATTAGCATGTTAGCATGATAGCATTAGCATGTTAGCATTAGCATGTTAGCATTAGCATGTTAGCATTAGCATGTTAGCATGATAGCATTAGCATGTTAGCATTAGCATGTTAGCATGATATCATTAGCATGTTAGCATTAGCATGTTAGCATGATAGCATTAGCATGTTAGCGTTAGCATGATATCATGTTAGCATTAGCATGTTAGCATTAGCATGTTAGCATGATAGCATTAGCATGTTAGCATTAGCATGTTAGCATGATAGCATTAGCATGTTAGCATGATAGCATTAGCATGTTAGCATTAGCATGTTAACATTAGCATGTTAGCATGATAGCATTAGCATGTTAGCGTTAGCATGATATCATGTTAGCATTAGCATGTTAGCATGTTAGCATTAGCATGTTAGCATGATAGCATTAGCATGTTAGCATTAGCATGTTAGCATGATAGCATTAGCATGTTAGCATTAGCATGTTAGCATTAGCATGTTAGCATTAGCATGTTAGCATGATAGCATTAGCATGATAGCATTAGCATGTTAGCATTAGCATGTTAGCATGTTAGCATTAGAATGTTGGTGGCAACGTAATGCGCAATAAATAAATTGAAAGTCAATGGGGAGACCTGGCTCACATGTAACCATATGGACCCTTCTGAGAGGCTAAATGTCATCAAATGGTGGTCCGTGGCTCAAATGCTGCACAGTCTTGGCGAGCTTCAGGCACCCAGTAAAATTTCTTGAAATTTTGTTTCTAGTTAATAATAATAATCGTCCTCAAGACACGAAACTTTGACGTCTATGGCCGGCCGCACGATTTACCAAAGCCCCACAATATATACATCGAAACGTGCGGCTCGGCCGGGAATGGTGTGCTTGTGCTTTTCTTTCCGTTTCGGGTTACCGTGCCGACGTAATTCGCAATAAACGACGCGAAAAATGCCCCATGCAAAGTCAATGGGGAAACGCGGGTAAAAACTGAAAACGATACGTTACTTTGGAGCCACATTGCTCTGGCATACTGTTACGTAGAAACACGATTTAAACCTCAAACAGCACACAAGGCCATCGACTTTGTTGTGGTTCAGACGGAATTCGAATACGTTGCACGGTTTGCCCGCTATCGCAGTTCAAAGTGTGTTTGGTCTGAGCAAAAATCTCGATATAGAGTGTCGCACGGCCAGAGAGAGAGCGGGTCAGAGGGAGAAGCCAATGTGAAGACGGTAGCGAAATTCTCCGAACAAATCGTCCTCACGGCCAAAATATTAACTTTACACGCATGGGTTTCGGTAATTTTGTAGCCACACTCGTCCTCTTTCACCCAATGTCAAAACCACAGCCCAGATACATACGGTACGTGAACTACAGCCCTGAAAGCGACAGGTGTACCATCATAATGTGTCATACAACTCCATGTTAAATGCCTGAATGAGTCAGCATTTTTTTCATCACAAACACAATTTCTTAACTCGCTCTTATAACCACATTTCTTATCGTACCAATACCACGATCGCACACGGCGTACCTTAATGTCTCGGGTCACTCACGGTGAAAACAAAAATCGCATTTGACGTTTACTTTTTGCGATAGAGCAATTTGTTCGGACATACGTTCTCTCACTGAGTCAGTGTGGTTTTAACTTTCAATAGTGTTTGCATTCGCATAGACTAGCCCTAGCCCAGGTGAAATTGATACTTTGTTAATGATTCAAGGTCAAGTTGACCACCTCTCAAACACGTGCACACACGAACGCACATGCACGCACATGCACACATGTGCACGCACACACACACATTGAAAGTCAATGGAGAAAATCGGGGAAACACGTAACTCTGTCATTTCTTGACCGTTTCAGAAGCAGGGCGGCTCGCCGGAACCGGGCCGCCCCCCTGAACGAAACCAAATGGACCCTTACAGCTCAGACATCTTAGCATTAGCATGTTAGCATGATAGCATTAGCATGTTAGCATTAGCATGTTAGCATGTTAGCATTAGCATGTTACTATTAGCATGTTAGCATGTTAGCATTAGCATGTTACTATTAGCATGTTAGCATTAGCATGTTAGCATGTTAGCATATTAGCATTAGCATGTTAGCATTAGCATGTTAGCATGATAGCATTAGCATGTTAGCATTATCATGTTAGCATGTTAGCATGTTAGCATTATAGCATTAGCATGTTACTATTAGCATGTTAGCATTAGCATGTTAGCATGTTAGCATTAGCATGTTAGCATTAGCTTGTTAGCATTAGCATGTTAGCATATTAGCATTAGCATGTTAGCATTAGCATGTTAGCATGATAGCATTAGCATGTTAGCATTATCATGTTAGCATGTTAGCATGTTAGCATTATAGCATTAGCATGTTACTATTAGCATGTTAGCATTAGCATGTTAGCATGTTAGCATTAGCATGTTAGCATTAGCTTGTTAGCATTAGCATGTTAGCATATTAGCATTAACATGTTAGCATTTTCATGTTAGCATGATAGCATTAGCATGTTAGCATTATCATGTTAGCATGTTAGCATGATAGCATTAGCATGTTAGCATTAGCATGTTAGCATTAGCATGTTACTATTAGCATGTTAGCATGTTAGCATTAGCATGTTACTATTAGCATGTTAGCATTAGCATGTTAGCATATTAGCATTAGCATGTTAGCATTAGCATGTTAGCATGATAGCATTAGCATGTTAGCATTATCATGTTAGCATGTTAGCATGTTAGCATTATAGCATTAGCATGTTACTATTAGCATGTTAGCATTAGCATGTTAGCATGTTAGCATTAGCATGTTAGCATTAGCTTGTTAGCATTAGCATGTTAGCATATTAGTATTAACATGTTAGCATTATCATGTTAGCATGATAGCATTAGCATGTTAGCATTATCATGTTAGCATGTTAGCATGATAGTATTAGCATGTTAGCATGTTAGCATTAGCATGTTAACAAGTTAGCATTAGCATGTTAGCATTAGCATGTTAGCATGTTAGCATTAGCATGTTAGTATGTTAGCATGATAGCATTATAGCATGATAGCATTAGAATGTTAGCATGTTAGCATTATAATGTTAGCATGATAGCATTAGCATGTTAGCATGCTAGCATTAGCATGTTAGCATTAGCATGTTTGCTTGATAGCATTAGCATGTTAGCATTAGCATGTTAGCATGATAGCATTAGCATGTTAGTATTAGCATGTTAGCATGTTAGCATTAGCATGTTAGCATGTTAGCATGATAGCATTAGCATGTTAGCATGTTAGCATTAGCATGTTAGCTTTAACATGTTAACATTAGCATGTTAGCATGTTAGCATGTTAGCATTATCATGTTAGCATGTTAGCATGATAGCATGTTAGCATGTTAGCATGTTAGCGTGATAGCATTAGCATGTTAGCATGTGCATGTTAGCAACATGTTAGCATTTTAGCATGATATCATGTTAGCATTAGCATGTTAGCATTAAAATGTTAGCATGCTAGCATGTTAGCATGTTAGTATTAGCATGTTAGCATGTTAGCATTAGAATGTTGGTGGCAACGTAATGCGCAATGCACTAAGACAAAATACCTCATTGAAAGTCAATGGGGAGACCTGGCTCACATGTAACCAAATGGACCCTTCTGAGAGGCTAAATGTCATCAAATGGTGGTCCGTGGCTCAAATGCTGCACAGACTTGGCGAGCTTCAGGCACCCAGTAAAATTTCTTGAAATTTTGTTTCTAGTTTTCATCGGAATGGTCGACATCAATCGTTGCATTATCTGATTCAATTGTAATGGAATCATCTTGAGGGGAAGCAGAGAGAGAGTGTATTCTTTATCTGGGATTAGTTTACAGGGAGGCTTTGAGGGCTTAATAGTGAAGTGAAGGGCGCTAATATATTAAAGTCTAACTCATGTTGATTAGGTGATGTAATGATGATGTATGGTGATGGTGACAACACAAACATTAAACACCATTAACAATAAAGAGACAATATGACGTAATGAGGCACATTATGACATACATGTGCCCTTCATTGTCAATGGAGTTTACTAAACAAACATTGAACTAAAGACAAACATTAAACCTGTATATAGGAGGGGCTAGGGGATTGGTTAGGGGAGGGGCTAGGGCCCCTCAAAAGGAAATACAATCTCCTGGGTGTGTTGTTGTAGGGTTAAAGGTGAGAGCTCTAGCGACTGAGCATTCATTATAACTTATATCCATAGCTATAGAATGTTGAGATGAACATTGTCATGTTATAGTGTTTATTGTGTATATTGTATATAGTGTTGTGTATAATATTGTATAGTCTAATAGACCAATTATTTGTTTACAAACATTGGGACTGGGCGCACGGGTGACTGTTTCATGTAATCAATTCCCAACAGATGTCCAAACCTGTTGTTTTGGGGAGCACTGGTTTCAGTACATTCAAGTTTTCACCTTGTGAAATTAGTTTTGATGCAACATACGATAAGTTTTAAAGTTGTTGACATCATCAACGGTGACATCATCGTTTCTCAGTATCTATGGTAGTCAGATATATTGCTGTCAGGTGAAAACCTCGTATGACCAAAACCATTTCCTACAGTCATAATAATATACGCTTATGGAGTCGCTAGAGATCTGTGAACTAATAGTAGCTATGAAACTATTTTATTGCTTTGTCTCTCTCACTCACACACACACACACGCACATGCACACACACGCACATGCACACGCACGCGCACACACACGCACACACACACGCACATTTCACATTTACTATGTGTTGTCACAGGTTGCTCCCATGGCTAGTTACACAGTACATAGTTATTCATTACTATATCCATGACTTGACCCTTGATACCTACTTTTGTGTGTGTGTGTGTGTGTGTGTGTGTGTGTGTGTGTGTGTGTGTGTGTGTGTGTGTGTGTGTGTGTGTGCGTGTGTGTGTGAGACTTTGTTCCTGATTTATTGCTTTGTTTGTGTCTCTCTCTCTCTCTCTCTCACACACACACACACACACACACACACACACACACACACACACACACACACACACACACACACACACACACACAGATTGTTCCGGCTCCATTTTGACTTGACGCTGAAAACAGAAGAACTTCATGTCTGGTGAGAGTTTTACACATTTAGCCTATGGATAAAATGTTGCTGTTATTATGTATGTTGTGTACTGTTTGTTATGGGGGGGGGGGGGGGGGGGTTTCACCTTGTGAAATTCGTTTTTTTAATGTTATTTTAAGAATTTGAAACAGTGAAAACAGCCATCTACTTCGGTTATTATCTTGGCGTATTTCAGTATGAGGTCGGTTCGTTGCTCTCCCCAGGTTGGGAAAGGAAGCGTAGCGTCCAGGATTGCATGTGATAATTTACAGCGGGTGAAAACATGGCTTCCTAACCCTAAAACCAAATATAATGTTCTGTTTCTGTTTCATTCATCAATGAAATAATATGAAACTAGACTTTAAACTGTGTTTTAGTTTCATGGCCATAATAGTCCATGGGCCATATGAGATGCGACAATACCGAAAGGTGGCAAAGGCTACTTATCATTTTTGAGAAGCTCTATGTCTGTAGATAATATTTTGGTATGATAACCCTTCCTAAGTGGTAGCTAAATTGGTGTTATCAGCTGATAAAGGTACCCTCCCCCATAAAAAATGCCATTTTAGATGCAGGTGCATATCGTGATATTGGCTCATTTTCAGGACATATGTCAATATGGTTTGCTATAGTGAATAGTGATTTTGAAGAGGACACTTTAAGCTTTCATTCAAGCCCTTTTGTGTGTATGTGGGACAAGTACAGTGGTTACCAGTGCTCTTCAAACTTAGAATAAAACATTTTTTACACAATATTTTCTTAAATCATATTCTTTCTTTTAGTTCTGTGCCATCAAGAAACATCAGTGACACAAAACACAGAATCTGGAATACTGATATGACTCTAAGGATTCAGGAAATGTATAATTTACCTACAATATTTTGTTCTAGGGGGGTGATTTTCAGCTTTATATTAAGCAATCAGTTTTAATGTGATCAGACCATGTATTGCAGCAGATTGAGTCAATATATCATAATAATCGTTCACTTGATTATACAAGCACCAAATTTGGCACACAGGTGCTTCAGAACCTACTCTCTCAGAAAAGTACGTTGTCCACTTGAAAAAAACCAAATCGCCACCATTTTTCAAGATGGCCGCCTTTCAAAATGGTTTTAAATGGTGTTTGAACTATAGTTTGATTGAATAATCCTATTGTGATGGCCTATACATAGAAATGTAAGTTTCTGAGCATGAGAAATCCAATTCTGCATTTAGCAAGAATAATTAGCAAAATTATTTAATATTATGATGATACAATGGGTTAATTAAACGATAAAGTGGGGCAGATTAAGTCCATATTCGATAATAATCCTTCACATGGTGGTACAAGCATCAGATTTGGCACAATTGATGTCCAGGATGTACTTCCTAAAAAAAGTACGTTATCGAGCTGAAAATCCAAGATGGCCGCCAGTTTTCAAGATGGCCACCTCGTCAAATGATTAAGTAGAACTTTAATGAACAGAAATGTGTGCTCCACACATTGATTCAAACATCAACATGAATGTATTCTGACTGGAAGAACTCAATGGTGTCAATTTAATTCCAATATGGCCTCCAGTTTTTAAGATGGCGGCTATTACGCAACTCAAAATGTGCGTTTTCGGAAGCTGTCCGATCACAGATATTGTTGAAGGGCAACATCACCATTCATTGAAATGCTGTGATCAAGCTCTATTGGTTTGTAATTTTGTATATAAAAGTGATGTCAAAGCACAACCAGGGGCCTATTTCACGAAACTTGGATTAGCGATTAAACCCGGATTTAACAGATATCCTGGTTTATTATAGCCTGGATCAGCGATTAACCGGTTTCATGAAAACTGGTTAATCTTGCCAAATTAACTTGGCCAGTTAACCTGGATATGTTGAGGCTTGATTCGGTTTCATGAAACCAATGCCACATTAGTTCCCATGGAAACTAATGCTTTGGACTTAACCTGCTCCGGACCAGGCTAACAGCCAGGTTTAACCTAATCCTGATGTCTTTACTGTTCATTATAAGCAGTCAATCTGATCACAAACCAATGATGTTTTCCACACTTATTCAATTATTATGGGTTTATGTTGCCTTATTTTTATCGGTCTGCATTAAAGGACTAATTTAAGCACTATATAAAATCAAAGAACCAAAACATACGTAGCCTATAGGCTACACAACATCATGACAGCTTGTGAAAACCACTAAATATTACCATTACTCATTGTTTTACAACACTATTGAACCCACTACACTACACAGTTCACCAGTCTGGCCCCTGTCTGGACAACAACCCCCTTCCCCAATGGTAGCTCCCTCAGAGGAGGGAGTTATGGCCAAATATCACAATGCGACAATATCATTATGCTTACAATATTAAGAATTCTGTTTTAAGTTAATATTAGTGGTAAAATGTAAACTATATTTTTGGGGTAGTTAATCATTCAGTCTATCCACTAGTATTTTCCCTTAATTACAGCAGCAGTATTTATTTTAGAAGCTTAAGTCCTTGTATCAGTAAGTCTTAAAAAGATTAGTAAAGATATACTGAGATATACAGAAGGGGGCAGTAATGCAACTATTAAGGACGCAAACTGCCATAATATCCCATGAAGAAGAAATATCAGTAAATCTGTGTTCCACCGAATGGGTCTAGAGACAAAAAGCCAGGCTGTCTATTCAGCCAGGCTTTATGATCCTGGCTCACTAAATCCACCCATTCTAAGCCTTGCTTGGCTTTAGTGGAACGGAATAAACCAGGCTGTACAGAACAGGATTTAGCAAGCCTGGTTTTGGTTTAAATCCTGGATTAGTTAATCCAAGTTTCGTGAAATAGGCCCCAGGACACACTGGTGACATCACTGCTGTGAGATTCAGCATGGGGTTCCGTGTCTGCTTGTAGCGTAGCTGTAGTTGTGGTTTACTAACTGTTGTAGTGGTGTACTCACTGTAGTTTGTAGTATACTTTAGTGTCCTAAATAATAATAATAATAATAATATTAAGCCCCTGTATATATCTAAACTAGAAGTTTAGTTAGTTGTAGCATTGTAGTTGATAGCCGCACCTGAATTGACAGGATGTGTCAGCGTGGGAGAGCTGAGACAAGGGTAACAGGGATTCAGTTACCTGGATGGTGTACAGATCGCAAAGGACTTGCACTGGATGAATGGTCGGGCTAGGTGTAGGGCACCAGATGCTTGAACCTAGAAGCATCCCATATTTTAATGTGCTTTGATGTTTTGTACGGTTGGGTGGTAAAAGCCAAAGGATATAGCCCTCAGCCTTTAACTGTATAACACAATCCGCTACTAAAACTGATTGGAGGAAGTGTTTCCTCTGTCAAACAGATACGAAAGAGGAGTTGAAGTCTCCCCGTATTTCAGGCAATACACCTGTGTTGCCCATCATGTTAGACTCATCCAGATTGATTGATGGAGGTGGCAGTGAGGATACATTGACATTGAGGCAAAACAGTACAAAGTATCACCAAAGATTTCGGGCAAATGTTTAGCAACTGAAACTCCCAGCGTTCCACTAAGAGAGCATCTGAAATCCCAAGCCATCCCAACCGCAGACTGTTTGAGATGCTGCCACATGGAAAACGTTTTCGCAGTCTCGAAGCCACTGGAAATAGACTGCAAATAAGCTTATTTCCCCAAACAATCAGATACATGAACGAACTGATAAGAACCAGGGAGAAAGTTTACCTAACTTTGCTACTACAGGAAACATGCACATCTACATAATATGTAATGTTACTTGTTACTTTGTTGCTTGAATATTATGCTATCTATGCCATTGCATTGTCTGTAAGGAAGCCAAACAAAAATAAGTTTTACTCTTATGTACCTGTACACAAGATGTAACAAAGTCCAACCTTGAACCATGATCTAGGTTCAAGCATCTGGTGCCCTACACGTAGCACGAAAGTTCATCCAGTGCCATTTAAGTCCTGTGTGATCTGTACACCATCCAGGTAACTGAAGCCCCATTACCCTTGTCTCAGCTCTACAACTAATATTACAACTAACTAAACTTCTAGTGGAGATATATACAGGGGCTAATTAGCATTTAGGACACTAAAGTATACAACAAACTACAGTGAGTACACCACTACAACAGTTAGTAAACCACAACTACAGCTACGCTACAAGCCGACACTGAACCCCATGCTGAGTCTCACAGCAGTGATGTCACCAGTGTGTCCTGGTTGTGCTTTGACATCACTCTTATACAAAATTACAAACCAATAGAGCTTGATCACAGCATCTCAATGCATGATCAACGAATGATGTTGCCCTTCAACAATATCTATGATCAGACAGCTTCCGAAAATGCAATTTTTTTTGTCCCGTAATAGCTGCATCTTGCAAACTGGCAGCCATATTGGAATTCAAGTCCAACACCATTGAGTTCTTACAGTCAGAATACATTCATTTTCATGAATGATCCATGTTTGGATCATTAACACCTTTTTTTCAAAACCTTTTTATTGTTTTGTTTTTTTGCATTTGACGAGGCGGCCATCTTGAAAACTGGCAGCCATCTTGGATTTTCAGCTGGATAACGTGCTTTTCATAGAAAGGACATCCTGGACATCATGTGTGCCAAATTTGGTGCTTGTATCACCAAGTTAAAGATTCTTATGGGATATTGACTTAATCTGCCCCACTTTATCGTTTAATTCCCATTGTATCATCATAATATTCAATAGTTTTGATTTGCTAAATGCAGAATTGGATTTCTCATTCTCAGAAACATACATTTCGATCTATAGGCCATCAAAATAGGATTATTCAATCAAACTATAGTTCAAACACTGTTTAAAACCATTTTGAAAGGCGGACATCTTGAAAAATGGTGGCCATTTTGTTTTTTTCAAATGGACAACGTACTTTTCTGAGAGAGTAGGTTCTGAAGCACTTGTGTGCCAAATTTGGTGCTTGTATCATCAAGTGAACGATTATTATGATATATTGACTTAATCTGCTGCAATACATGGTCTGATCACATTAAAACTGATTGCTTAATATAAAGCTGAAAATCACCCCCCTAGAACTAAATATTGTAGGTAAATTATACATTTCCTGAATCCTTAGAGTCATATCAGTATTCCAGATTCTGTGTTTTGTGTCACTGATGTTTCTTGATGGCACAGAACTAAAAGAAAGAATATGATTTAGGAAAATATTGTGTAAAAAATGTTTTATTCTAAGTTTGAAGAGCACTGGTAACCACTGTACTTGTCCCACATACACACAAAAGGGCTTGAATGAAAGCTTAAAGTGTCCTCTTCAAAATGATTCCAAACACTATAGCAAACCATATTGACATAATGTCCTGAAAATGAGCCGGTGCATATCACGATATGCACCTGTATCTAAAATGGCATTTTTTATGGGGGAGGGTACCTTTATCAGCTGATAACACCAATTTAGCTACCACTTAGGAAGGGTTATCGTACCAAAATATTATCTACAGACATAGAGCTTCTCAAAAATGATAAGTAGCCTTTGCCACCTTTCGGTATTGTCGCATCTCATATGGCCCATGGACTATAAAGGGTCCATTTGTATCCATGTGTTACACTCTCTGAGTTACAGACCTGTAAGGGTCCATTTGGTTCCATGTGGTAATACCTGTAAGGGTCCATTTGGTTCCATGTGTTACACTCTCAGAGTCACAGACCTGTAAGGGTCCATTTGGTTCCATGTGTTACACTCTCAGAGTCACAGACCTGTAAGGGTCCATTTGGTTCCATGTGGTACACTCAGAGTTACAGACCTGTAAGGGTCCATTTGGTTCCATGTGGTACTCTCATAGTTACAGACCTGTAAGGGTCCATTTGGTTCCATGTGGTACTCTCAGAGTTACAGACCTGTAAGGGTCCATTTGGTTCCATGTGGTACTCTCAGAGTTACAGACCTGTAAGGGTCCATTTGGTTCCATGTGGTACTCTCAGAGTTACAGACCTCTAAGGGTCCATCTGGTTCCATGTGGTACTCTCTGAGTTACAGCCAATGCATTGATGTGAAAATAGCAGATCTACAAGCTCACAACGTGTCACACTGTACCTACTGTTTACAATTCTGACTAAAGTAATTGTAGAGGTGCCACAGGGGGTCACCAAGGCACAACATGCATTGGTGACTGCAGGCCTTATTACTGCAGCTAGGTTGATACTGAGAAACTGGAAGAGCTCTGCTACGCCAGAGATCACAGACTGGACCCAACTTATGACTGAAACTGCATCCAACAAAAAAAGAAAAGTACAATATTTATATATTTAAATGTAGTACTTAGTATTTACTCTATATAATCATATTACATAAAGTATCCTTAATGTTGAATAACTGTACTTGTACTGTATCATATTTCAATGTATTTTCCAGAGAAACATAACTCACACCTCGTCTGCCTGCCTGCCTGCCTGTCTGCCTGCCAGGTCCTTTTATGGTCAGTTCCTGTTTCCTGTCCTGTGAGAGCGGTGAAGACACTCCTTTTATGGTGAGTGATGTGGAACCACAACAACTTCAATATCCTTCCATTTTTATACTGGACCATATATCCGTTGTGAAACTAACTGCAGCGCACTCATCAATTTCACTATGAACTGGATTCTTTATGACTTTGTGTTTTACAGTAAGTTCACTTGTGACATACTCTCTCTTTGGCAAAGTATAGCCTGGCTCCACTATTTTCATGAAACGTTTAAACCCTTTTCCTTCTATAATATGTATTGGTCTCATGTCCATGGCAATCATTGAGACAGGTCCAGCGGTTAAGGCACCCTTCCTGTGATCCGTAAGCCTCCTCACTGTTGACTCCAATGTGGTTTGAGTCGTGCTGGAACCGGCAGATGAACCATCCAGATTGATCTCATGCACCTAAAAACATAATGATAGCAATTAGCCAAGTCTCTAACCTTTAGATTAGAAACATAATTAGCCCATTAGCCATGGGCTAATTATGTTCCGCCTCCGAGGCACGTTTCGTTTATTATGATACTTACATGTTCCAAGTGATTCTTCAAACTCGTCGTGGACTTGTGTTATGCCATTTTCTTGTCGCATTTTTGGCACACCACTTTTTCTCGGTCATCTTGGCATAATTTAAAATGCAACCACACTTTTGACTTATTTTTCCTGGACTTGTCTCCTGTTTCTAAAGGACTAGACCATGGAGATGTTAACATCCTCTGTTTCTACAGGACTAGACCATGAAGATGTTAACATCCTCTGTTTCTACAGGACTAGACCATGAAGATGTTAACATCCTCTGTTTCTACAGGACTAGACCATGAAGATGTTAACATCCTCTGTTTCTACATGACTAGACCATGAAGACGTTAACATCCTCTGTTTCTACAGGACTAGACCATGAAGATGTTAACATCCTCTGTTTCTACAGGACTAGACCATGAAGATGTTAACATCCTCTGTTTCTACAGGACTAGACCATGAAGACGTTAACATCCTCTGTTTCTACAGGACTAGACCATGGAGATGTTAACATCCCCTGTTTCTACAGGACTAGACCATGGATATGTTAACATCCTCTGTTTCTACAGGACTAGACCATGAAGATGTTAACATCCTCTGTTTCTACAGGACTAGACCATGAATATGTTAACATCCTCTGTTTCTACAGGACTAGACCATGAAGATGTTAACATCCTCTGTTTCTACAGGACTAGACCATGAAGATGTTAACATCCTCTGTTTCTACAGGACTAGACCATGAAGACATTAACATCCTCTGTTTCTACAGGACTAGACCATGAAGACATTAACATCCTCTGTTTCTACAGGACTAGACCATGGATATGTTAACATCCTCTGTTTCTACAGGACTAGACCATGGAGATGTTAACATCCTCTGTTTCTACAGGACTAGACCATGAAGATGTTAACATCCTCTGTTTCTACAGGACTAGACCATGAAGATGTTAACATCCTCTGTTTCTACAGGACTAGACCATGAAGACATTAACATCCTCTGTTTCTACAGGACTAGACCATGAAGACATTAACATCCTCTGTTTCTACAGGACTAGACCATGGAGACGTTAACATCCTCTGTTTCTACAGGACTAGACCATGAAGATGTTATCATCCTCTGTTTCTACAGGACTAGACCATGGAGATGTTAACATCCTCTGTTTCTACAGGACTAGACCATGGATACGTTAACATCCTCTGTTTCTACAGGACTAGACCATGGATACGTTAACATCCTCTGTTTCTACAGGACTAGACCATGGATATGTTAACATCCTCTGTTTCTACAGGACTAGACCATGGAGATGTTAACATCCTCTGTTTCTACAGGACTAGACCATGGAGATGTTAACATCTTCTGTTTCTACAGGACTAGACCATGGAGACGTTAACATCCTCTGTTTCTAGAGGACTAGACCATGGAGATTTTAACATCCTCTGTTTCTACAGGACTAGACCATGAAGATGTTAACATCCTCTGTTTCTACAGGACTAGACCATTAAGATGTTAACATCCTCTGTTTCTACAGGACTAGACCATGGAGATGTTAACATCCTCTGTTTCTATACAGGTCTAGACCATGGAGATGTTAACTTCCTCTGTTTCTACAGGACTAGACCATGAAGATGTTAACATCCTCTGTTTCTACAGGACTAGACCATGAAGATGTTAACATCCTGTTTCTACAGGACTAGACCATGGAGATGTTAACATCCTCTGTTTCTACAGGACTAGACCATGAAGATGTTAACATCCTCTGTTTCTACAGGACTAGACCATGAAGATGTTAACATCCTGTTTCTACAGGACTAGACCATGGAGATGTTAACATCCTCTGTTTCTACAGGACTAGACCATGGGGACACCTAATGCGGTCCACATGTTGGAAATTCTGCAGGATCTGGGAAACGAGGAGTTCAAAGACTTCCAGTGGCATCTCCAACACCTGGAAGGTGTCCAGCCGATCCCAACGTACCTTCTGGAGAACGCTAGCAGGACGCAGACTGTGGATCTGATCGTGCAGAAATACACCAGTAATGCAGATCAGATCCTGAAGAATGTTCTGGAGAAGATCACCAGGAATGATCTAGTCAGTAGATTATTATCGAACCAGTGTTTGGAAACCTCTGATCTAGTGGATCCAAACACACCCAAAGGTAGATGAAGAGACAAGTTAACACAACTCACAAACACAGTGTGTGTGTATATATATATATATATATATATATATATATATATATATTTCCTGCGCCTTGGATAAAGACGCTATATAAATGCACCATTTACCATTTACATGGCTATTAAATAACAAACACATTAAATTAGTCATATTTCACAAACGCTGAGTCTGCATGAGGCCTTCGTTAGTTATACTTAATTAGTTCTGTTGAAGATCTGAAGTATTGGAAACGTCGGGTATCTGTGACATCACTCTGATGCAATACTCCTTGTCTCATTGACTTCCATTATGGCATTGATTGATTAAGATTTAGTAAAACAAGTGAAGTTGTAACATGTCATTTATCATGTAAACAAATCATGCCGTTCTATTCATTTCCCTGTTATTTCCTGTTATGTTAACAATAATGTGCCTATCTGCTAATTTCTCTCAATATCTAAATGAATTGCTTTGTTCCTTTCAGCTGTCCTGGTGAAAACACGAACAGGTGACCATCCTATTACACACTACCAAGAGAAGCTCCAGACAATAGTTGAGGAGGATCCATTTGCGGTTTTACCTGTAGGGGCAGTACCAACGGAGGACAGGGAGGAATTTGATGAATCTTACTCGCGTCTCACCGTCATGCATATTGATAAAACAAAGATCAGCAGCGATCCTGTGGTCACTCAGATGGAGAGGAAGAAAGCAGGCCAGGATGTCCAACTCAGTAAAATCTACAAACACCCTTCTCGACCAAACAAACCCATAAGAACAGTGTTGTCCACTGGTGACGCTGGAGTCGGGAAAACCTTTCTCGCACTCAAGTTTCTCTCTGACTGGGCAAAGAAAAAATATCAAGATCCCCAAGATCCCCATCTCATCTTCTTGCTCCTATTCCGCCAGCTCAATTTGCTCAAGGGGCGAGAGTTTAGTTTGGCACAGCTTATCCATGAATGCATTTACGTAACCAAATGCATTCCAGAAGATGGTCTTGATTACATCTTCACTGAGATGCAGATGTCAGGAAACGCCAACTACGACCAGAGTCCTTTCAAAGTTATGTTTGTTCTGGAAGGTTACGATGAATGCCACTTGAAGCTGGACTTTGAATCTAAGCATGACTGCTCTAATGATTTGACCAAGGCTGTCCCTCTGGAAGTTCTACTGGTCAACCTCATCAAAGGGAACCTGCTTCGCTCTGCTCACCTCTGGATAACCACACGCCCTGCAGCAGCCAAACAGATCCCTGATGGCTTGATTGACGTGATGACGGAGGTGAGAGGGTTCACTGATGACGCGATGGTGAAGTACATCCAGAAGAGATGCAGAAATGAGAAGCAGGCTGAGAGAATCATCTCACATATCAAAGCATCGAAGCAACTCCACATCATGTGTGAAACCCCGTTCTACTGTTCGATCATTGTCGATGTTCTGCAGTACATGTTGCAGACGGATGAGAGAGGAGAGCTCCCCAAGACCCTGGCTGGGATTTACAGCCACTTCCTGTTTGTTTTGACAAAGAGGAAGTGGTTAAGGCATGGTGGGAAACAAGAGGAACTCACAGAGGCTGATAAAGCTTTTCTCCTGAAGCTGGGACAGCTGGCGTTTGAACACCTGCAGAAAAGCAACACCATTTTCTACCGAGAAGACCTGGAGAGATGTCAAATTGACATCAGAGAGGGCCCAGTGGACTCAGGACTGTGCACATCAATCTTCAAACCAGACAGTAAATACAACCAGGGTAAAACCGTCTACTGTTTTGTTCATCTGAGCTTCCAGGAGTTTCTGGCTGCAGTCTACCTGTTTGACTGTTTCACACAGAAGAACAAGAGGCGAGGGTTCCCCTCGAACTTGGCGGTCCTGAAGGCATTCCTGAACAATGATGAGTTTAACTGCAACAGCTCCCTGTCTGACTTCCTGAAGGCTGCTATGCACAAAGCTCTGCAGAGCAAAAATGGCCACCTGGACCTCTTTGTCCGTTTCCTTCATGGTCTCTCACTGGAGGACAACCAGAGACAGTTAGGAGGTCTGCTGGTTCAGGCAGAGAACAGTCCAGTGGAGATCCAGAGAGCCATCAGCAACCTGAAGGAGATGGATCCCTGCAGTGGCTCTCCTGACAGATGTATCAACATCTTCCAATGCTTGATGGAGATGAAGGCCCTCTCAGTAAGTCAGGGGATCCAACAGTACCTGGAGTCAGGAAAGAGACTCTCTGAGACCCAGTGTTCAGCTCTGGTCAGAATGCTGCAGATGTCAGAGGAGGTTCTGGGGGTGTTGGACCTGCAGAAATACAACACATCAGAGCATGGGCGACGGAGACTGTTCCCAGCTGTGAGCAACTGCACAACAGCCAGGTTTGTAGTCATGTGATTACCAACATGTTAGAGCAGATTTTACACATATACTCAATTAATTAATTCATTCATTCATTCATTCAAAATAAACACATCAATGTGCACACATACAAACACACGAGAGAGAGAAAGAGAGAGAGAGTCATTGTGAGAAATGACAACATTATTATATAGTTAAAGTGTGTGTGTGAAGTGTGTGTGTGTGTGTGTGTGTGTGTGTGTGTGTGTGTGTGTGTGCGCGTGTGTACTTACACACACACATCCTGAACTAGATTGAAGATCTTTTAGGTGCCTTTCACACCTAACGTTTGCTTACAAGGTCTGGATCAAGGACCAAATGTTGACATTGTTGCATTTTGCAATAGGTCTGCTTAGCAAGGACTTTGTTAAGCAAACCAAAATATTTAACAAATGTCATGCGGTCGTACAGGCTGTTCATCTGTTGACAGAACATTTCTTCACTTCACTGGCAGAGTGGAGCAACAGCAACGAGTTGTTATTTTCATTATTTAATGTTTGTATTCCAATCAAATGAAAATAGTGGAAAGGTATGAGCACATATAAATTCAATATGCCTCTTATTTGCTTAGTCAGAAAAGTATCCACACACACATTTCAGACAGCTCCACAGGGAACCTCTTTAACAGTGAAGATGGTCTGTTCTGTTTTGATAATCTCTGATTTTACATTTAATCTGTAATTACAGACTTGCTGGCTGTGACCTCAATAAGGAACACATTGAAGTTGTGGCTTCAGCTCTCAGCTCCAATCCGTCCCATTTGAGAGAACTGGACTTGAGTGGAAACGTGTTGAAGGATTCCGGAGTGGATCTCATCTGTGCTGCACTGAAGAGCCCAAACTGTTGTCTGGAGATTCTCAGGTCAGATTAATTTACCATTTTTATTTGGTTGCGTTCTGTTATAGTAAGTGATTATAATGCAGTTATTATGGAGGTGGTACTTTATTTGAAGTGTGGATAAGGTTTCATATCATGGTAACTCACACTGACCTTAATATTGATAAGATACAGTGACTAATGTATGTAGTCTTTATGCTGAGATACTACATTTAAAACACTAAACACCTCTGATGACACTATGAGTGGTTGAATGTGTTCTGTCAGAGTGTCATCCCCTAGTTTTGAATGATATTTATATGAATGTTAATTCTTACTTGGTGTTGAGTATCAGGGACGTAACTAGACATCAGTAAGCCCCCACGCAGGCTGGTCAGCCCCCGACAGTTTGATAAAAATGCACAAAACGTTCTAAACATGAACTTTGGATCAATATCTAAAAACCCAGTGTGAGAGAAGGTTTTATGTGGAAAACTTATGCTGCATGAGCCAACGAAGATTGTATGGCAGGAATATGTATTTTATTTGTCTTAAAATCTCTCTCTCTCTCTCTCTCTCTCTCTCCCCCCCTCATCTGGTTGTATTCTTCATTTAGTCTGAAGAACTGCTGGTTGTCGGAGAGAAGCTGTGAAGTTCTGGCCTCGGCTCTCGCCTCCAATCCTTCCCATTTGAGAAAATTAGACCTGACTTTGAACAACCTGCAGGACTCTGGAATTGAGCTTCTATGTGCCGGAGTGAAGAGTCCACATTGTCACCTGCAGACTCTGAGGTAAATTATTCTGTGTGGATCTGTACTGCAGACTCTGAGGTAAATAGAGTTTTATTCTGTGTGGATCTGTACTGCAGACTCTGAGGTAAATAGAGTTTTCTCTGTACTGGAGCATCAACAGCAGTTTGTTAAAGTGTGGATTAAAGTTCTCAACGGGCCCAAAAGTTGAGGCCCAGCCCGACCCTACCCTAACTGGGTGGGCCCGAGGCTCGGCCCGGCCCTAAAGATTACCATAATGTTGGGCCCGAAGCCCGACAAAAGCCCGACTGTGAAAAAAAAGAAGATGGCCACTAGGCGGGGGCCACCGCGCTTCATTTGGCTTCCTTTTGACGCTGCAGTGCCAAAAAAAAAAGCCCTGAATTGATTTTAATTGCAGAACGGACTAATAGTATTAGTCGCTTAAAATGGAAACTTCACATTGTAAATTGTTATTAGGCGGCAGGCCTATAGTATAGTAATAGTTACAGTATACACTATAGGGGTATATAGGTTATAGGCTACAGAGAAGACGCAGTGACGCACCATACTGTATATGTTATGCGCTTCAAATAACACTATCTGACTGTGATAGTCTCTCTTGTCGGGGCGGGGGGCCTGGGGAGGCGGAGAGAGATGCTGGAAGTTGTTAAATCCTATTATCCTGCATCTCTCTCTCTCCACCTCCCCAGGCCCCCCGCCTCGACGTGAGACAGTCACACTCACAGTCAGATAGTGTAATTTGAAGCGCATATATGATGCGTCTTCTCACTGCTCTCGCATCGCATTACCTTATCATGACGAGAGGAACTCTTCTGCAGCAGTTGGCAAACTTGGCACTTGGCAGACTCAGTCGGCACTCGTTTCTAATTATATACACTCATCAATCATTTTGGGACAAATAAAAGCTTTGAATCCGTTTGTTCTTCCTTCCTATTTCATGATTGACCATAAGTTATTTATAATATTCATAAAATGTAACACAAACACAGCAAAAGCAAACAATACTTTAACACTTTATTGACAAAGAATAGGCCACGCAGCAGTATACACACATAAACTAAATATGAAATACTAAACACACACACACACACACACACAGGTCCACAGACTCCACACACACACAAATATATAGGGCTAAACTTTAACAAAATAACAGAAACCGTGTTTCTTGTTGTGCAGTCAGTCAGTGCTTTAAAAACAGCAGCAATTTAAGGTGCAAAAATAAATAACAGAAACCGCGTTTCTTGTTATGCACAGTGCTTTAAAAACAGCAGCAATAAAGTGAATTAAGATTAAGAATAAAAGCAAGCAAATTAAGCAATAGAGACCGAGTTCTGATTGCAAATAAACACATCTAAAAAATAAACACTACTATTTTAATAAATTTACATAAACAAACACAAGAAAGGTGCAAACACAAGTTCTTCACAAAGGTCTTATAGCTGCCCTATTCTATTCACCTTCACCATACGCATGAAGAAATAAAAGTGCGTCCACGGTGTCTGGTTTCAGGCGTGTTCGCCTCTCCTCAATAATGCGCCCTGCTGCGCTAAACACCCTCTCGCTGCTGCTGGCTGGGATTGAAAGAATTTGCCTAGCCAACTGAGCAAGTTTGGGATAGGTGACAATGTTTTTTTTCCACCAGCCCAGCACATCCTCATCATTACCCATTAATGGCCTCTGCCCGTCCCGAATGTATCGCTCCACCTCCTCATCGTCAGTTTCCTGCTCTGGCTCAAACACATTCTCCCACTCGTCAAATGGACGCGCTCTCTTAGCTGGTGGTGGCACCGGTGGGGGGGGTGCCCCAGCAGCAGCGCCACCAGCACCTTCTTCTTCTTGGCCATCCTCCTCCTCCTCCCCACCACTCCCGTCTTCTCCAACAACAGCGGCTGCTGCTGCCACACGCCTCTTTATGTAGTCATGCACATGTGCCCTTTGAGTCGCGTCCAGCATGCGCAGCTGATTGTATTTTGGCCATAAAAACGTTGCAGCCATGTGCAGATCTTCCTTCTTTATTTTCTTCTCCATCCATTGGGCATGGCGCTGACGCACAAAGGCCTGTTGGTTTGTGTCATCCACATTCGGTTTGCAGTGTAGCAGCAGTTTGGCTGTCCATGGGCAGACGAGTTGCAGAGTGGGATATTTGTCCCCCTCCAGCTCACGCTGTGCGTCCCAAAATATTTTCAGGAATGACACCAGAAACGCTAGCGCGTCAGGGGCCACACAATCCACTTTCGCACCTTCTCCACGAGCCTCCATCTTCTCCTGCAGCTCTGCGTAAATGTCCTGAATAGATTTCAGTGACAGATACACAGTGCTGAACCTGGTGTCCACCATCGGCAGCAGGGTCTTGGTCAGCTGCGATGCCACTCCCGACTGCTTGACATACCTAACAATGTAAAAAATAAACAATTAAAACCAGACTCCATGAAATAATAATAATAATAAAGTGTTATTACTATAACTATAAGAAAAAGACTAAAACTAGATATAATATAATTGCCTAATTATAGTATCATACTATTTGTATATAATTATAATAACATTAACACTAAACAAACAATATATACCTTACGAGGGCCTTCGCTGCTGTTATTGTTGCTGCGATGCCGGCGGCATGTTCTTTAAGTGCACCGTCGTTGTCCAGGCCGTGCTTGAGCACTGTATTTAGCACATGATCCAGACAGTCAAGTCTACGGTAGGGCTCAAGGGCTTTAATGATGTTTGCGCCTTGGTCAGTGACCCAAACAATGTTTTTAAGTGACAGTGCCTCGAAGTTGAATTTCGTCACCAGGAGCTTGATGATTTCCCTTCTAATGTTATCACCCGTTTTTTTTTCTTCCGCTGGAAACTGCACGGTGGCCAGATTCTTTCCCACCAAATCAAAGTCTTCCCCAATAAAATGGCAAGTGATTGCAAGATAGGCGACCTTCCTGTAATCGTCAGTCCACATGTCCGTCGTCATTCCCACTGTGCCTCCGTTTTTGAGGTGGGCCTTAATCTGGGCAGTGAAGGCTTCTCTTTTGACTGTTGCTGAGGCCTTGCAGTGGGTTGTCACCGTGTTGGCGCATGGAATAACGGAGCTAGCAGGTACCCTTCCGTGAGTCGCTCCGACGTCTATTAGCTCTTGGGCCAATAGCATGAAACCATCGCCTTCCACCACATTAAACGGCCTAATGTCCATGGCGCAAAATGACACACATTTTGCGGTCACTGCCTGCTTCACTCTCAGCGGGACACTTTCTGCACTCTTCTTCACAAATGTGGCCATTGATGACTGACCTGAGGTGCTCTGCTGTGGCATCGATGCACAAACTTTATCTTTATGACGGCCCATCGTGGATGTTCCGGTCCTTTTACTGTCATAGGACAGCACTGTTTTGCATTTAATGCATTGAACATATTCTAAGACCTTCCCTGCAGAGTCTACAACTAATTTAAAAGTTGTCCATACCGCTGCCTTCGCTCCCTCCTTAGCGATCACACCATATTCACCGGCTGCAAGTTTTCTTTTAATTTTAGCGATATCCATTGCAATGCTCATTAATCATAGTCTCTTTGCATCTGTTTGCATCTGTATTCTGTTTTGTTTCGGACACTGACCTGTTGTTAACCTGTCCGATACACGCCCACCATCACATTCTCTGCTACTGTCTGATTTATGGCCCTGTGTAAAGAACTGATCTGCAAGTTCTAAACGTGTCTGATGCATTGTAGACTTCAGTGGTCTTGTAGATTGAATGGCTTGGCTATTTGGTGCGCAACACCAGCTTACAATGAAGTTGTATACTCAATTGCTCATTACTGGCTGGTCCAATAACAAAGCAGCACCCTGCTGTGTCTGCCAGCCGCACAGCGCACACAAACTCTCCGACTGACTCTCTCTCTCTCTCGCACAAACAAATTAAATGAAAGTGAAATGCACTAATGCACTAAGTGCTTCATAATAAATAAATACAGAGTACTTACTACTTACAGAGTCAGACAGAACAAAATGTTTTTTTATTAATATTATGATATACAAAATAATGAAACAAAACAAAAAATATATAATAAAAGAAAAGAAAAAAATGCAGAAACGCAGGGCCCGAGGCTCGGCCCGACCCTAAAACGTCGGGTCGGGTCGGGCCTGGTCGGGCCTGGTCGGGTTCGGGCAGAGTTTGAGAACTTTAGTGTGGATATCTCTGCAGGTTGTCAGGCTGTGCGATCACAGAGAAAGGCTGTTCTTCTCTGGCTTCAGCTGTAGCCCTCAACCCCTCCTCCCATCTGAAGCATGTGGACCTCAGCTGTAACCACCCAGGAGGAGATGCTGAGCAGACGCTGCTCTCTGCTGGACTGGAGACTATCAAGTGAGTCGACTTGGACTGTGTCCATCCATCTTGGTTAAAAATACGTTTGTATTTTATTTTTTCTAGCTGTCAAAGTTAACATGTTAATTGTCCATCAACACAAATTCCTTTTAATGGCGTTAATTTAATTAACGTAAGATTTACGCAATGCACGGTGAAGTTTGAAAGAGATATTGAGAGTCTGAGACACATGCAAGTTGCTGTTTTCTACTGGCTAAGTAGCCCCGCCTCTGAATCCACTCTGCTCCGACCAATCAGTCAGCAGCACTAAAGCTAAAGCAGTCGGTGCAACCAGCATTAAAGCAGTCGGTGCAACCAGCACTAAAGAAGTCGCATTTAGAGTGTTTTGGCTACATTTAGCTGCTACAGCCACATCCGGTCCGTCGGTAAAAGTGCTCCGTGTTTATAAATCGCTGGGCACATTTTATTAATGGATTAAATAACCCTGGTAGAGTCGCTGCGACTGGGCAGACAAGTTGTGATTCTTGCATATTTAATTTGCTGCGGTTTGTCTTCACACTGCGCTGTCATCGCAGCAGAGAACTTTATCAATGTGTTCAATATATAAATAATACTGATAATCTTCCCTACTGTAGAGTGTGCTGACCTTCTTTCTCTGCTATTTCTGTTAGCCAGTTAGTAAAAGACTAGTATTATCTTCAAAAACGATTGTGTACAAAAAAGCGGATTTTAGCGGAATTTGCATACTTTGAAAGGAAAGCTGATTTTCTGATTAGCATTGGTTAGCATTACATTAGACATAGTGACTTGTTTAAGCAATTACAACGACTTAATGACACTAAAACGATTTTCTGATGGAATAAAAACATTCTTTAACATTCCAACTGTGTTAATGTGGCTAAAAACGAAAACCACCAAAAAAAAAGAAATAATGTATTTCGTTCAATTGTGAAGTTATACTATTGCCGACTTGTGGTTGAAATCACTGGCACTGGTCACATATATGGAGTTCCTCCCTGTCCCCAGTTAAGCCCTGGGTTCAAAAAACCTTAGGTTTCGTTTTTGGCTAGGTGGCCCAGCCTTCATCCAATCAGGATAGAGAGGGGCCTTCCGCCAATCATGATCGAGCGGGGGCGGTCCTTGGTGTGCATGCTGTTGGCCAGTTACGTGTCATATCAAAGACCATTATTTATTTGGCAACTGAGCCACGGACCACCGTTTGATGACATTTAGCCTCTCAGACCCATCTCTGCCACGGACCACCATTTGATGACATTTAGCCACTCTGTGGCGCACTATAAGCTTGTACATCTGCTATTTTTCAATAGCTAAAGTATAACATAATGCTTAAGGACCACTCGTGGTCCCCGGACCACTGGTTGAGAACCACTGCTTTATTCAATAAATGTTTAATGGTGAATGCGAGCTGAAGAGTCTTAATGAAGTGATGCATGTTCATACTCTCTGTATCATTCAATGGTAATAGAAATGTTTTATCATTTCTTCCTACAGTGTGAATCATGGAGGAGAACACTGGATAGATCACTGGATTAATCCTCGACTCCTTTCAAGATGTGAGTGTCTGCCTGCCTGCCTGCCTGCCTGCCTGCCTGCCTGCCTGCCTGGCTACGAGTCGCTGAACTGGGGACCCCCCACAATAATCATACCTGAACTGGGGACCCCCCACAATAATCATATCTGAACTGGGGACCCCCCACAATAATCATACCTGAACTGGGGACCCCCCACAATAATCATAACTGAACTGGGGACCCCCCACAATAATCATATCTGAACTGGGGACCCCCCACAATAATCATAACTGAACTGGGGACCCCCCACAATAATCATAAGTGAACTGGGGACCCCCCACAATAATCATAACTGAACTGGGGACCCCCCATAATAATATTGGGGTCCCAATCCACAGGTTGAGAACCAGTGGTACAGAGTCCTGAGAGACACCGGTCGATGAAGGGTTAAGGCGTGTGTGCATGTGTGCGTGTGTGTGTGTGTGTGTGTGTGTGTGTGTGCCTGTGCGTGCCTGTGCATGTCTTCGTGTGTGTGTACGTGTGTGTGTGTAAGTGTGTAACAATCGGCCTCGGCCTTTTCCACTGAAAGGATGATCATTGCTAAAGGAATTAATCAGCAGGACTCGCGCGACTCGCGTCAGTCCTCCTTTCCGCGTGCACGCGCACTATAGTCTCTTAAAGTTCCTATAATCCACACTATAGTCTCTTAAAGTTCCTATAATCCACACTATAGTCTCTTAAAGTTCCTATAATCCACACTATAGTCTCTTAGGGCGCTTTCACACCGGACATGTTTGGTTCGTTTAAAACGAACCATGGTCCGCTTACCCCTTTGGTTCGGTTGGTGTGAACGTGCATACGAACTCTGGTGCGGATCAAAGAAACGAACCATGGTCCGCTAAAAAAGGCCGAACTCGGTTCGCTTCCAAACGAACCACGGTGCGCTTCGTTACTGGTGTGAATGCATTCAGACTTTATAGAGGACCAAATACAGGATGATAGGCAAAATAGCCGTCGGGAGTCGGCAGTTGTGAGGCTGCATTAATAATTATAGTTATAAAAGCATGTATTTCTTTACGGGGATCATATGACAGCTGACAGTCTGATTTTAATAGTAGACGCATACAGTATATGTCGAGGTGCAGCGCAGCATACGAGGTTCACATGCGCAAAATGTACAAGTTATCGACATGGAATGGTGTACGGTATGGCACACGATGTAAGCTTGTAGATCTGTTTATTTTAAGCATGCACCGGCCGCCGCCACGCAAAGTTATGACAAAGCATGCGAATCTGCGATGCATGAGTCTTTATATGCGAGTTTCTCTTTCAACTCGTGTCCCCTCCTTTGTGTGTGTGTGTGTGTGTGTGTGTGTGTGTGTGTGTGTGTGTGGGCGCGTGGGCGCGCACGCACATGAGGGGACTGGGGGAGAGACCCATATATTTATATGGGAGAGACGCAGAGACAGAGAAATATTTAAAATCATCCATGTCGCGCAGGCCGCAGGTATCGAGAAAAAGCCAATGTTAAATAAGCTATACACAGGTGGTCCCAAATGATTAATTGATTACATCACTATAGCAAAAGACGTAAAACTAGGTCAACTCAATTAGCTGCAGCGGAGCTGTTCTGACTTGAAGCTCAATAACCAACTGACCAAACCATAAGATGACATGGAAATGCCCGCCGCGGCGCCGATTTGATGCGCAGAAATAACATGGGTGAAGGTGCACACATGGAAGAAAAGTCCTTTTTATCGGGGATACCTTGTTGTAGGCTATACGTCTCCGTGAAATGTATGCATCAGCATTCAGCAGCAAGCACATTATTATTCAAACACTGCTCCTCTGTTCATCTGTTGCTCTTATTTGGCTAATAAAATAATTAATAAGAATGAATGCAATAGCAAGTTGTTGCTGCCTGTCATGTTGCTGTTCTCTTCTCTCTCTGTGTGACTGAAGGTTGCCCCAAAAATTGTAGACAGTGATTTCCCCTCATGTTCTTTTCCCCCTCACTATTTGGTTCGCTTAACATGTCCACGTGTCATTTGTTTACATATTTGGTACGCTTTACAAAGTCCAGTGTGAACACCAAACGGACCAAAATCAAAATGCAAATATTTGGTCCTTGGTCCTTGATCCGGACCTTCTAAGCGAACTTTGGGTGTGAAAGCGCCCTTAAAGTTCCTATAATCCACACTATAGTCTCTTAAAGTTCCTATAATCCACACTATAGTCTCTTAAAGTTCCTATAATCCACACTATAGTCTCTTAACGTTCCTATAATCCACACTATAGTCTCTTAAAGTTCCTATAATCCACACTATAGTCTCTTAGGGCGCTTTCACACCGGACATGTTTGGTTCGTTTAAAACGAACCATGGTCCGCTTACCCCTTTGGTTCGGTTGGTGTGAACGTGCATACGAACTCTGGTGAGGATCAAAGAAACGAACCATGGTCCGCTAAAAAAGGCCGGACTCGGTCCGCTTCCAAACGAACCACGGTGCGCTTCGTTACTGGTGTGAATGCATTCGGACTTTATAGCGGACCAAATACAGGAAATAAACAAATACATGAATAATGCATTGCATTGTGGGTTCAGAGCGCCAAAAGAGAACAGGTTGACGGCAGGTACACGGTGACGGTCACGGATTATTAATTCTTATAAAGAGAAGGAAAGAGCAGCAATGAGTCGGGGGGTCAACTTGGGCAGATGACGAGGTGAGGGCTCGGCTGGAGATATGGGCAGAGGATGTGATCAGCCAATCCCTTGTAGAGACACACAAAAATGCCTCGGGTTTTCCAAAAGATCAGCGACAAGATGAGAGAGAGAGGGGCATCGAGCGAACGGCTGGCCTGCAGTGCCATTTGAAAGTTAAAAACCTCCGTCAGCGCTCCGGAAAAGTGGCAGCTTCAGGGGAGGAGAAGGACAAGTTCCCCTGGTATGAAGAACTGGACAAAATATTGGGAACCAGGCCCACGAGCAACCCACAGTATGTTTTGGAGTCTCACGAGGATGAACAGCAGCAGACGCAGAGCCCTTCTACATCGGGGACGGCGTCTACAACTCACCGCGGCGAAGTCCTGCCACACAAGCATGGGATGGTAAGCGCGCACACACACACACACACACACACACACACACACACACACTGGTGGGGGGCTAGGGGGCTTGGGTCCCTGCCCTTTTGCCTCAAAGTGCCCTTTCCCTAAAAAAAGGGGGGGGGGGGATGTGTGGCCAACAAGGACTTATGTGGAGCTTATTAGGGCTAAAAAGGGCTTGTGTGGGGGGAAATATATATATATATATATATATATATATATATATATATATAGTTATATATAACTATATATATATTTGTCCTGTTAGGGCAATAGTATACCACACTAATGAGAGAGGGGGAGAGAGAGAGGGAGAATTGAATTGAATAGAGAGAGGGGGACAGAGTGGGAGAGAGAGAGGGGGGAGGGAGAGAGTGGGAGATAGAGGGGGGGGGGAGAGGGGGGAGGGAGAGAGTGGGAGATAGAGGGGGGGAGAGAGAGAGGGGGAGGGAGAGAGTGGGAGATAGAGGGGGGGAGAGAGAGAGGGGGGAGGGAGAGAGCCCTGATTTCCATGTTAAATAAGAATTTGGACAGCACAATGACACATGATTTGCTTCTTTACACAGATGACGCTGTTGAGAGGCCATGTACCCCAAGTACCGGTAACACAAGTCCAAGGTGGGCAATACCTGGTGCTCAGTGCCGGAAGAGGAAAGCCAGGTCAGATCAGGTTGACAGTGGGCTATTGGAGGAACTATACGGCAGCAGAGAGAAGAGATGCGTGACCTTGAGAACCGTCGTCAACAGCAGGAGAGTGCTGATTTGACGAATCTCTTCAGAATGCAACAGGAAGCTGAAGACCGTCGATTTAAAGCCATGCAAGAGCAGCAGCAGCAGGCCAACACTCAGATGGTGTTACAGCTTATGGGGACTTTTATGAATGCTCTGTTGCCTGTTGCTCAACCACTGCACCCACCTGCCCCCCCACTGGGCTCCTACAGCTCCAGTGATGCCTCCCAATACTTGGCCCATGACCCACACACACAACCCACCATCATCCATGATGACCCACCCACACATCCAATCACCATCCATGACCCCCCCAACCTATCCCACCACCCACAACCCAGTCACACGTCCTACAACCATCCATAACACCACCCATCCAAATACCGCCTATCACCCCGCAGGTTACAGGCCGTTCCATGTTCCCAGAGAGTGGTGGATATCCAAGCTCTTCAAGCTCTGCCAACAGCAGTGTGGCCAGTAGTCTCTTCACTGCTTCACGATTTAAACCAGGATCAATATTATAACCTGTAGGGTTCCACACTCAAATGTAGGCTAGTGTTTTTTATGTTGCAATGTTTCTGTCAGTGTTCCAGTAAACCAGGCTTTATTTTGTTATTTTAATTTTGCTCTTTCTATTGTTGACGGTTGTCATTCATGTAAACCTGGTTTTAGAAAAAAAGATGACAAGCATGTTTCAATTGCAGTTTTTGCCTCAGAACCACATTGTTTTTGTAAGTGGTCTAAAAAAAGCACTTTGTGTAGAGTTAACTACCTCAGAACAATATTTTTCAAAACTCTATTGTTCTATATTAAACAGTTTAAAACAATGTCATACATGGTGTGATCTCATGAATGATAAATTATTGTCAATCACCAGTGTTGCCAGCTTTTATTAGAGAAACAAGAAACAACATTTCTTCCCCTTCAAGTGCCACTTTAGTAAAGCCAATTCCCCAGCCTACAGTACAACATATTCAAATGCACACAACACACACACACACACACACACACACACACACACACACACACACACACACACACACGCACGCACACACACACACACACACCTCCTGGGAATTGGAAAGGGTTATTGCTGCACAAATGTTTGACCCTTTCACCTAAAGTCCTCCAAAATAGGCACACAGTGCATTTCTGATTTGGTGATTTTGACCATCAACACCATGGTTCTCTGTCGGTTCTTCATCAGTTTCGAGTTCTTCAGTGAATTGTTCACAGTGGTGGATTTCACAGAAGTTGTGAAGAACACAACATGCTGAGATGATGGAGGGCATAAGGAAAACGTGTGCATCACATCTTTTAAGGAGACATCTCCATCTGCCTTTTAGGAGACCAAAGGCCCTTTCCACCGTCATCCTGGCTTGACTGAGGCGGAAGTTGGAGTTAGTTCGCTCAGGTGTTACACCCCTGCCCTCTGGGTAGGCCTTCATAAGCCACGGCAGTAGGGGGTAAGCAGCATCACCTAGAATGAACAGGGGGACATCCACTCCTTCAAACACCTCAGTCAATCCAGGTAACAATGTCCCATCTTGGCCACGATAATAAAGAGAGGAGTTGGCAAGAACTCGAGCATCATGCGCTCTCCCAGGCCAGCCTACATTGATATCCCAAAATGTCATCTTGTGGTCCACCACAGCTTGTAAAATGAGAGAATAAAAGCCTTTACGGTTGTAGTAGTCTGCGGGGTCATGAAGTGGTGCCATTATGGGAATATGTGATCCATCTATTGCACCAACCACCTGTGGGAATCGACATTTATCATGGAAGCCCTGCACTATCACCCTAAATTCAGCAGCAGATGGTGTCTTGATGTACTCTGGTTTCATTACTTTGTTTATGGCTGTCACAACCTCCTGTGTAATGAAGCAAGCAGTAGAAATCCCAACACCAAACAAGTTGGAGATTGTTCTTAACGCTGAATTGGTTGCCAACCTGTACAGACATAAAGCTACTCTGAGCTCCACAGGGATAGCACGTCTGAAATGTGTGTCCTGGCGTGTCAGACTGGGTCGTAGGATCTCACAGAGGTGCAAGAAGACGGCACGGTTCATCCGGAAGTTGAGCACCCATTTTGTGTCTGGCCAGTAGTCGCAGACGTTTTGCCACCATTGCCCGGGGCGTTCATAGAGAAACAGATTATTTCAGATTATTACTATTTAACCCATTCTGACCTGAGATCAGATTCATACGAGGTTTCCACTGGACACACACTGGTCTGATTAACCCATTCTGACCTGAGATCAGATTCTAGAAATGTCAGTCGCTGTTCGATTTTTCAAAATAGCTTTTTCAATAGCTAAAGCACGACATGATGCCGACACCAAAATGGGTGCCCGGTCAGAATGGGTTAAATAATGGTAGAGATCTATAAATTACTTTATATAATTCTCTTATTTTCTTCTCTTACATATTACTTTGAAAAGAACAAATATAAAAGAACAATTAGATAATCAGTATCCAACAGTGGTGAAAGCACAGTAGCCTAACCATATAATCGCTATTTTTATTTAGGAATACCTTATTCCTTTTCCTATTTAAAGTTAATAATATACATTGAATAGGTAGTGTTTATTTTAAATGACCAATAAACTTGAACTTGAATACACACATACACGTACATACATACAGAATGGTAGACCTGAGGCCTACTATACCAGACCTCAGGCCTGAGCCCTGGTATGGTTTGGTATGGACTTTTGTTGACCAAAAGGGAGTGTTGGCAGAAGCCTCAGCTTCCCCCCCCCCCCCACACACACACACACACACACACACACACACACCCACACACACACACACACACACACACACACACACACACACACACACACACACACCCACACCCACACCCACACCCACACACACACACACACACCCTTCCTTATGTGGACTAATTATATATATTTTTAATTTAGGGAAAGGGCACTGAGGCAAAAGGGCTGGGCACCCCCCCTCCCCTCTGCATGTGCCTGCTCGCTCTCTCTCTCTCTCTTTCTCTCTCTCTATCTCTCTCTCTCTCCTACACACAGGGATAGGCACAGGGCGAAAATGTTGTAGCGTATAGCCTACTACGTGCGAGAGACAGGACGTTAAATCTTGATTCTCATTAAATATGTATCTCTCCGTATGCGCACACACACACACACACACGGTCCAAAAGTTTGCAGCGTTGATTCCGATGCGGTTTATCAACATTATTCAAGTGAAATGCAGAACAGCAATATTGGGCTAATATAGCTACCAATATGTAGGCTACGACACACAGGGATTTACCGACGGAATAAACTGCCAGCTGATATTATATCAGCTGCCTACCACAACGGGATATTTAGCGAATTAGCAGGGTAAAAAACCTCAAAATCGGATTGTCCTTCCTAAATGTGGATCGATGGCCATCTAGTTTAGGGGATTTGTTTGTGTTCTGATACATTAGTCGGGAAAGACGGGCTAGTTTATATTTTGCACTCATATGATAATAGAATATATATAGGCTACCTGCTGCTGGGTCTTCTGTGCAACAAGCACACTGACAACGTGTAGTAGGCATCCACAGCCCTCGCCCAACGGCGGCGCCTCCTTGTATGGCTCCGATGAATTGCGTGCCGCAATAAGGACATATTATTCAAACACCTGCTCCTCTGTTCGTCTGTTGCTCTTATTTGGTGTATGAAGTAGTTATTCAGAATTAATACAATGAATGCAAATGCAATACCAAGTTGTTGCTGTCGTTCCATATTGCAACTTGCTGTTCTTTTCTCTCTGTGCGACTGGTTGATTTCCGTATTTGTTATTATTCCCTCGTAAAATGACCTTTTTTCCTTTTTTCACCATTTGGTTCGCTTAACATGTCACGTGTCATTTGTTTACATATTTGGTTCGCTTTACAAAGTCCAGTGTGAACACCAAACGGACCAAAATCAAAATGCAAATATTTGGTCCTTGGTCCTTGATCCGGACCTTCTAAGCGAACTTTGAGTGTGAAAGCGCCCTTAAAGTTCCTATAATCCACACTATAGTCTCTTAACAGTTTCCGTGCCTTGAATGGATTACTCCAGGTTAATGTCGCTGCCGTATCGGACATACCCGCCTTTTGTTTTATGTGTTTAATCCGCCGTAATGTAATGAATCAAAAGAAAATCCGTCTTCGTCGCGGAGTATGAGACTGGATGCCTTCGCTGTGATGACGAAAACGGAAATCGTCACATGCTGTGGGCTGCTAGGGCTTCTGGGAAATTGAGGCCAATGGAAATGCATTGGATGCAACGCCTCATTGAAACCAATCTTGTGTGCGTCTTCCGGGTGCACCAAGATGGTGGATGCTACACACAGATCATAACAAACCACGGGAGCTTTTTTTGATGGATTTTCGCGGATTAAAAGCCCAAATAATTCAGCGTATGCTCTAAAGGTAATACAACAATCTCGGCAGTGAAGGGGGGTTGATTAAAATGCGGGTTAATCGTAAAAAACAGTCAAACTGTTAAAGTTCCTATAATCCACACTATAGTCTCTTAGGGCGCTTTCACACCGGACATGTTTGGTTCGTTTAAAACGAACCATGGTCCCCTTACCCCTTTGGTTCGGTTGGTGTGAACGTGCATACGAACTCTGGTGCGGATCAAAGAAACGAACCATGGTCCGCTAAAAAAGGCCGGACTCGGTTCGCTTCCAAACGAACCACGGTGCGCTTCGTTACTGGTGTGAATGCATTCAGACTTTATAGAGGACCAAATACAGGACGATAGGCAAAATAGCCGTCGGGCGTCGGCAGTTGTGAGGCTGCATTAATAATTATAGTTATAAAAGCATGTATTTTTTTACGGGGATCATATGACAGCTGACAGTCTGATTTTAATAGTAGACGCATACGTACATACAGTATATGTCGAGGCGCAGCGCAGCATACGAGGTTCACATGCGCAAAATGTACAAGTTATCGACATGGAATGGTGTACGGTATGGCACACGATGTAAGCTTGTAGATCTGTTTATTTTAAGCATGCGCCGGCCGCCGCCACGCAAAGTTATGACAAAGCATGCGAATCTGCGATGCATGAGTCTTCATGCGAGTTTCTCTTTCAACTCGTGTCCCCTCCTTTTTGTGTGTGTGTGTGTGTGTGTGTGTGTGTGTGTGTGTGTGTGTGTGTGTGTGTGTGTGTGTGGGCGCGTGGGCGCACACGCACATGAGGGGACTGGGGGAGAGACCCATATATTTATATGGGAGAGACACAGAGACAGAGAAATATTTAAAATCATCCATATCGCGCAGGCCGCAGGTATCGAGAAAAAGCCAATGTTAAATAAGCTATACACAGGTGGTCCCAAATGATTAATTGATTACATCACTATAGCAAAAGACGTAAAACTAGGTCAACTCAATTAGCTGCAGCGGAGCTGTTCTGACTTGAAGCTCAATAACCAACTGACCAAACCATAAGATGACATGGAAATGCCCGCCGCGGCGCCGATTTGATGCGCAGAAATAACATGGGTGAAGGTGCACACATGGAAGAAAAGTCCTTTTTATCGGGGATACCTTGTTGTAGGCTATACGTCTCCGTGAATTTATGCATCAGCATTCAGCAGCAAGCACATTATTGTTCAAACACCTGCTCCTCTGTTCATCTGTTGCTCTTATTTGGCTAATAAAATAATTAATAAGAATGAATGCAATAGCAAGTTGTTGCTGCCTGTCATGTTGCTGTTCTCTTCTCTCTCTGTGTGACTGAAGGTTGCCCCAAAAATTGTAGACAGTGATTTCCCCTCATGTTCTTTTCCCCCTCACTATTTGGTTCGCTTAACATGTCCACGTGTCATTTGTTTACATATTTGGTACGCTTTACAAAGTCCAGTGTGAACACCAAACGGACCAAAATCAAAATGCAAATATTTGGTCCTTGGTCCTTGATCCGGACCTTCTAAGCGAACTTTGGGTGTGAAAGCGCCCTTAAAGTTCCTATAATCCACACTATATTCCTATAATCCACACTATAGTCTCTTAAAATTCCTATAATCCACACTATAGTCTCTTAAAGTTCCTATAATGCACACTATAGTCTCTTAAAGTTCCTATAATCCACACTATAGTCTCTTAAAATTCCTATAATCCACACTATAGTCTCTTAAAGTTCCTATAATGCACACTATAGTCTCTTAAAGTTCCTATAATCCACACTATAGTCTCTTAAAGTTCCTATAATCCACACTATAGTCTCTTAAAGTTCCTATAATCCACACTATAGTCTCTTAAAATTCCTATAATCCACACTATAGTCTCTTAAAGTTCCTATAATCCACACAGCATGCAGAGTCCGCTCCCGACGGCGTAGCGAGCGTTCGGGGTACCCCTTATTATGATCCAACAAGGACAATGTTTGGAATGATCTCACCAGAAGAGACGTCTGTCAGTCTCGGGTGCGATTCCAAACGACCGTGATCCAACGACAGCAACGGGCTTGCGTGTTCCTGTTTCCGCTGGCTCCACTAAGTCAAACGTCCTTTATCTCGGCCGCAGATACTACACGTTAACACTTTAGTGCAGTGATTTAAACGGTAGGCCTATCTGGCGCCACGGAGCTCCTCTCTGTCCTGTTCACCCAGGTACCTCCCCCTCCCTCCTGTGTCACTTCCTCTATTAAAGGTATATTCAGTGATTTCACTTAATTCAAATATCACTTATTTTTTTGTTTTGTTGTGATAATCCTCCCTACTAGAGTGTGCTGACCATATAAGGAGTTCCTCCCTGTCCCCAGTTAACCCCTGGGGGTCAAAAAACCATAGGTTTCGTTTTTGACTCTCTATCCTGATTGGACGAAAGGCTGGGTCCCACAGCCAAAAACGAAACCTAAGGTCTTTTGAGTGAAATCACTGAATATACCTTTAATAAAGTTGGGTGACATTCAATCAGACCTGTTACCCCTCATGTGAGCTAGGAATGTTCATTATGGACTTAAAAGCCGATTCACAGTTTTCTACATGCCCCCATACCACACGTATATAGGACAACAATATCATTATGTGCAATTGTCACACGTGTGTGTGTGTACGTGCATGTGCCTGTGCACATCTTCGTGTGTGTGTGTGTGTGTGTGTGTACGTGCGTGTGCCTGTGCACATCTTTGTATGTGTGTGTGTGTGTGTACGGGCATGTACGTGCATGTGTCCGTGCACATCTTTGTGTGTGTGTGTGTGTGTGTGTGTGTGTGTGTGTGTGTGTGTGTGTGTGTGTGTGCGTGCACATCTTCATGTGTATGTGTGTACGTGCGCCTGTGCACATCTTTGTGTGTGTGAGTGTGTGTGCCCGTGCACATCTTCATGTGTGTGTGTGTGTGTGTGTGTACGTGTGTGTGCACATCTATGTGCACATCTTCATGTGTGTGTGTGTGTGTGTGTGTGTGTGTGTGTGTGTGTGTGTGTGTGTGTGTGTGTGTGTGTGTGTGTGTTTGTGTGCGCGCGCACCTGTGCACATATTCGTGTGTGTGTGTGTGTGTGCGCACACCTGTGCACATATTCATGTGTGTGTGTGTGTGTGTGTGTGTGTGTGTGTGTGTGTGTGTGTGTGTGTGTGTGCGTGTGCCTGTGCACATCTTCGTGTGTGTGTGTGTGTGTGTGTGTGTGTTTTAGTCAGTGAATAATGTATTTAATGTTTACTGTGTTGTTTTCTCATCAGATTCCCAGCGTCTCACTCTGGACACAAACACAGCACACTGTGACCTCACTCTGTCTGAGGACAACAGGAAGGTCACAAAGGATGATCAGGATCATCAGTATCCTGATCATCCTCAGAGGTTTGATTACCATCCTCAGGTTCTGAGTGCAGAGAGTGTGAGCGAACGCTGCTACTCTGAGGTAGAGTGGAGTGGATTGGTTCAGATAGCAGGGACTGACAGAAGAATCAGCAGGAAAGGACCTGGTGCTTCCTGTCACCTTGGAGGCAGTGTCATGTCCTGGAGCCTGGTGTGTCATGGTAACAGTTACGCTGTCCGCCACAATGGGAAGGAGACTCTGCTCCCTGTCCGTCCCTCTGGACGCTCCAACGGGGTCTTCAGAGTAGCACTGTATGTGGACCGTCCCGCTGGGACTCTGTCCTTCTATGACGTGTCCTCAGAGGACACTCTGACCCACCTGCACACCTTCCAGATCACGTCCACTGAACCGCTATGTGTTGGGTTCTGGTTGGTGAGGCGTGGCTCCTCAGTGTTTCTGTGTGAGCACAGATAGAGTCTCTATTCGACGGTCACATCAGGTCGCCATGGTTACTCCACATGTGACATCATCATGATGATGATGATGACGAGAGACAGACAGATAAGACCAGATACGTTTTTGATACAATGTTCATTATTTTTCAAAGAATCACACCTGTGTGAAGTGAGCGGCACTCTTGACTGTCATCATGCATCATAATGATGACAACGTCAGCCAATCAAATCATTGCATTCCGTGGTACCCACAAACACACACACAGCTGTGCCGCTCACAGGCAGCTTGTAGACCCCCTCAAGGACCCTGGAACCCCCTCAAGGAACCCTGTAACCCCTCCCCCCCCCCCCCCGAAAGGAACCCTGTAACCCCCTCAAGGACCCCTGGAACCCCCCCAATGACCCCTGGAACCCCCCCCCCCCCCCCCCCCCCCCCCGAAAGGAACCCTATAACCCTCCCAAGGACCCCTGAACACGTGGGATGTGTTGTACCAGGGACCCCCATCTGAACATGTGTTGTACCAGGGACCCCCATCTGAACATGTGTTGTACCAGGGACCCCCATCTGAACATGTGTTGTACCAGGGACCCCCATCTGAACATGTGTTGTACCAGGGACCCCCTGGCTCACAATGCGTCGCAACGCGACACATTTTGAGCTTGTAGATCTGCTATATTTTCAATAGACATTTTAGAATTGTGAAGTGGGACATTCTGCAATATGAATACTTTTACTTTCAGTACTTTAAGTACATTTTGATGCCGATACTTTTGTACTTTTACTCAAGGATATTTTCAATTCCTATTCTGACCTGAGATCAGATTCTAAAAATGTCTTCTACATTCTGACAGTTTTCTGAAAAAGATATGTTTCTATGTCAGAAGTTCTTCGATTTTTCAAAAATAGCAGACCTACGCTCGTAGCGCGCCACTCGGTGGCGCGCTACGAGCTTGTAGATCTGCTATTTTTCAATAGCTAAAGCATAAAATAATGCGAATACCAAAAGGGGTTCCCGGCCAAAATGGGTTAATTTATGAATGATGATGTATGTAACTGATTTATGAACGGCTAAAACAGCCTGATGTCCGCAGCGACCTACATTAGATGTGTTTAAACAAGCCCCTAATAATTGTTTTGCTTTGTATATATATGTATATTTTGAGATGTAATTGCTATAGTCACATTGTTGATTGCTATACAGAGACTCTATTACACAGTCCCGATCTGTGATCCAAACTGGCCCCCGTAAAACCTGAATCCCCCCCCCCCCCCCTTTTCCCCCTCACTGTATATGTTTCTTTTCCCTTTTTACCTCCTTTATGATGAATTCCTGTTCTGTTCTTTAGCTATATAGAAGTGTATATTTTTACGTCTCTGAATGTTTTTGATGAATTGAACAAGGTGGACCCTCTTGTAAACAAAAACATTAAACGCCATTAACAATGAACATTTAACACGTTTAATGTTTGTGTTGTCACTAACACAAAGGTGAGGTATGTCCACCATATAGTTTGAATAGAGTCATGTGGGCTATAGAGTTTAAATCTATTCTGAGTCATGTGGGCTAGAGTTTAAATCTATTCTGAGTCATGTGGGCTAGAGTTTAAATCTATTCTGAGTCATGTGGGCTAGAGTTTAAATCTATTCTGAGTCATGTGGGCTAGAGTTTAAATCTATTCTGAGTCATGTGGGCTAGAGTTTAAATTATTCTGAGTCATGTAGGCTAGAGTTTAAATCTATTCTGAGTCATGTGGGCTAGAGTTTAAATCTATTCTGAGTCATGTGTCATTCTGAGTAATTATGTTTAGCATGTGTCTGTTACTGTTTAGTCTGTAAACTGTGTAAATGATTTGGTCATGTTTAGTTAAAGGTATATTCAGTGATTTCACTTAATTCAAATATCACTTATTTTTTTGTTTTGTTGTGATAATCCTCCCTACTATAGAGTGTGCTGGCCATATAAGGAGTTCCTCCCTGTCCCCAGTTAACCCCTGGGGGTCAAAAAACCTTAGGTTTCGTTTTTGACTCTCTATCCTGATTGGACGAAAGGCTGGGTCCCACAGCCAAAAACGAAACCTAAGGTTTTTTGAGTGAAATCACTGAATATACCTTTAATGTAGGACTATTATGATGGTAAATCACAGAGTCCTTAAATGGATCATTGGTTATACTTAATAGCAGACAATTGGACTCGAGTCATAGTGACTCGACTCGAGTCAGACTCGAGTCGCATATTTGACGACTTGCGACTTGACTCGGACTTTGAATGTAAAGACTTGCGACTCGGACTTGGAAGGTAAAAGACCAACGAGACTTGAGACTCGACTCCGACTTGCTAGCCAATGACTCCCGACTCGACTCGACTCGAGACAAGATGACTCGTGACTTGTTTTGTTTCCGAGCATACGGTATTTGAATACAACGTTGGTGGGCAGCATGCTGCGCATATGCAAAGCAACTCCACTCGCACACTAAGGCAAAACATTTATTTTCACCACACAGCTGCAGTAGATTGAAAAGTTGCTTCCTACCTTTGAGTTAGTATTGCTGAAAGACAGATCCAATTGTATATTCCATATTTCCATATGTACTAACTAAGTGTGAACTATAGTGTCAACACAGAGGCATACAGTGACAGTTGTGAGCATGCGCAGATTGCACTACCTCTGCTAAAGCGTAAAGGGTACAAAACGGCCATTAGGGGGAGCCATAGTACAGTGAAATACAGTGGGGAATATCTATTGATCCATTGATTGAATACTTTATTGGCAGAAATGTATCAGTATAGGCAGGGCTGCACACAACTTATTTGGTCTAGTACTCAGAGGAGCACCTGGAGGAGTTACTTGGTGCTCCTAAAATGCGGCGACCCGTCTCGCCGGATGGATAAAAGAGGGAAGCATGAATAACTTATAGCAAAACAATATTTATTGGATAAGTGGGGACTGGGGAGTCAATGGAGAGTATTGCAACTCTAGATTCATCCCATTATTAAAAAAAAATCTAGAGTTGCAAATTGCAGCTATAGCCTAGGTCCATGTGTATTCCAGCCCTAGGCTATATGCATATTCTAATACAAACTTCTTAATACTTCCTACGGATAATATGAGCATCAAAGCAATATTTAGATACTTTTTATTTATTTTATTTAAATAGCTGATCTACTAGCTCACAACGTGTTGCGGAGGTGACACGTTGTGAGCTTGCAGATCAGCTATTTGTTTAACATACGACACGTCGTACGGCGAAGCATACGTCAGGCTTCCCTCTTGTTTTTAGCCGAGGCGACGTACAGTACACAGTCAACACAGAGTCAGACAGTCAGACACACATGGCTCCTCGGTGCAAAATAAACAGTGTACACTAACCCGACTTTACGATAATAAGGGACAGTATGTCGGGACACGCTGTTGTCATGTTGATAAGCTTCATGTTGTGCAGCAGCAGTGCCAGTCCGCAATGCTTTGCACTCCTCCCACTCCACTATTGTTATGATAGTTATTAATTTTTTCAACTACGTGCTCTTTGCTTTTCTCGTGCTTATCAAAAGCTGGGTGACTGAAATTATTTATCCCTGTATAAAAGGTGCAGTTCTTATCGATGCTCACGGCATAGTTTGCACCACATCTCGCTGCGCTCAGCATTAGTTTGGAGCCAGCCGACATCATCCAACCACTTTTCCGCAAACACACGTTTTCTGTGCGGTTCAGGTGGTGGTTCCGTCTGGCGTCTCTCTGGAGGTGGTGGTGCTGGAACACCAAAATAGTTACTTAATGGCACTTGCTTCTTGGACATTTTGACGAGAGTTTGGCTGTAATACTGTAAGAATAATGTGTCAGGTAACTTTCTCCGTAGAAAAATCCAGCAGCATTCATGGTTTGGAACCTCCCTCGTTGGAGTAAGAATGCGCTGTGATTGGCCACAATTGGCCAGTGCACTCTCGCAAGACGTGCTGTGATTGGCCAGTAGCCACTTTGAGTGGCAGTCGGTGGGAAACGCTCTCGCCACAGAATTTACTAGTGTGTATTCTGGCCAAAGTAATCATTCTGGGCGGCCCCAGCTGTTGGTACGCAGAAGCGCTTGATTGACAGCGCATTTTGAATTTTGACGACGCATGCGCCGTGGCGCACCACTTATGTGCAGCCCTGAGTATAGGGTACAGTCAAACACTGACCAAAAAGGGATCACTGAAAAAAGTCCTTGCTGTCTTGTTTCCATTCGGTCCTGGGTAATCAATTCATAATCATTAAGTCACATGACAAATAACAAAATTCTAATTATCATAAAAAAATAAGATATGTATGCCTGCAGGTTGGGGAACAAAGAAGGGCTTATAAGGAGGTGGGGGTAGTCACTAGACATAGGTGGGGGGGGCAATCTTTTTTTTATTGATTTTTATTTAATATAAATACAGTGGAATACCGAGGTATAGGTTATCAATACCGGCACCGTACCATACTGTAAAATCTCATACCGTGGCATGCCTAGACTTGACACAACCTTGTGACTCGACTTGTGACTCGGCTTGACTTGCCCACAACAGAAAGACTTGGGACTCGACTTGGGACCAAATTACTTGGGACTCGACTTGGGACTCGGACCTGAGGGTTGGATTGACTTGGGACTCGACTTGGACTTGGGACCAAATGACTTGGGACTCGACTTGGGACTCGGACCTGAGGGTTTGGTTTGACTTGGGACTCGACTTGGACTTGGGACCAAATGACTTGGGACTCGACTTGGACTCGGACCGGAGCGACTTGAACAATTGTCTGCTTAATAGACATGTTAATGATTCTGTTATAGTGATGATTGGTCAAAGCGTGAACAGGGGGTCTCACAGCGCTGTTTTAAACAACCTAAAATAAGTTATAGGCTGAATATGAACCGGTAGATTGTTCCAGTCAGTGGGAGCTTTAAGCATCAAGGATTTTTACCCTCTAAGACCCAGCGTTGCTTTTTAGCAACAATTTTATTTTAATTAATTACTAAATTATTATTATTATTTTCTGTTCTTTTTTCACCTAAACGTCATCAGTGATGTTCATTGCAATGCCATTTCAATGCCATTGGTCATGATATTTGCATATAAATACCCCCCACAGAGGCTGAAATTCACACAAATTAAAAATGTCTGGCGATTGTGAACATTGATTTTACACTTGCTGAAAATAGCCGATCTACAATCTCACAACGTGTCGCAGCACGACACATTGTGAGCTTGTAGATCTGCTGTTTTCAGCATTGAGTGTAAAATGACTTATACTGGATCTCCTGTCCACTAGTCCCTTCCTGACATTGTAGTCTAGTTATTCAGATTTTACGGGGGCCATTTTCGATTTGCGGCCGTCCGTAGGTGCCCTTTGAGAGCGGTTTTGAAGGAGTCAAGGGATTCACATGTCTTAATGACTGTTGGTAGGGCGTTCCACATTTTGGTGGCATAGGAGCGAAAATAATTTAGTCCCTTGTTTGTGCCGAATCTGGGTTGTACATGGTTCGTTGCACTCCCTCTGGTGTTGTGGGTGTGGACTTTGATGGCATTTCTATCTCTGGGACCCCCAATTTATATTGAGTTAACTCTGAGAGTGTACAAAATGGAACCAAATGGACCTCTCAGAGGTACAGACCATAGACTGTAAAAAATATGGACAAAGCGTTCCCCGGGTCTAACATGAACGTAAAATAGATCCGTTTGTCTAGATTTATTTGTCTAGATCCGTTTGGGCCCAGCTGGCCATTGACTGGCTCCGTTTGAGCCCAGCTGGCCCATTGGCTGGCCCAGACAACGAGGCGGGACTTCCCCCCTTCTTCTTCGTTGGTTTTTATTTTTACTCCAGTGGGTGGGGAATCCCGATCATAGACTGTAACGGTAGCCACGCCCCTCAGAACATACGCAACTTTATGGTCATTTCTTTAATAAATGGTACCATGATTTTCCAAAAATAATATTATGACATTAGAAATGAGACTTTAAAATAGTGACTGGAAGCAGAAAGTATTCATGTTTATTAAGGTAATACAGTCTAGGTGAAGTTGGGCCCAAATACATGGACCTCTATGGAGATATGGGGTTTTTGGGCCCAATGACAGCGCCACAACAGGCCATTATATGAACTTTCAGGAAATCCCGATTTCGTCAGTGGCTTCACAAAATATCTGTCTGACTGCCCCCCTGGTACAGACCCATAAGGGTTCATTTGGTTCCTAACTATGATTTACCTGGGGACCCCCTGGAACTCCCTCAAGGACCCCTGGGGGTCCCCGGACCCCACTTTGGGAACCACTGCTTAAAGCACATTTTGATGCCAAATCAATACTTTTATACTTAGATACTTAGAAGTAGTTTTTGCACCAGTGGTGAAGAAGTGTAACAATCAATCCTTGTTTCCACACCATAGCCTAAAAGATTTTCCGCAGCCGACAGTCTCGGCTGTCGGCAGCCGAAAAACCGGGTTTTTAGACAGCTGGTGGATGGAGAAAATGCTCCACTTCCGCCGACGACTTGCGCGACGGCCAGCCTACAGCTGACGCTCTCCTCTGCGGCAGATGTAAGCTGCCGACAAGCAGTGTGTCACCCGGCAGTGATATGCTGCCAATGGAACAGATGCAGCCTGCAGGCCATCTACGGGCGGAGTTTCAATTGGAGTTTTATTCTTTCACATACCCAAACGCCCCTGGGAGGAACTTGTGAATGTCGAGGGATACAGGGAGATATCTGGGCACCTCAAAGTAACAATGGCTACGTTTACATGAAGGGTGATCATTCCGAATAAATACTTCTGAATAAAATACATCTGATGTAATGTTTTTTGCCGTGAGTTTACATGGGAAATGGTCATTCCGAATGAGTGTTTATATGGAGAAGTGATAGAAGACATGATACATGTTAATACACGTGAAACTACGCCATCTGTTGGACACATAAAATATCGGCAGTTCATTCATTGTGACTTTCAGATGAAAGACAACACTTTGAAATCCCATCATTTCATTGGGACCGTACCTATGTTCCCTCAGCTCTATGTTCCCTCAGTCTACGACAACCTACCTCCTCCCTCACCCTAACCCTAACCTCCCCCGGGGCAGACACCTAAACCTAACCGCAACCCTCTCCCGACCCGCAGCGCACCCCCGGGGCAGACACCTAAACCTAACCGCAACCCTCTCCCGACCCGCAGCGCACCTCGGGGCTGAGGGAACATAGGGCTGAGGGAACATAGGTATGACCCCATTTCATTCCGCAGTAGTTTTGAGGCTGCTGCTTGGATAGGGACGGACATATTATGTTTACCGTCTTTTATTTACCCCACCTGCTGCGGCTCCCCGATCTGCTGGGAAGGTGATCATCTCGTTTTTATGTGTAGCCTACTTTATTATCTACAGCACGGCCAGGGCACGCAACACACTGATTATTATTGTCGGGTCGCTCGTTATGTGCAAACTCCTCGGCGCGCCTTGGATATGAGGCTTATGAGCGCCTTGGAGTTGGAGCGCAATGGAAATGTGCATGCTCAGAAAGACCAGAATGAATTTACATCCGAAGCATTGTATACATGAGTCCAATTTTCTTTCAATCGCATTGAAAATCAGAGTAATCCGGCCAGTGACATCGGAATGGTTTTTAGATTTCATCGAGCGTTTTCATTCGGATGTAAGTTTTTGTAGGTGTTTACATAACAACGTTTAATAGGATTGAACTTCTATTCGGAATGAAAAGGGGATTTAACTGCTCATGTAAACGTAGCCATTGTCTGTCCAAAATCGTCTGAAGAAATGTAAAGCAGTGGTTCTCATGTTTGCTTCAGATCACCCCTGTAATCTTTTCATCCATGGCACCCCTGGCTGAATTACATTGTCATTTACTGTAACCCTGATCCATGACATTGAAAATAACTTTATACTTTATAAAATAGCCCGTTCTCTTCAGCCTCCACAGCCTTCTCATCATCATCAACAACATCCTTCTCTGTGGTGGTCTAGTGGTTAAGGTTTGGCGCTCTCACCGCCGCGGCCCGGGTTCAATTCCCGGTCAGGGAACACTGTTTTATGATTAATTCCTGTTCTGTTTTTTAACTATATAGAAGTGTCTATTTGTACGTCTCTAAATGTTTTGATGAATTGAACAATGTGGACCCTGTTGTAAACAAGTGTAATGCTTAATTGGGTCGTCCACTCACAGTTAACAGTCTTTGTATTGAGTTTGTGCTTGAAATGTATTGTAATTCTGCAAACTGTTAATAAATATTTAAATCAATCAATCAAAAATCTCCTTCTCCTTCTCACCGCCGGGTGACAAACTTCATTTTCATGCTTGTCGGCAGCTTACATCTGCCGCGGAGGAGAGCGTCAGATGTAAGCTGGCCGTCGCGCAAGTTGCCGAAAAGAAAACTATTGTAGCCTCGGCCGGGAAGTGAACCCGGGCCCCCCGTTCCAAAGGCACGTACGTTAACCAGTCGACTAAACAGTCATGACTCTATAGCCAAGTAGCAATCCAGCAACATATAGCCTACACTAGAATGCGCCTTTGTCTGTGTCAACAGCTTGTCACTCACTTGTCACTAGTCTCACGCCCACTTCGAAATAGAGGACTACAGGCCATAAATAGGCTTCCGTGTAGGGGACCGCCCAAAGCCCCGGAAGAAGTCAAAGTGTCGGCAGCCGACAACCGAAAGTGTCGGCTGCAGAAAATCTTTTAGGCTGTGGTGTAGACATACCCAATCACTACCCAACACACACACACGCACGCACACACACACACACACACGCACGCACGCACGCACGCACGCACGCACGCACGCACACACACACGCACACATACACACACACACACACACACACACGCTTGTTGTCAAGAGGAGGGTCCTAGCTATCTGTCTCCTCCTCACACCCAATCACAGGTCACCCTGCACGTCACGTGGTGAGAGAGAGGAGGAGGAGGAAGAGGAGGAGGGTTGGTTTAGGAAAAAAAGTTCAGTTTGGTTTAGCGGTGCACACACACACACACACACACACACACAGGTCCCCTCCTCACTACAGATCCACCTCCATATGGTGGTGGATTATTCTCCTCTCCTCAACGCAAAGAAGGAATAACGTGGATTTATTGAAACTGTGGATTATTCTTCAGGGAACATACAATGTTACAATGTTTCAGGACTGACTGACCCTCCTGTGTCGGCGGGCCGTTACAATGTTTCAGGACTGACTGACCCTCCTGTGTCGGCGGACCGTTACAATGTTTCAGGACTGACTGACCCTCCTGTGTCGGCGGACCGTTACAATGTTTCAGGACTGACTGACCCTCCTGTGTCGGCGGACCGTTACAATGTTTCAGGACTCTACTGCAGGTAAACGTTGTGTAGAATCCACACATGTATTTATTGTACAGTATTATAGTCAGATCTACATCATTCAGGATGGTGTTTTGTCCTCTTAAACGTTGTGTAGAATCCACACATGTATTTATTGTACAGTATTATAGTCAGATCTACATCATTCAGGATGGTGTTTTGTCCTCTTAAACGTTGTGTAGAATCCACACATGTATTTATTGTACAGTATTATAGTCAGATCTACATCATTCAGGATGGTGTTTTTTCCTCTTAAACGTTGTGTAGAATCCACACAGCTGCATGGATTCAATAATAATATGAATGTCACATGCTGTCTTCTGCATCTCTGATTAGAGCTATGTTTGCTAAATAACGTATTCTTCCTGCCGTTTTGCCTTCTTACATTTGAAAGTTCTGATTAAGCAATATCGGCCATAGGGGTCACACTATTTCAGACGTGTGTGTGTGTGTGTGTGTGTGTGTGTGTGTGTGAAACAAAATTTCAAGAAATGTTTCTGGGTGCCTGAAGCTTGCCAAGTCTGTGCAGCATTTGAGCCACGGACCACCATTTGATGACATTTAGCCTCTCAGAAGGGTCCATTTGGTTACATGTGAGCCAGGTCTCCCCATTGACTTTCAATGGGGTATTTTGTCTTAGTTATTGCGCATTACGTTGCCACCAACATTATACTTCTAACATGCTAACATGCTAATACTAACATGCTAACATGCTAGCATGCTAACATTTTAATTCTAACATGCTAATGCTAACAGGCTAATGCTAAAATGCTAACATGCTGCTAACATGCTAATGCTAACATGCTAATGCTAACATGCTAATTCTATCATGCTAACATGCTAATGCTAACATGCTAACATGCTAATGCTATCATGCTAACATGCTATCATGCTAATACTAACATGCTAATGCTAACATGCTAACATGCTAATGCTAACATGCTAATGCTAAGATGCTGACATGCTAATGCTAACATGCTAATGCTAACATGTTAATGCTAAGATGCTAACATGCTAACATGCTAATGCTAACATGCTAATGCTAAGATGCTAACATGCTAACATGCTAATGCTAACATGTTAATGCTAACATGTTAATGCTAAGATGTCTGAGCTGTAAGGGTCCATTTGACAGAGTTACGTGTTTCCCAGATTGTTTTCATTGACTTTCAATGTGTGTGTGTGTGCGTGCGTGTGTGTGCGTTCGTGTGTGCGAGTGTGTGAGAGGTGGTCAACTTGATCTTGAATCATTAACAAAGTATCATTTTCAGCTGAGCTGAGTCTATGCGAATGCAACCACTATTGAAAGTTTAAAGCACACTGATTCAGTGAGAGAACCTATGTCCGAACAAATTGCTCTATCGCAAAAAGTAAAAGTCAAATGCGATTTTTGTTTTCGCCGTGAGTGACCCGAGACATTAAGGTACGCCGTGTGCGATCGTGGTATTGGTACGATAAAAAAATTGGTTATACGAGCGAGTTAAGAAATTGTGTTTGTGATGAAAAAAATGCTGACTCATTCAGGCATTTAACATGTAGTTTCATGAAACATTATGATGGTACACCTGTCGCTTTCAGGGCTGTAGTTCACGTACCGTATGTATGGGCTGTGGTTGTGACATTGGGTGAAAGAGGACGAGTGTGGCTACATAATTACCGAAACCCATGCGTGTAAAGTTAATATTTTGGCCGTGAGGACGATTTGTTCGGAGAATTTTGCTACAGTCTTCACATTGGCTTGTCCCTCTGACCCGCTCTCTCTCTGGCCGTGCGACACTGTGAGTCGAGATTTTTGCTCAGACCACACACACTTTGAACTGCGATAGCGGGCAAACCGTGCAACGTATTCGAATTCCGTCTGAACTAAAACAAAGTCGATGGCCTCGTGTGCTGTTTGAGGTTTGAATCATGTTTCTACGTAACAGTATGCCAGAGCAATGTGGCTCCAAAGTAACGTGTCGTTTTCTGTTTTTACCCGCGTTTCCCCATTGACTTTGCATGGGGCATTTTTCGCATAGTTTATTGCGAATTACGTCGGCACGGTAACCCGAAACGGAAAGAAAAGCACAAGCACACCATTCCCGGCCGAGCCGCAAGTTTCGATGTATATATTGTGGGGCTTTGGTAAACCGTGCGGCCGGCCATAGACGTCAAAGTTTCGTGTCTTGATTATTACGATTACGATTAAGTATGTGTTGCGGATTTCAACCTGTGTTTCTGCCATTGCATGGCAGGCACCCAGAATAACACAAGCCGCCTTTGTATTGGTGAGTATAGGTACAACGTATTTATATTTCCACAACAGAGGAGAGGCTGGTCTGCATTTCATGCGAGTGCAGGAAGACAACAGTCCCATAGCTCTAATGAAGGCATTAGACTAGATCTATACTATTACTATGCTATACTATACTGTACTGTACTGTACTGTACTGTACTGTACTGTACTGTACTGTACTGTACTGTACTGTACTGTACTGTACTGTACTGTACTATACCAGACCTGGGCATTGTACGGCCCGCGGGCCAAATACGGCCCGCCGGCTGACTCTGACCGGCCCGGGAAAGATTACTTGATAATCAGAAAATAATTGACAACCTGTCTCGCTTCCTTGTCACCCCTGAACATGCGAAAATGCCGGCTCACGCCAAAAAAAGAAAGGTGGATGCCGAATGCAGAGGATTCAATCAAATATGGACTACTAAATATTTCTTTACTGAAGTCAAAGGTAAACCGGTGTGTTTAGTTTGTGGAGAGCATGTCGCCGTGTTTAAGGAGTACAATTTAAGTCGGCATTACGAGACGAAACATTCAGAAAAATACAAAAACTTGACTGATGCTGAACGAGCGCGGACATCACAAGATTTGCAAGCGAAGCTAGAGAAACAACAAGGCTGTTTTACAAAGCTTCATGAAGCCAGGGATGCAGCGACCAGAACCAGCTTTGTGATATCCCACAAAATTGCCCAAAACAGTAAGCCTTTCTCGGAGGGGGAGTTTGTGAAAGAGTGCATGGTGGACTCTGCAGCGCTAATATGCCCAGAGAAAAAAGAGGCGTTTGAAAAAGTCCCGCTCTCCAGGCGCACGGTGACAAGAAGGGTCGAGGACATCGCAGAGAATCTGGAGTTTCAGCTGCAAAGTGAAGTGGCAAGCTTTGACTTTATTTCTTTGGCTTTGGATGAGAGCTGTGACATCCGTGACACAGCCCAGCTGCACATATTTCTCCGGGGATAACGCGCGACTTCAAGATTACGGAGGAGCTGGCAGCAATGCGGCCAATGAAAGGAACAACAACGGGGAGTGACCTGATCGCGGAGGTAACCGCCACCATGGACAAGCTGGGACTGCAATGGGACAGACTGGCAGGTGTCACAACGGATGGTTGTCCAAATCTGACGGGGAAAAATGTCGGGCTTTTGAAACGAATGCAAGATAAAGTGAGTGAACTCGACGCAGAGCAGAAATTGGTGTTTATACATTGTATTATACATCAGCAAGCGTTGTGCAAGTCAGTGCTAAAACTTAGCCATGTTGTTGATGTTGTTACTAAAACAGTTAATTTCATCAGAGCACGAGCATTGAATCACAGGCAGTTTGTTTCACTTTTGGAGGAGGAAGAGAGTGAGCATAGTGACGTCAGGTACCACACAGCTGTCAGATGGCTCAGCCTGGGCAAAGTGCTAAAAAGGTTTTGGGACCTGAAAACAGAAATTAAAGCGTTTTGTGAGATGAAAGGCAAAGACATCCCAGAGCTGTCAGATAAGGACTGGATGGCAGATTTAACATTTGCTGTTGATGTGACTGCACTGATGAATGAACTGAACACAAAACTGCAAGGCAAGGGCCTTTTTGCTCATGAAATGCATAGCCATGTGAAAGCTTTCATGACAAAGTTGCAGTTATTTACAAGGCAACTGGGCAGCAACAATCTTGAAAACATGAAAACCTTGAAAGAAGTCAAACCATCAGCTCATCACCGCCGCAGGTACTCATCCATGTTAGAAGCACTGCATGATGAGTTTTCAAGGCGATTTCAAGATTTCAAAAAGGTTGAGGATGAAATGCACTTGGTTTCCTCTCCCTTTACCTGCAGTGTGGATAATGCACCCACTGATGTTCAACTTGAACTCATTGACCTGCAGTCTGATTCATTACTGAAAGAGCACTTTAAGTCAGCATCCCTGCTAGAGTTCTACTCTGCTCTCAATGAGGAGAACTTTCCAAACATGAGGAAACATGCTCAGAAGATGTTGGTTCTCTTTGGATCTACCTACATATGTGAACAAACATTCTCAGTGATGACATTTACCAAATCCAGGTACAGATCCTCTCTCACTGATGAGCACCTGTCAGCTTTGCTTCGCATCTCCACCTCAGACATCCAACCTGACTTTGATGGACTTGTTAAAGCTCAACAGAGACTGGATTTCTCACACTGAACAAGAAAAAAAAGAACTGAACACTAACATGTGGAAATATAGCCATGTATGATAAAAACTAGTGAACTGGGACACTTCAATTTTTTTTTCTTTCTGCACAGTTCTGAAAAAACACTAAATTGTTAGTATAGGCATGATTAAAACTACATAACTGGGACACAGTTACACAGTTCTGCACAGTTCAGTGCTGTCTTGTCTATTTGGGCTACATTGCTACAAAGATGATGTGATGTCTTTAAAAAGCTAAGAAAACCCTTGTTTCAACAGAATATGAAACTCAAAATGCCATTTGGTGTTAATGTGACTAGAAATGAGTCAAATATTGTTTACCATTGTTCACCTTTTTTTTTCTTTCTGCACAGTTCTGAAAAAACACTAAATTGTTAGTATAGGCATGATTAAAACTACATAACTGGGACACAGTTACACAGTTCTGCACAGTTCAGTGCTGTCTTGTCTATTTGGGCTACATTGCTACAAAGATGATGTGATGTCTTTAAAAAGCTAAGAAAACCCTTGTTTCAACAGAATATGAAACTCAAAATGCCATTTGGTGTTAGTTAATGTGACTGGAAATGAGTCAAATATTGTTTACCAATGTTCTGAATATATTTTGCTTGAATAAATTACATTTTTGTAAGACAACCTCACCTTTTCATTGCCAAATAATAACATACACTATTACCAGCTGTCAAAACAATGCAATTTACTGCTTTTTATATAGAAATAAAATGTGTATTATGCTTAATTGAGTTCAGCTTTTTGGCCCGGCCCTCCAACATATTTTCAGTTGCTCATGTGGCCCCTTGGGAAAAATAATTGCCCACCCCTGTACTATACTATACTATACTATACTATACTATACTATACTATACTATACTATAATATTACTATACTATACTATACTATACTATACTATACTATACTATACTATACTATACTGTATCAATAGGAATGTGTATATTAGAGTGTTCTAGATAGATGTAATCATACATCAGAGCATTTCAATGTGTTTAAAATAGACACCACGTTTGTGGTTTTGTTCAAAAGTTCACTCGTTTTCACATAGCTAGGGTTCCAGACACACCCAATCATAATGATAAACATTCCAACGCATTTGTAATGGTCCAAAAACATGACAGACACAAAGTTTGCATGTGTAGCTCATCTGTTTTTACAGCCAAAACCGTTTTAGTTAGCAGCCATTGAGGTCGTGATGGCGACCCCAAAGGTCGCCAGCTGTACATTAATGTCAGATGCTGTGACACTTTGTGATACTTGAATAAATGTTTCATACCATATTTTGTAATAATTCTGACCTTTATTGCATTTGTCTTTAGTCTTGTCCATTTTTTGCATTATTCAATTTAGGGGGTCATGCCTATGTTCCCTCAGCCCTATGTTCCCTCAGCCCTATGTTCCGCCATTCCAAAACAGACCCTATGTTCCCTCAGCCCTATGTTCCCCCGCCCCCAAAAGGGGTCATGCCTATGTTCCCTCAGCCCTATGTTCCCCCATTCCAAAACAGACCCTATGTTCCCTCAGCCCTATGTTCCCTCAGCCCTATGTTCCCCCATTCCAAAACAGACCCTATGTTCCCTCAGCCCTATGTTCCCTCAGCCCTATGTTACCCCATTCCAAAACAGACCCTATGTTCCCTCAGCCCTATGTTACCCCATTCCAAAACAGACCCTATGTTCCCTCAGCCCTATGTTCCCTCAATCCGATAAGTGCAAGTGTAATAAATGTATTAGTGTTGTTTGTTTATTATTATTATTTTTATAATATATTATATTTATTATTGTTTATTTCAATAAATGGGTCTTATACAGTAAGTAGGCTACAGTTGCAGTCCGAGAAAGGGACACTTAGCTGCAAAGGTGAATGGGTGTGCAGTATACTTAATATTAGGTTATTGCAGATGGCCTTTCAGAGGACAGTGTTACTTGGGGACATGAGGAGACAGGATGTTTACAAGCTAAACTAGTTTTGTGTTTGTCAACGTAGCTTAAATAGTTGGTGTCAGTTCATTAAGGTGTGTACTCTAGGTTGATGAGACAACTATGCAATGGAAACATACCTGAGATTCAAAACAGATAATTAAGTACTGTTTAAGGAATGTTTCACTGTTCACTGTTTCCCCCCTGTCTGTTTTGGAATGAGGGAACAGGGCTGAGGGAACATAGGGCTGAGGGAACTTGTGTACGGTCCCGGCTTTCTGACCAGAAGTTTGAAAAGCTTCTGCTTCTTAGGTACAATCACTGGTTTAATGAGTATGATGGTTAGATCACTGGGTTGGCTGGATAGGTGAAGGAATGCTTACCAAGGGTGTGTGTGGATGTATAGAATGTCTAGAAGCTAAAGTTGGATCTTAACTTTTCAGTACTGTACTATAAATGGACCTCATTTTGTTTAACTGTACTTTTGTTCATGAAAGGGTGAAAAACTAGGCTGCAGTATGTATATCTACCAGACTAGTTTTAAAAGCACTTTATATTGTTAAACGGTTTACTTTTGCTCAAAGAAACTACTTGAAGTAGGCTGCAGTATATCTACTGTAACAGACCAGTTGTCTGAAGTTGTAAGACGGTTTGTTTTCTTTAATTTACAATTCAGTGTTAAAAGCACTATGGACCTATTGTTTTACTGTTATGTTCTCTACCAGTTGTGTACTATATAAATGCACCTTATATTGTGTGTGTGTGTGTGTGTGTGTGTGTGTGTGTGTGTGTGTGTGTGTGTGTGTGTGTGTGTGTGTGTGTGTGTGTGTGTGTGTGTGTGTGTGTGTGTGTGTGTGGCTGACCAGTTGTCTTAAGTTCTGAGCCAATTTGTGCCAAAAGTTTGAGAGACACTGGTGTAGGCAATTACACCTGGTTTACTGTTGAGGTTCAATAAATATTATATTGAAGTGCAATACATATATTGAAGTTGAAGTTTATTTCTCCCTCATGGCAAAAGGTTATGTCTTATGTGTAAGTTGTAACTTGTAAGTACCTGTCTATGCTGTTCTACTCTATGCACCTTGTGAAACCTGCTCCCAAAAACAATCCAAATTCTTAGACATATTACAACTTTTTGTACGCAAATAGTTACTTTTCCTAGTAACTAGTTACTTTTACAATAGAGTAATTCAGTTACTAACTCAGTTACTTTTTTGGAGAAGTAACTAGTAACTATAACTAATTACTTTTTTAAAGTAACGCGCCCAACACTGTCGTCAACTGACCTAAATAAAAACTAGAATAAAAAACAAAGACGTTAACTAACTGAAAGTGTGTTGTGCATTTACAAATTGTTTGAAATTATATGTATCTGTGCTCTGTATATTTATCTTTTATTGAGTTTTTAGTACACATTGGTGGTTCCCAAACTGAGGTGCGTGCACCCCTTGTGGTGCGCAAGAACCTTCTAGGGGGTGCGTGACATGAAAAGGCTAATGGTGGTGCTATGGTTTTATTTAAAATATATTAACATATTGTGGCAAGTAGGCCTATATGTATAATATAGCCTATGCTGCATATATATGCCATATTCAGGTTCATATTATGTGCATATAGGAAATATATGTCTCTATATAGCTTATGCAATTTTTATTTCCATGTGGGGGTGCGTCAGCTAGGTCAGGAGGTAACAGGGGGTGCATGGCCAGAAAAGTTTGGGAACCACTGCCCTAGTACACGACAGGCCTACTTACTCTGACCATTATGAATCCTGCTGCTCGGGGGGGGGGGGGGGGGGGGACCACTGCCCTAGTACACGACAGGCCTACTTACTCTGACCATTATGAATCCTGCTGCTGGGTGGGGGGGGGGGGGGACCACTGCCCTAGTACACGACAGGCCTACTTACTCTGACCGTTATGAATCCTGCTGCTGGGGGTGGGGGTGGGGATTAATAATAAAGAGCTAAAGCTAACACTAAATCCAAAACTATTCTCAACCTTTTTACAGACCCAGTCTAAACCTCCACCCTGGCCCCTGGCGTTCCGTCTAGCCCACCAGGTGGTGCTAGCCATGGACTTCCTCCACTGTAAGAAGAACCTTGTGCACATGGACCTGAAACCAGCCAACATCTTGCTGGATGCCGACCTCAATGCCAAGGTACACAATATACAATAATTATACATCCAGTAGAACTAAATGTCAGGGAGGGACTAGTGGAGAAGAGATCCAGTAGAACTAAATGTCAGGGAGGGACTAGTGGAGAAGAGATCCAGTAGAACTAAATGTCAGGGAGGGACTAGTGGAGAAGAGATCCAGTAGAACTAAATGTCAGGGAGGGACTAGTGGAGAAGAGATCCAGTAGAACTTAATGTCAGGGAGGGACTAGTGGAGAAGAGATCCAGTAGAACTAAATGTCAGGGAGGGACTAGTGGAGAAGAGATCCAGTAGAACTAAATGTCAGGGAGGGACTAGTGGAGAAAAGATCCAGTAGAACTAAATGTCAGGGAGGGACTAGTGGAGAAGAGATCCAGTATAACTAAATGTCAGGGAGGGACTAGTGGAGAAGAGATCCAGTAGAACTAAATGTCAGGGAGGGACTAGTGGAGAAGAGATCCAGTACAACTAAATGTTAGGGAGGGACTAGTGGAGAAGAGATCCAGTAGAACTAAATTTCAGGGAGGGACTAGTGGAGAAGAGATCCAGTACAACTAAATGTCAGGGAGGGACTAGTGGAGAAGAGATCCAGTAGAACTAAATGTCAGGGAGGGACTAGTGGAGAAGAGATCCAGTAGAACTAAACTGTATTCAAAGGACTGGCTAAAACTAAATCAAAATTTGCTCTTGAAATGAACAGTTCTCGTCACTGCATGTCCTGCTTAAACAAAATCATAAATGCCTCCTCTTTCTGTCAACAGATAGCAGATTTTGGCCTGTCTACGGTGACCAACAGTGTCAGGCCGACCAACCGTACAAACAAAGGAGGCACTCTCTCCTACATCCCCCTTGAGGCTTTTGACGACAAATACCACCGTGTTCGCTCCTACGATGTTTACAGGTGAATTCTGTTGCTACTACATCAGTCATAAATACAATGAAGTGACACACATGTTTTTATAGTGTGAAAACCTCTTTCTAATGCTTGGATGTTTCCCGTCTTTTTATTAGCTACGGCATACTTCTCTGGACCATTCTCACTGGAGAGAGTCCCTATCCAGGTAAACTATCAGAATGCACGCGCGCACACACACACACACACACACACACACACACACACACACACACACACACACACACACACACACACACACACACACACACACACACACAATGTAAATGTTTCTGTATTTTATGTAGTTGGGTCGGACCTTGTTGGAGTTCCACATTCGCGAGAGGGGAGCGAGACCAGATCTTCGTAAAATCGATGTCCAGAAAGCAGCTGGATTAGATGAGCTGGTGGAGCTCATGCAGAGATGCTGGGACTCTGAGCCCAACAAGAGACCTGAGTTTGGAGGTAAATCTACCTTTGTCACTGACTCACTGCACCAGTGAGAAGCTCTATTGAAATCACAAAAGATTATTCGTTGCACTAATAAAAAGCGTTTTTGTTTTTGAGGCGCTAAAGGTACTCAGCTTTTTGCACACACATCACAAGAGGTGATGAATTACGTATTTCAATCGTCTCACAAAAGGGGCGTGGCATGATGACTCAATAGTGCCCCCCCCCCCCCCCCTTACAAATGTTTGTGCTTGAAGCCCCACAACGGTTTCACCTACATGTATGAAGATTGGTACACACCTAGTACACACCTGGTACACACCTGTATTATGTCTACAAGTACAAAAAAGTACATGCCCAACCTGCCCAGCACTCCTCTGCCTGCAGCCCCGGCTCCTCTGCCTGCAGCCCCGGCTCCTCTGCCTGCAGCCCCGGCTCCTCTGCCTGCAGCCCCGGCTCCTCTGCCTGTAGCCCCAGCTCCTATGCCTGCAGCCCTGCCTCCCGTACAGCTTCCAAGGTCCTCCGCCTCGTCCCGGCCTCCAGGCCGACCTCCGGACGGTGCCCCCCTCTCGTCCCGGCCTCCGGGTCGACCTCCGGACGGTGCCCCCTTCTCGTCTCGGCCTCCAAGCCGACCTCCAGACGGTGCCCCCCTCTCGTCCCGGCCTCCAAGCCGACCTCCAGACGGTGCCCCCTCTCGTCCTGGCCTCCGGGTCGACCTCCGGACGGTGCCCCCTTCTCGTCTCGGCCTCCAAGCCGACCTCCGGACGGTGCCCCCCTCTCGTCCCGGCCTCCGGGTCGACCTCCAGACGGTGCCCCCCTCTCGTCCCGGCCTCCGGGTCTGGAGTACATCGTCTCTGCCCGAGTGTCACGGTCTGTGACATGTGTTATGTTTTGCTAGTGTTCTTGTTCTTAGTTTTGGTTTTACTTTACACTTTATTTTGCTGTCTGTTAGTGTTTCCTGTGTTGCTCATGTTACCTGTGTTGTCTCACCACCAGTACTCTGATTACCCCAGTGTTTCCACCCTGTCTTGTTAGTCTTTTTAGCCAATCATTGTGATAATTATCTGTTGAATTCACCTGTGTCTTTGTGTATTTATACTCCCCTGGTTTTGTCTTTTCCCTTGTCAGATCATTGTTTTATGTCACTTGTGTTTGCTCCTAGTGAATTCCCAGGTTATTTCTAGTTCATGTTTGCCTCGTGTTCCTGCTGTTTTTGGATTTTGGTAATAAACCTTCTGCAATTCCATTACTTTGCCTCTCTGCCTCTGTCCTGCACTTGGGTCCGAAAACCTCCTGCCTCGTATCGTGACACCGAGAGACACCAGACTCTCCCTTCTGGCAGAATGCAAATGTTGTCCAGCAGGGAGAGTGATTTCACCAGGCTATCATTTTAGTGCAATTTATGCCATTTTCACGGGTCACACAAATTCCTCCTAGCAGGAGGTTCAGTTGTAAATAAAACTCGCTCAGTGTACACAAAAGTCCTTAAAGATGAAAAGTTATCAAAAGCGTGAGTTTTCGTAAAATGGCGTGACCGTGGTCAAACTTCAATTAGCCCCCGATCCCTGTTATGATTGGTCGACAGGCTATGTCATAGTTTCAAATATCATCTGCCGTTTGTCACAGAGAGTCATGAGGCACCCTAGGCTGGTAATGAGCGTGTCGTGGGTTCAAGTCCCGAGTGTCTTCCCCCATCTCTTTCCGCCTTTCCTGTCAAACTACTGTAAAACCCTCAATAAAGGCAAAAAGCTCCCAATATATTTTAAAAAAAGAAAGATTTTTTTTGTTTTTTCATTTCAGAATGTGTTGAAGTGACACGTGGTGTTTTTTCAAGACACGAGGAGGGAATCTCTGCTGCCTGTGACCTCCTCCTCCTTCTGTTCCTGCTCCTCCTTGTGCTCCAGGGAGCACCGACAGAGAGGCCTTTTTAAAACATGAGTCCATGTTGACACACAGCTTCTACACAGTGGAACTGTTTGGATTAAAGCCTTAAAGACGTAATTAAATGAAAAAAATTTTTTTCACACTTCTACATCATGTCCGTGATCATCATTATGGTCATACCTAACCATAGATGATCATCATATGGACATAGCTAACAATAGATGGTCATCATAATTATGGTCATACCTAACTTCAGTGATGCTTGCGGAACTCGACTTCGTCTCGTTCCTTACCACATCACTGTCGTGGCAATAATCACGTTAAACCACACCCTATTGTGTAATATTGCTTAAATATACTCCATCAGAGATTCAAAAGTGCTAGCATTGTACATTTCAAGTTAAAGTGGGTGCACGGTATATATGTCACGGTCGCAACCCTTGAGGTTTTCAATACCCAAATATATTTGTTGTGTTTCATTTTATATGCTATCTATCTTCAGTTAATTTCGTATTATTTTAAAAGCAGGCTAACTACAGTTGAACTTCAATGGACTTCTATGGGCTTCTACATAGCATATAATAACTACAGTTGAACTTCAATGGACTTCTATGGGCTTCTACATAGCATATAATAACTACAGTTGAACTTCAATGGACTTCTATGGGCTTCTACATAGCATATAATAACTACAGTTGAACTTCAATGGACTTCTATGGGCTTCTACATAGCATATAATAACTACAGTTGAACTTCAATGGACTTCTATGGGCTTCTACATAGCATATAATAACTACAGTTGAACTTCAATGTACTTCTATGGGCTTCTACATAGCATTATAATAACTACAGTTGAACTTCTATGGGCTTCTACATAGCATATAATAACTACAGTTGAACTTCAATGGACTTCTATGGGCTTCTACATAGCATATAATAACTACTGTTGAACTTCAATGGACTTCTATGGGCTTCTACATAGCATATAAAACGAAACACAACAAATCTGGGTATTGAAAACCTCAAGGGATGCGACCGTGACGTATATACCGTGTGACCACATTCAGTTGAGATTTACAATACTAGCACTTTTCACAAACTGATTTGTATAGTATAGTACATTGTGGGTTGTATATTGAGATGGCAGGTATGTGACATTGAACAAAGGTCAAATCAAACATATGGGACACTTTATTAGAACACAAGGCTACAGCGTCAGTAATGAACCAGTCAAATGAGGGTATTTTATGATGCCTCTCATAGGGATTGCATTGGCAGCTGCAGTATCTTCTAAATGTCATTAACATATATATTTTTTTGCAAAAAGGGTGAAGTTTCCCTTTAACTAACGTACTCATATATGGTCATGGAAAATGACGTAACAACATCTGGAAACCACAACAAATTATATATATATATATTTATCCAAATTACCAAATAAGAAAATATAGTAGTGTAGAAACAACAAAATTAGAAAAAAGAGAGAGAGAGAGAGAGAGAGAGAGAGGGAGGGAGAGAGAGGGAGGGAGAGGGAGAGGGGGAGGGGAGAGAGAGAGAGAGAGAGAGAGAGAGAGAGAGAGAGAGACAGAGAGAGACAGAGAGAGAGAGGGAGGGGAGCGACAGAGAGAGAGAGAGACAGAGAGAGAGAGAGAGAGACAGAGACAGACGGAGAGAGAGAGAGAGAGATAGAGACAGAGAGAGAGACAGACAGACAGACACAGAGAGAGATAGAGACAGAGAGAGAGACAGAGAGAGAAAGAGAGAGAGAGAGAGAGACAGAGACAGAGAGAGAGATAGAGACACACACAACGTGCGCATGCGTGTCAGTCTTCTCACACACACGCGCGCGCGCACGCACACAGTTTGTTATGACGTTGAAACGTGCGTGCGCTTGTCAGTCCATTTCATCACGTGTGTTTTCCTGTGTTTCCTCCAACAGATTCCTCTCCTCTGTCGTTGGATCCAAACACAGCGTTCAGAAAACTCCTCCTGTCAGAGAACAACAGGAAGGTGACTCATACAGATGTAGACCAACAATATGAAGATCACCCGAAGAGGTTCACCAGTTGCTCTAATGTGTTGAGTAAAGAATGTATATCTGACCCGGGTTACTTTGAAGTGGAATGGAGTGGATATATGGTTGGTATAGCAATGTCTCAGGATGACGTCAACAGAACGGATAAGGTTCTATCAGCCTTTGGAGGCAGTCCTCAGTCATGGGGGTTATATTACCATAGTAATAAACGCTACGTGTTCCGTCACATCAGCATTCAGACTCAAGTGTCAGGACCTGTTCCGTCCACAAGGGGGAGCCACAGGGTGGGGGTGTATGTAGATCCCCCAGCAGGTGTTCTGTGTTTCTATGATGTGTGCGGAAAGTCGGAAACACAATGAGTCTCCTTCACACCGAGAGGACGACCTTCACACGACCTCTGTATGCAGGGTTATATGTTTATGAAGGTACAGCAGAGGTCTGTGAGATCTGGTGAACATGTTGAACCTCTATACTCAAGCCCCGTTCAGATTGCAGAAGCTAGCTTCTGCTTTAGCTTCGTGGTCCCATGTTATCTCTATGCAGAGCAGCTTTTGCGTTTTGAAGCTGGGAATGAACAGCTTTTTTTTTTTGCTTTCTTTTTTTCTCCCCAAACTTATCTTTAAAGCAGCTTTGAAACGCTGGAGCTTTTAAAAGCTGCGTGTAGCCAATCAGAGCACAGCGTGGTTTGAGGAGGCGGAGTTGAGATCATTTCACAAAACCATTTGCCTCTCCGAAAGCTGTGCGGGCTGATTCTCCGAATTAAAAAATAAACTTTTTAAATATGGGCTGTATATGAAATACGAATGGATATTTGGCAAGACCATAGCAGATTTTATTGATAGAAATGAAAGTTTATATGAGAAACAAGTTGTCGAAGCGGTGAAAACAGGTTGTGTTCCGTGTTCCCACTGGATTGTCACTTTTTCTGGGGAGAATTGATCCTGCACCCCCCCCCCCCCCCCCCCCCCACCGGTTCTCATCGAAGCCATTGATGCGGACTACTGCCCAGTCCAGAACGCTATCCGTCGCTGATTGTGGACTAAACATTATTTGAGGGAATCATTTAAATTGGTTCATTGCGTTCATGTAGGCCTATCGATGAACCTCATAGCAAAAGTTGAAAGACAGTAGATAGCCTATATTTATAGATAAGATAGAACACAATCCCTGTGTGTGTGTGTGTGTGTGTGTGTGTGTGTGTGTGTGTGAGAGAGAGATACAGTATAATGGCCCGTATATATATATATATGCCATATACCGTATATACTGGCCCTATCAACTATTAATGTTAATGTTAAGTAAACGATATCTCTCTCTCACTCATGCACACACACACACACACCCCCCCCCCCCCCCCCCCCCACACACACACACACACACACACACACACACGCCCGTTGCACTGCACTCCGTTCCGGTGATATTGATTATTAATTAAGTAATTAAAGTATGCCTAGCCTATGTTTCACATCATCTGCTAATTAAAAGCAAACTTTAAATGTGCTGATGCTGTAGTGTAAACGGTGAGGGTCCGGGGGGGGTGGTGGAGGAGCGGTCTCCTACTGCCACATATAGCCAGCCGAGGAGGGTCAGTGACACACAGACAGCACCGCAATAGGGGCTCCCTTCCTCGGGAGACTTGGGACTGAATGTCCGGAAATCACACGTAAACATAAGCTGTTTTAATTGCTTTTACGACGTGCTGGATATATACAATTGTATTTCTACGGTATGCTCTTGCTAAATCAACATTAACATTACATACAGATCCGCTATTTAAAAAAATGCCCGGAGGGTTTCGCTCGTGGCCTGGGGGAGAGGAGAGCGGAGTGGGGGGGAGATGAGCACTGAAGACGGGGTAAAAGAGGGAGGATTGAGATCCGGTCCGTAGTCTCGTTCGGTTATTTACAAACAAGTTTACCAAGATTATATTATTTATTCATAGGTTATGATGTAACTAAATATATAATTATTTCTCCTCTACAGTCGCTATTTTACATTTTAGACTTTCAAATGCGCATCTGCTCAAACTGCCTGTGTTCTTTCTAGTCTCAAAGCCTGTCCAGGCAGCTTGAGTGACAGGTACCTTGTAATGTACACGCCCACTTTCTCAAAAAAAAGCTGCGTCGAAATGAGTTTTGCTTTGATTTTTTTTCTAGCTTTTTCTGGTCTGAACGGGGCATAACAGCTGGGCGGGGTTCTCCAGGGCTCTGTCTGTACTGTCTAGGAAAATGTTTAATTTCCTTTGTTTTTAAAGCAGGTTTTGGAAGGTTTAGTTTGGATTCTGTGAAAATGTGTTTTCTTTTTAATTAGTTTAAGTTTTTATTGTAGGCCTAATGTATTGGTGTCACTCAGGGATGAGATTCAAAAAGCTAAATAAAATAAAATATCAGAACAGCCTCGTTTGACTTTTCTTTCCTGTGTTTAATATTTTATTTAAGGTTTAGTATTAATTGATTTATCATGGAGATAACGACATAAATTATTATTAGCCTATTAAACACACATTCATACAGCTTATTTACATAAAGTATACAGTTGGAGGTACAGCATTGTGTAAACATAAAGTATATACAGTTGGAGGTACAGTATTGTGTAAACATAAAGTATATACAGTTGGAGGTACAGTATTGTGTAAACATAAAGTATATACAGTTGGAGGTACAGTATTGTGTAAACATAAAGTTAAAGTATATACAGTTGGAGGTACAGTATTGTGTAAACATAAAGTATATACAGTTGGAGGTACAGTATTGTGTAAACATAAAGTATACAGGAGGTACAGCATTGTGTAAACATAAAGTATATACAGTTGGAGGTACAGTATTGTGTAAACATAAAGTATATACAGTTGGAGGTACAGCATTGTGTAAACATAAAGTATATACAGTTGGAGGTACAGTATTGTGTAAACACGGTTAACAGATCCGGAATCACATTGAGTGTTATTGTCACTGCGCACGTGTGTGTGTGTGGCCTGGGGCACACCTTTGCGCACAGCCGCGGACAGAGGAAAGCCCTTGCCACGCCTAAGCGCAAAACGGTTTTGCGCCGCGGACAGAAGAAGCTGTGCGGCGTGTGCGCAGCTGGTTTTTAGACAGCTGGTGGATGGGAATTAAGCTCCACTTCCGCGGACGACTGACGCGGAGGAGAGCGTTTCCGGGAATCTGGCAAGTCGTCCGCGGAAGTGGAGCTTCTTTTCCATCCACCAGCTGTCTAAAAAAACACCTGCTCTGTGTCTGCTGCAACCTGGCTGCGAGACGGTGCTACGATCAGCCAGTCGTCGAGATAAGGTAGGACCTTCATGCCTGTATGTTGAAGAGGGTACAGAGCGGCCGCCACTACCCTTGTGAACACCCTCAGAGACAATGACAACCCGAATGGGAGCACTCTGAACTGGTAGGCCTGCCCTTAAAAAGGCAAAGCGGAGAAAGGGCCTGTGACCCGGCCAAATGCGAACATGGAAGTACGCGTCTTTCAGGTCGAGAGTGGCGAACCACTCTCCCTGGCCAATGGACTGACGTATGTGTTTTCTGTTTTGTCTGTAACATCTTGAAAGGTAGGACCTTCATGTACCGGTTTAGCCAACTGAGATCGAGGACGGGCCGATACCCGCCGTCCTTTTTTGGCACCAGAAAATATGTTGAGTAAAAACCTGCTTTCTGATCGGTTGAACTCACCTTTGTAATTGCGCCTTTCTGCAGTAGGGTGGAAACCTCCGCCAGCGCACGTGCTTGGACAGCTAGGGTCCCTGACCAGAGTCAGTTCACCCACAACACCAGAGGGAGTGCAACAAACCATGTACAACCCAGATTCGGCACAAACAAGGGACTAAATTATTTTCGCTCCTATGCCACCAAAATGTGGAACGCCCTACCAACAGTCATTAAGACATGTGAATCCCTTGACTCCTTCAAAACCGCTCTCAAAGGGCACCTACGGATGGCTGCAATTCGAAACTGGCCTCTGTAAAATCTGAATCCCCCCGCCCCCCCACCCCATTTCCCCTCACTGTATATGTATCTTTTCCCTTTTTGCTTCCTATATGATGAATTCCTGTTCTGTTCTTTAGCTACATAGAAGTGTCTATTTGTATGTCTCTAAATGTTTTGATGAATTGAACAATGTGGACCCTGTTGTAAACAAGTGTAATGCTTAATTGGGTCGTCCACTCACAGTTAACAGTCTTTGTATTGAGTTTGTGCTTAAAATGTACTGTAGATTCTACAAACTGTTAATAAATATTTCAATCAATCAATCAGTCATACGGACCCTTGAAAAGGGGGGGGGGGGGGGGGCGCCGTTGAAATTGGAGTTTGTAGCCTCTGGCGACTGTCTCCAGTACCCAGGGGTCTGATGTACACTCTACCCAGCTGTCCAAGCAAAGCCGGGAGAGACGTTCGACTGCCGGCCCCGAACTCTCATGCAGAGCCCCCTTGGCGCCCTGTGCCCTTGCGGGGGCGACGCCCTTGAGGGTGGCCTCTGTTAGTGGCTCGGGATCTAGAACCTTGCTGCCGGTGAGGCTGCTGCCGGGCGGCCGAACTGGGGTCCCGAAATGCCTCCTCCTGGTGCCTGCCACGCCCCCAGGACCCTTGGTGGGGACCTGAGCCTTGATAAGAACGCCGTGGTCCGAGTTTGGAGGTAACAGACCGGCGAAACCGCTGAACGGTGTCCTGTGTCTGAGCACAGCGTTCAGTTCTGTCCAGTGTGTCCTGGAAGTCTGGATGGAACACATGGCTAGGCACAACTGCTTTCTCCTGCAGCTCCTTCTTGATGTTCTCAGGGAGACGCATCTGAGCCAGCCAGACCTGACGACGAGCCAACATGGCTGATGACATGGTGGCGCCAATGTCCCGTGTTAGCTGAGAATGAGCTAACACCGCGGCATCTATCAGGGACCGGGAGTCTTTGTCCTCCGACCCTATTGTCTTACTTAGAGCAGCCAAGAGGAGGACCAATGCATTCCCCGAGTGAGTTGCACGGGTTGCTGAATTGTATGTGCGACACACCAGACGATCAGTCTTCTCGCACTGCTTACTGGGGCAACGTGGGACAGTGGTAACTCGGTCAGGGCCAAGATCGGTCAATGCGGCCATGCCCTGCTCGACCGGTGGCATGTCTCCCAAGCCGGACTCGGGAGGATAAGCCATCTTTGCCAGGCCCCTGCACCCAGCATTAAATAGGGAGTCACTATCAGGCTTCCCCCAGTTAGTCATTAGCATCCCCAAATACCCCTCTGCTTCCGGAACAGTGGGGGACGAGCGAGCCTGGGACACCGCACTGAAGACACCCGCCAAAGAGGCCGACTTCGGGGCTGTAAGTGTCATACCCAATAGCTTAGCAGCCGATAACACGTGCGACACCAGTGTCTCACTAGCAGCGACATCCAGAGCGGACTCTGTGTAGAGCGCAGATCTGGTGCTGCCTGAGACTGAAGCGTGGTCCGACCGTGGACCGCTAAAAGTAAGGGAGCCAGGCGCATGGATGGAAAGCACATCTGGGTCATCCTCCGGGCCAGGCACCCCCCTGAAGGGAGATGCCTGCGAGGACACAGTCTCATGCGACAGTTGAGGAGCATTCAGCTTCAAACTTCCCCATCCGCTCACTGAGGGACTGAATAGCAGCCAAAATCTCCCTCTGAGTGGCGCCCTGCGTCTCCCCGACCTCCTGGGCGTGAGCAGAACGCTTAGGGGCCCGAGAGGTGTGCTCACGAGACCTCCTATAATCATGGTCACCTGAGCGACGCTGATGGCGTTTTCTAGAATGCCTGTCACTATGGCCAGGCACCGGTTCCTGGGCAGGGGGAGCTGACTCCCCCCCCAGCGCTGCACGCCGAGCCCTCTCGGCATAGGGCAAGTCGATGGCAGCAACACAGGGGTCCTCAACGTCCCGCCGCACATGGGCTCTGCCCAAACAAACGGGACATTCCCGGTGGCCATCACGGGGGTCCATGGCTGCCTGACAACAGCAGCAGACGTAGGAAGCCATAGTAGCTCAATTACCGCCCCACTCACAGTACGCGAACGCACGAGGGATATGCAGGAAACCCAACCCGCTGCGAACAGCAGTATCAGGGGCCGCAATATACGAGTAAACAGCCCTAATCACCGTACGCGCACGTACTTGAGGGAAAACCCAACCCGCTGCGAACAGTGTGGAGGTAATAATAGGCAAAACTCAAAACACCCACTCACTATACATAAACGTATCAGAGGGGATTAGGATAACAAAAAACAACCCTGCCAGCTGCGGACAGCGTATAGCACCAGGGGTAGCGAATAGCAATATGCACAAATGTATAACAGTATTTGATCAAAATGTCCACTCACTATACGCGAATGTATGAGGGGGAATAATTAGCATAACAAAAAACAACCCTGCCAGCTGCGGACAGCGTAGCACCCGGGGTAGCAAATAGCCGTATGCAACACTTTATATAACAATATTAACCAAAAAACGTCTACTCACTATACGCGCACGTATGAGAGGGACTAATTGTAACAAATAACAATCCCTGCCGGCTGCGGACAGCGTAGCACCAGGTGTAGCAGATAGCAGTATGCAGCAATGTATAACAAATTAACTTAGCCAAAACGTCTCCTCACCATACGCGTACGTATGGGGGGGATAGCAGAATAGAAAGTAACCAAAACAAATCTGAGGGACTCAGTGACTGAAACAATTAAACAGCTTCTTCTCCCCTACTCACAATACACTCAGTATGGAGGGAGGACAAGTTAAAGAAATATCACTTTGTGACTCTACTAGAATCATACTAGTGTGGATAACTACCTCGCATGCGAACCCACGAGGAATTGACAGGAATACCCCCAATTTGGATGGGACCACTTAACCCCCGCAGCTGCGAACAGCGCAGCAACGGGTACAAACAATAACAAAAAAATAAAGTCGCCGTATCACGGCCGTTCCGCAACAAACGGAACACTTAGCCTAACTGAAGGGCAAAACCCTGTAGGCAAAACAATACAAGTATACAACAACAACGTGTTACAGTTTAGCTTTAGCAAACATAACTTATACGGTGAGGCCGCCCCCCCAGGTCATGTGGGCATGACAATTTTGATATATTGGTCTCGAGAAGTGGAAGATGACGGCATCATTCGTTGTTATGACCGTAGTGACGGTCAGAGTGAGGTCGATATAGATCAGAGTAGTTCTATAACAGAGTAGTTCCATAACAGAGTAGTTCCATAACAGAGTAGTTCCATAACAGAATCATTCAAGTCACGCCAGAAAGTGGACAAACTGTGAAAGTCATTTTTTTTAACAACGGAATCTTTTCATGCTTTGATTATGCAAACGCACCGTGGCAGAATTTAATATGCAAATGAACGCAGTGTGAAGCCAAGTACAATTCAGCATGTGTCAGTTATCCTATGATTAATTACTCTGTGTGTGTGTGTTTGTGTGTGTGTGTGTGTGTGTGTGTGTGTGTGTGTGTGTGTGTGTGTGTGTGTGTGTGTGTGTGTGTTTGTGTACGTGTGTGCGTGTGCGTGTTTGGCTGGGATCCTGGTGTCAATAAAAAGAGTCTTTTACAGATCAGCTTCCTCGCGTAGAGAGGGGGAGGGGCTTAGACGTACACGAGAGCCTATAAGATCAAACCCTGCAGTCGGCAGCACTTCCATTACAGGATTAACATGATCGGCTCTACAACCTTAAAATTAGTTCTTCCATCTGAAACGGACGTGTCCCTCGTTGAATTAAACAATTAAACAGATTTATTTTTACCTTTTTTTTCCTCCAACGTACACTTTTCTATTTATTTTTTCCACTTTTTTGTCTACTTTATTTTTCTTTTCTCCACTTTTTTCACCTTTAAATTATTATTTTTTTCCTTTTTTTGTTTTGCACTTTTTGCACTTTTTTCAACTTTGTTTTCTAACCTTCGTCTTTGTTTTGTTTTCTAACCTTCGTCTTTGTTTCTAACCTTCGTCTTTCATGTTGTTTACGTTCTGAACGGGAAGCCATTCAGGAATGACTCCAGCTGTTAACAATCAAGGATGATCCCGGACGACATGGTGTTGGCGTTCTCCTCCTGGTGGTGGGGGGGTCACGGTCCCCATGGTGCCAACAACGTCTCCTCCCGGTGGTGGGGGGGGTCATTGGGTGGGGGTTGTCGCGTTGGGTCGTCGTCATCGGTGCTCCAGCCCAGCTGGGACTACCTCCGTCTGAACCACCAGGAGGCGCTGAGGAGCCCGCTGTTCCCCGTAGCTCTGTCCGTCTCCACCTACGTTCTCCTGGTGACTGTCTACACCACCCTGGACCTCCTGGCTCCATCCTGGCCCCTCGTACGGAGATACAAGCTACACCCTGACAGGTAATTAACACCCTGAGCGGAAAGCACGGAGTTCCCCGCCCTATCAATCGCTAAAAGTGCTCTGCTGCTATAAATCGCTGGGCGCTCCGATTTCATGGATTAAATAACCTCTGATTGAATGGATTAAATAACCTCTGATTGAATGGATTAAATAACCTCTGATTTAATGGATTAGATAACCTCTGATTGAATGGATTAAATAACCTCTGATTTAATGGATTAAATAACCTCTGATTTAATGGATTAGATAACCTCTGATTTAATGGATTAGATATCCTCTGATTGAATGGATTAAATAACCTCTGATTTAATGGATTAAATAACCCTGGGTGTTCGGGGTAATCTGGCCCCGCGTCAGGAGATACAAAGTACATCCTGACAGTTTTCTTGAAAAACCTCATGTGGTTCTTAAACATTTTCATGTCAAGGAACCCCAAAAATATATGTGTAATTTGCCGACGACCACCCACCTCTGGAAATATGTTGTACGTTCGCTCTGAAAGAATATATATTCAATGATTTGCGCCACATTTTCCAGGGATGGGAGGTTCTAACAGAGAAGACTGTTTTACCAAACACACTACATCTGTTGATGCCGTACACGGTCAACACTGATTGGTTGTTGACCCCGTATACAGGCCCATCCCACTGATTGGTTAATTGATCCCCCGTCTGTGTTACAGGCCAACCCTACTGATTGGTTAATTGACCCCCCCCGTCCGTGTTACAGGCCAAACCCACTGATTGGTTAATTGATCCCCCGTCCGTGTTACAGGCCAAACCCACTGATTGGTTAATTGATCCCCCGTCCGTGTTACAGGCCAATCCCGCGGGATGAGCTGTGGACCACGCTGCGCCTGACACTCTACCACCACCTGATCTACATCTTCCCCGCGGCCGTGGCCCAGTGGGCGTGGCGGCCCGCGGCCCCCCTGCCCCCCGCGGCCCCCACCCTGGGGGCTCTGCTGGCGGGGGTCCTGGGCTGCCTGCTGCTGTTCGACTTCCAGTACTACCTCTGGCACCTCCTGCACCACCGCGTAGGGTGGCTGTACCGGACCTTCCACTCAGGTACGCCTCACCTCGCCCCACCGCGTAGGGTGGTGCCATTTGCAAATAAAGTCTATTCTATTATATTCTAATACTAAAGGTCATTACACACTGGCGAATTAGCGACGCGATGCGAATAAGCGATCCGAAAAATGCGAAATATTTGCCCGGCGAATTTAGTCGCGTCTGTACAGATATAAATGCGACGCGTATTGTGCGATTATATTCGCCACCCCTCCACTCCATGTCCTCTCCTCCTCTCCTCTCCTCTCGTCTCCTCTCCTCCTCCACTCCTCTTCTCCTGCGTTATGTCAGAATTGGTATCCTTTCTTTCATACCCTGAAGAGAAGGCACTCAGGTGCCGAAACGTTGGTCTATAATAGAAGTTTTTTGTATCGTGATTCCGTGACTACGAGCTGTGCAACCTCTCCTTCCTACATACAGACCAAAGTTTGGCGGAACCCGTTGCTCGCTGCTGTTAGCACACCCATGTGCCATGTCCACACTCACGCACACGCACACACACACACACACACGTGTCGCCAATTCGCCAGTGTGTAATGACCTAATACTAATCCCATTGTTTCAGTGCACCACCAGTTCTCCAGGCCCTTCTCTCTGGTCACCCAGTACGTCTCAGGGTGGGAACTGGTCAGCTCTGGTTTCTGGGCCACGGCCAACCCCATCCTGCTGCAGTGCCACTGTCTGACCACATGGGGCTTCATGGTCTTCAACGTCTACGTGTCCACAGGTAAAAACAAAAAAACTAAAGGAAAATCAGACCCGTCTGGAGTGAGTAGTACTGCACTGCACTGCACTGCACTGCACTGCACTGCACTGTACAAGCTCTCCTTGTATGGTGGTTTGTAGCTCAATTGCCCAATAAACAAATAATGGGCCTTGACAGGCAAATGGTTGAAAACCACTTCCATGTGACAGAATGAAAGCAATAAATCAATGTCTCTTATCTCCTGTTCAGAGAACCACTGATCAATAAATCAATGTCTTCTCTGGTTTCCTGGACAAAGGACCACTAATCAATACATCAATAAACATCTTCTCTTATCTCCTGTCCAGAGGACCACTAATCAATACATCAATAAACATATTTTATCTCCTGTCCAGAGGACCACTAATCAATACATCAATAAACATCTTCTCTGATCTCCTGTCCAGAGGACCACTAATCAATACATCAATAAACATCTTCTCTTATCTCCTGTCCAGAGGACCACTAATCAATACATCAATAAACATCTTCTCTGATCTCCTGTCCAGAGGACCACTAATCAATACATCAATAAACATCTTCTCTCATCTCCTGTCCAGAGGACCACTAATCAATACATCAATAAACATCTTCTCTCATCTCCTGTCCAGAGGACCACTAATCAATACATCAATAAACATCTTCTCTCATCTCCTGTCCAGAGGACCACTGCGGCTACGACTTCCCGTGGTCGATGCACCGGTTGGTCCCGCTGGGCCTGTGGGCGGGAGCGCCCAAGCATGACGCCCACCACCAGAGGCCCGCCTCCAACTACGCCCCCTTCTTCTGCCACTGGGATTGGCTGGCGGGCACCGACGGCCCGCCCCTCACCGCCGACGGCCCACCCATCGACACCGGCACCCCGCCGGCCCCACCCGCTCGCGACCAAAGTGCACGTGGAAAGGCTGACCACGTCAGAGGAGAAAGAGGACACAGTGAAATAGTTCAGCTGAAGCTCTCTTAGAACCAGAATATCTAAATGACTCTGACCTCTTTTCCACCGGCTGGCAACCAACTGTGAAGACGACAACACATTCTGAACACAACCAGTATCTTTCAAATGCAGAACGTTTAACTTTTGGAAACTAATATTGAAGAAACTGGTTAATGTGTCTACCATCACTTACTAAAAGCATATTTTTGTTTACCTGGACAGCGCTGGTTAGCAGGTATCAATACACTTTTAGACTGACATGTTTGTGCCAGCGTGGATAATTAGATTTATTTCTTGATCGCCTCTTGTCTTGATTGTTCAAACATGACGCCATGGACCGCTATGCTCCATAACAGGCTTGATAATCCCAAAGCTTATTGATACCGGGTACTCGATTAGCCCAAAGCTTATTGATACCGGGTACTCGATAAGCTTATTGATACCGGGTACTCGATAAGGCCAAAGCTTATCGATACCGAGTACTCGATTAGCCCAAAGCTTATCGATACCGGGTACTCGATAAGCCCAAAGCTTATTGATACCGGGTACTCGATAAGCCCAAAGCTTATTGATACCGGGTACTCGATAAGCTTGTTATCGGGTTGTTCACGTTTCGAGCTCCATCGCTAGACATAAGGTGTGACAAAGTGTCATTGTATTGTAGATGAGATCAAGTGCAAACAGAGAGACACGGTACGGTAGGTACCCCTATTGGGTGGTGTTCACTCTCCATTCCGACATGCTGCCACTCCGACATTGACTTATAATTGTCGAAATGGTGGTATGCTCCATATTTGTAAACATCCCACCATTCCGACAGAAAAAAGTCCCACCATTCCGACAGGGACCCGCGGCAGAAAAAGTCCCACCATTCCGACAGATCACTTTCACAACTTTTTGGTTTAGATTTGAAAGTATAAGCAGCTTTTTTCAGTGATGTTTATTGCCTTTTTGGTTTATTGATTAATAATAATAATAATAATAATAATAATTGATTGATGTAATATATGACACTGACCATGATATTGACATGATACTGACCATGATACTGACCATGACACTGACATGATACTGACTATATACTGACCATGTCACTGACATGATACTGACTATATACTGACCATGACACTGACCATGATACTGACATATTTACATTAAACTGACCATGATACTGACCATGATACTGACCATGACACTGACCATGACACTGACATGATACTGACCATGATACTGACATGACACTGACATGACACTGACATGATACTCACCATGATACTGACCATGATACTGACATGATGCTGACCATGACACTGACATGATACTGACATTATACTGACCATGATACTGACATGACACTGACATGATACTGACATGATACTGTCATGATACTCACCATGATACTGACATGACACTGACCATGATACTGACATCATGTCAGTGTCATGTCAGTATCATGGTCAAACACCAGCAGCCTTTAGTAGACAACTATCCACTAAGCATATAGCCTATATAATATTATCTTTCATCCTCACATCCATTTACATTCCTGGTGCTGTTATGATTTCCAGCTTACAGTAACATATTTAAGTCTACATGCCATTCCTTGCTGCACAGTGCACACGTTAGCTGATTGGCGAGTTTTCGAGCTAACGTTGCATTTACTAGGTGGGTAATCAACAAAATGAACGTAACATAGTTACTGTACCGTAAACAGATAGCAAGACGTTCAGCGGGAGGTATCGCTTCCCTGTAGAAAGTGTCCTGCTTCTGAATTTCTGGCGTCACCCTCGCCAACAGGAAATCGAACTGTTGGATAGACATTCTAAATTCCTGGTGGAAACGGGTTTCATCCCGACGTAGCTCCCAATAAAGCTGGTGACCGTCACCGAGCCGTTTCCGAACTTGAAAGATCGGATCGACCCACACTCGCCTCATTCTACGGACCGGAGGGGCCATTTGAATCTCCCTCGCTCGCATTCTCTCCTCCTCCTCCAGCCTCAATCTCCTGGCGACAAGCTCTCTCTGGCGCGTCTCCCTTTCCCTCTTTCTCCTCGCCACCAAGATCGCCAGCACAAGAGCCCTCTTTCTCCTCCAAAAAACCATTTTGTCACCACAAACGAGTTGAAACAACCACCAAGCTACTATAGCTACTGTGTCCTGCAGCTATACTTTTTTTGATTGATTGAAATATTTATTAACAGTTTGTAGAATTTACAGTACATTTTAAGCACAAACTCAATACAAAGACTGTCAACTGTGAGTGGACGACCCAATTAAGCATTACACTTGTTTACAACAGGGTCCACATTGTTCAATTCATCAAAACATTTAAAGACGTACAAACATTTAGAGACATACAAATAGACATTTCTATGTAGCTAAAGTACAGAACAGGAATTCATCATATGGGAAGCAAAAAAGGGAAAAGATACAATATACAGTGAGGGAAAATGGGGGGTGGGGGGGGTGGGGGGATTCAGATTTTACAGAGGCCAGTTTCGAATTGCAGCCATCCGTAGGTGCCCTTTGAGAGCGGTTTTGAAGGAGTCAAGGGATTCACATGTCTTAATGACTGTTGGTAGGGCGTTCCACATTTTGGTGGCATAGGAGCGAAAAGAATTTAGTCCCTTGTTTGTGCCGAATCTGGGTTGTACATGGTTTGTTGCACTCCCTCTGGTGTTGTGGGTGTGGACTTCGTTTACATTAAGGAAACAGCGTAAGGACAACAGGCAACACGTGGATGTGTTTCCGCATGTCCTCGCACCGCCCACGCACCGTCCAGATTCCGCAAAGCATTGTGGTAAATTGATGCGACAAACGACAAGACAGAAAACATTGTTTTATCACACAACACACGTTGTCTGATAGGTGTGACTGCGGCCTTAGAACTGTAGTATTGTTTGTTTGATTCGTATTAAGTTGTTTAAGTTGTAAATAAATATTGGTTTGTGCACTTTTAAACAGCCGTGTTTCTTCCTCCTTTGTTATGGCCCAAGAGCCAGGTCATAACATGGGGGCTCGTGATTTGAACTCGGATTGGTTGTGACGTTAACAGGTAAAGTAACTAACTTCCTGTTTTGTTTGAACTTGTAGATTACTAAATTAGTCATGGTATTTTGGCATTAGGAGGAGGTGCACGGTAGTTAAAGTGTTTTGGTGGTAGTATTTGTTGGTTCAGTTTGGTTATAAGATATTTGGTTTGATGCCGGTCATGTCATGTGTATTTGCTATAGTGTTAGAAGTTAGGATGGGTGTGACAAGTGTGTTTTGTCTGAGGCTTGGTGGTCCCTGTGTAGGATTAATGGTGTTTCCCACTGTGGGACTCGCTGTATTTTTTTAATTTGTTGATTTGTCTTTGTAGATTCTGTTCCACACAAGATGGGACAGGGTGGTACCACTGGGATGCCTTGTCGGTATGGGGGACTCAGGAGGGCCACTGAAGACCAGGGCAAGTGAGTCAGTTTAGTTTTTGGTTAGGCAGCTGAGGTAGGGGGATCACCGCACCTGTAGGCATGCCTGTCATATCTGTCCTGGCTTTGCAGGGTTGGAGAGAGAGCATTTTTTTGTTAGTTTTTGTGTGTTGATTAATTGTGAATTAATTGTCAATTGTAATTGTGAATTGTAATTCACCTGTCGTCATAGTTTTGTCCTCATAGTTTTCTGTCTGAAATGGTTGGTCCACCATTTTGTTGTCAGTACGTACGTATCTTGTGAGAGCTCCGTGTGGGAGCTGTTTAAAATTGGAAATGGCAGGAGTAGTCTTCACCAGGCTGGTGCAGCTGGGAGACAGTGTTGTATCTGTCAGGTTGTAGATGGTTGGAGGTGTAGATTTTGGTTTTATCCTGTCTAGTATGCGATTTGTCTCGTCAGGCCGAAATGGCTGGGAGGCAGTGTTCGTTTCCCCTGTCCTTCTGACACATGGGTCGGTTGGGGAGGGGGGTTTGGTCAAGGGCAATGCTGGATGGATAGGTGTGGGGCTTTGTGCGCACACTCCCGGTGAACTGGGAGGAGCCTCCACCCTCTGTTTTATTCCGGTTGGACCGAATGACTGGATTTTGTATGTTGGATCAGAAAATGTCGTGAGGGAGAGTATTATGTTGGACAACATGAACTGTGTTTTGTCATTTTCAAATCTGGCCTGTTTCTGTCTTGTATCTACCTTATGTCCCTGTTCCTCTATTCTTAAATGCTTCAAGAATACCGGTAATCTTAGTTGCTGATAGAAGGCCTGTTGTGCTGGGTGCAGATTGAATTGGTTGGGCTGAAATTAATTTTGAGTAATTGTCTTAATGTTGGTTTATAGTTATTTTAGGTAAACTATGTCTGGTACGTTGGTTATATTGGTTTGGTTAAGTTGGTTTGGCAGGTGTATGGTTTGCGCAGATTCCCATCCTTAAAAATAATAAATTATGAATTGACTATATAGCACTTTTGTGTTATTGCTGATTGTTAAAATGTGTATGTCTCTGTTTGCCTTGTGGTAAACTGGACACTGGTGTGTCAAAGCTGGCAGCTTATATGGTGAAACATCATGCCACAGTGTGGTAGTTTTATATGCTGGGGGGGGACGATAGACTCAGCTGGCCTTCCGCCTCTGAGAGGTGGAGCTCCAAACAAGCTGGTGCTGTTGTGCATTAGGGCTAGAGCTGACAGGGTTACCTGCCCCTCAGCCAGATAGCTGCCACGGTTAAAAGTATTTTAAACTTCAGCAAACACATTTTGTGCTCTATTTTGTATTTTTATTGGTTTGCTGTTTGCATCTAAATTGGGGGGGTAAATCTGCGCAAATGCTTCAGTTTGGTGTGGGAAACATCAGCCAAACAGACTTTGTTTACATTTTCGGTTATTAGTTGCTAAACGTCACACATGTTTAGTACATGGAATTTTGATTATTAGCTGATGGTGTTTCGGTCCCTTAAGGGTCCTCGTTTTGTAGGGGGAGGGTGTCACAGCCCCCTGTAGTTGGGCTACTAGGGCCTGTGTGTATTCCTGTGTAGACCTATGCATTTGGCTTCCCACAGGTTCTGAGTTGCTGATCAGGTGCATTGGGAGCACCTGGCCAGTGTTCCCAGGGTGCACTATAAATGGCTGGGCGTTGGCCACGCTCAGTCTCTCTCTCCTTCCATGAGAGCAGCAGCATCTTTGCACCATTCAACACCCCACACTACACCCACCACACATCCACTCACTGACACTACTGATCTACTGAATAACACACTACACCACTACACATCCACTCACTGACACTACTGATCTACTGATTAACACACTACACCCACCACACATCCACTCACTGACACTACTGATCTACTGATTAACACACTACACCCACCACACATCCACTCACTTACACTACTGATCTACTGATTAACACACTACACCCACCACACATCCACTCACTGACACTACTGATCTACTGAATAACACACTACACCTTAGAACTGTAGTATTGTTTGTTTGATTCGTATTAAGTTGTTTAAGTTGTAAATAAATATTGGTTTGTGCACTTTTAAACAGCCGTGTGTCTTCCTCCTTTGTTATGGCCCAAGAGCCAGGTCATAACAACACTGACATCCACTTGTCATCTATTTTTAAAACTATACTGTAAAGGTTATAGTTATAGTAAAGTTATAGTATAGTATAGTTATAATGCTTTGCTTCGCTGCGAACGGTGTAAGGGCGCTCCAGGTCACTCTTTCAAAGGCCTTCGTAGGACAGGTCTACGTATAGGCTAAGAAGGCTTTCAGGAAACAGTTTGGCCGCTACAAAGGGCCTCTATGAATGTGAATGTGAGCTACAATTTTTCTCAAATCGCTTTGGGAAACCCGTGCCAAAGTCCATTGTCTGGCCACAGCAATAAAGCCATAAGTTGTCATTAATGCAATGCTAGTGGAGATGCTGCCGTTATCATGAATTAATAACAAAACATGGATAATCTCAATAACCATAGTGACAGTTGAATACTAACAGACTCGATATCCAATTTTAGCAATAATATGATGCAATTTATAAAAAAGAGTCCAATTATATTTCAACAGGTACCTATCCATCAGTTGAGAGATGTTTAGAAAATACAGAATATAATGACCATTGGTGAATGCTTGGTGTAATAAATAAATGTTTTGTTTTTTTTTAATAACTCATCACAGTATTGCTCAACAAAGACTGGGGTATGTAATGCCAAAATGTAAGTTCATTTGAACGTATAATGGATGTTCTGGTCATATTAATGTATGAAAATGGGGATTGGCTATCCTGTATGACCTACCTCTGGAACTGGGCAGGATCTATGCCCACATGCCACTTTGGCTTTGCAATGAGGGCATGTGCGTCGGTTCGGCATTCTCACTTTTTAAGGGAAAAACAAAACAAACAAAAAAAAACATACTTAAAGCAGCACTATGTAAAGAGTTGTTATGAATAGCATGCCATTTTATTAATACAATATAACTCATACAACTAACTCAATTGGAGTGGTTGCATTTGGTCTTCTTGTAGTTTGTAATGCATGTTGTACATTGTAAACAAAGGAGCTTTGGATTTAAAAGAAGGTTTACAGTAACGTCAAATTGCAGCTGCTATTGCTAACTTGCGTTGTTGTCCAGAAGCCCTCTCACACTAGCAGCTAGTATGCTAAAGCTAGTTAGTTAATTCTAACCATAGAGTATATATATATCTATATACTCTAAGGTTCTAACCTGTATTAGATCACATGGCCCCATCATTTAACGTGAGGCAAAAAAAGAAAAATGACGGACACAAAAAATACATTGATATCGTGACTTTGTTACAAACATATAATCTTACCTTTCTAGCGAGCCAACGAAGGAGTTGAGGAGTTGTGCTTGAAATGTACTGTAACTCTGCAAACTGTACCTGTCCTGTGGCTACTGTAGCCTACCTGTAGTCACTAGTTGATGGTAGCTCAGAAACAAGCGAATGCTTCCGGGTTTCCGGTTTTCGCCCAAAATTAAAATAAATTAAATAATACAATAAAAACATCCATATCTACATATTCCGTGTGGATTTAAAATATAAGGTTAATAACCCATGCCCACTGATGTTACAATTATGTACGGTCGATCAACTAATAATAATTATTATTATTATCGTGGTCTGGGAGGGAAGTCTGTTAATTTCGTTGAAAAGTTACGTGTTGCTCATTTCATATCGACAGCACCTGGAAAAGTGGATTACATCTGCATCCAAAAAAATTAAGTGCTTACCCCATGGATGTTAAAATGCTTTTCGGGCCCGCAGAATTAACCATATCTTCCGTGTTGTTCAATTAAAAAGCATTTTTATCCGATCGATGGCCATTTCTTCCTATTTCTTTCAACTACAACCCTATCGTTTGGTAGGTGTACTGCATGCTGATACAGTGAACGTTCTTTTAGAAAGTTGCGTTCGATCCGATTAAAATGCTTTTTATTAAACAATACGGAAGGAACGGGTACTTCCGTGGGCCCGTCAAATATTGTAACATTTATGGCCTTGGGATAAGCCTAAAGATGAACGTTTATGTAGAAGTAAGGGCCAAATGTGGAGGAAGTAAACGATGGCTTCATAGCCATGCCCAAATATGTATTACAGGCGGAGCCTTAAATGTTATAAAATGAATTACAAAAAGTCAATAACAATTATGTTTATTAAAATACAATACCATACATGTTATAAAAATGCACGACAGAAGCGATATCAGCTTGGATCATTTCAATTTTTTTTAATTTTTTTAACCTATAGGTTTCAATGGTGGGCATAATAGTACGCTATGAACGGACTTGCGGTGTGGGTTTTTTTTTAAGTCACGTGACATCATCCGGGACACGAATCCATAGGTTTCACTGGTGGGACTTTTAGTATGATATGAACGGACTGCGGTACCTACTAGTATTCCATGAACGGAACGGCAGTGTACCAGTCCGTTCTATTTCAACGAGTTGGCCTGCGACCAGGTTGGCCATCTATATACTTTTGCTGTGTTTAGTTAAAACACAATTTTTGCCACTTCGGGTCACAAGGTGAATAAAAACTGTTTGATTTCGCTAACAAGGACTCTGACTTGCTATCTTGGGGTAATTTTGAACACTTTGAGTCCTGAATCTAATGCCTTTTTGAGGCCATACCACCTCGCACTGAGCAAAGTGTGACAGTGCGTGCGTGCGTGCATATGTGTGCTTGTACAGTAAAGAACCTGGGGGTTATTATTGATTCTGAATTTAATTTTAATTCACACATTAATCATGTTACCAAGATTGCCTTTTTTCACCTTAGAAATATTGCACGAATCAGAGCCTATTTGTCCTTGGACGATGCAAAAACGCTAATCCACGCCTTTGTTTTTTCTCGGCTTGACTACTGCAATGCACTCTTTTCAGGACTGCCTAAGAAAACGACTGACAGATTACAACTTGTCCAAAATGCAGCAGCCAGAGTTTTAACTAGAACTAAGATGAGAGAACATATTACTCCATTTTTGGCATCACTGCACTGGCTTCCGGTTGTTTTTAGGATTGATATTAAAATAATTTTACTTGTCTATAAAGCTCTCAATGGTCTCGCACCTTCCTACCTACATGACTGCCTGCCTAAATATGTCCCAAACCGGCCCCTAAGGTCTTCCACTGCTGGCCTGCTCGCTTTGCCTAAAAAAATGGCAACTAAAAAATAATAAAGAGGCAGCTTTTTGCTTCTACGGCCCAACAGCCTGGAATAAACTTCCATTCGAGCTCAGACACGCACCCTCTGTAGACATTTTTAAATCTCAACTCAAGACTCACCTCTTCACTCTTGCTTTTAGTTGAGTTTTACTATGCACGTTCCTACCCTGCCCTGACTGATTTGCTGCATGTGGTGTTTTTATTTGTTTTTATTTATTTTATGTTCTTATATTCAATTTTGTTCTTTGCCATTGTTCTATCATTTTAACTACTTGTGTTTTATTGTATTCTATTTTTGTGTCCTGCACTGTGAAGCACTTTGAGCTGCATTTATGTATGAAAGGTGCTATACAAATAAAGTTTATTATTATTATTATTATTATTATTGTGTGGGTGGGTGCATGGAGTAGGCCTATAGTGTAATTTGCTCTGTAAGCTCACTTGAGAGCTTAAGTAGATCAGCTCTTCCCACAATATTTATCTGTGGCTCAACTGCTACAAGCAGAGTGCTTTATCGGGGTGGGGAGTCCCCACTTCAAACATGAGCATTATGGGCTCAGATGGGCTGGAACCACTGCTCGTCGTTCTTCGATAAAAAAAAAAATAGCAGACCTACAAGCTCGTAGCGCGCCACTCGGTGGCGCGCTATGAGCTTGTAGATCTGCTATTTTTCAATAGCTAAAGCATGACATGATGCCAACACCAAAATGGGTTCACCGTTCAGAATGGGATAATGTTGTTCTTTCACTTGACTTAATGATACACCCACTAGCAGTGGCATATTATAATCACACTAGAATGCATTCAAACAACAATTGTAATTCATTATATATGCAATTTGTACTTATGTGTTAATGCATTATCTGCAGTTCATCTTTAAATGCATTCACTTCAATTATCCACCGTATTTGAAACAGCTTATGAAACCATACCCTTCTTCACGTCAACGTGTTCACAGGTTTACTTTAGTATGCCTACATCTGTTACTAATAACTAATAACTAAATCTAATAACTTATAGACACTGTTCACAGGTTTACTTTAGTATGCCTACATCTGTTACTAATAACTAATAACTAATAACTTATATACACTGTTCACAGGTTTACTTTAGTATGCCTACATCTGTTACTAATAACTAATAACTAATAACTAATAACTTATAGACACTGTTCACAGGTTTACTTTAGTATGCCTACATCTGTTACTAATAACTAATAACTAAATCTAATAACTTATAGACACTGTTCACAGGTTTACTTTAGTATGCCTACATCTGTTACTAATAACATCACTGTCAGTAGAGGGCGCCAGTACACAGGTTCATGTATTTTTGTATTTGCATTGAAATCCCCATAAGGGGATTTTAGGTCGCCTCATATAAGAACTGTGTTTGAAAAATAAACCGATCATCCCGGCCTTTCTGACAGGGGGGGGGGGGGGGGGGGGGGGGGTGGCTGTGGCTGTGCGTCGTTAATTTGATACAGCCAGTTTCCCGGAAAAAAATGGAATTAATGTGGCCGCAAAAGCCTTGAAACTACAAGGGAATGAAAGCAACGCCCAGCTGTCAACACATTGAATATTAATATACGTCACGCCCAGCTGTCAACACATTGAATATTAATAATATTAATATACGTCACGCCCAGCTGTCAACACATTGACGTAAGCTCAGCTGGTGGTGACTCGACTCGTAGTAACCACAAAACATTAAATATCAATAAAAAACCCAAAAAGAAAATAAATTAACATGTTTATAACCACCGTGTCTCTCCTCTCCGGAATAATCCTTATGCTTCCTTGCTATGCTTTAAAGGACCTACTGTATAACATAAAATTCAACTTTTTCAATTTATTTTGTGTTTTTGGGGCTCCCATGTGTGTTTTCTCTCCCCACAAATAACCAATTTTGAACAATCAGGCTTTCATATCATATTATAGGTGCTTTAATAGAAATTGCTCTCAGGAACAGCTTAACTGATTTTGGTCTCATCGTGATGTCATCAATGTCACCCTACTTTGTATAATTCCTCCTCTTCTTCAGTCTTCAGTTCCAGATTTGCATTTCCACTTTGTTTACAATGTCCACCATTGTTGATTTTCCAAGCTGGCATGGAATGGAAACAAGCCTGGTTTTATCTAGCATCAGTATTATAATGACTCAAATATTAAATAATCTGCATATCAGCACCCCCCCCCCCCCCCACCACCTCAGGACATTGTGGTACTGCAGCTAAAACTGCTTTCAAAGTCCAGAAAGAAATGACAAGGCCTGGTTATATCAGAGTGGTGATTGAGGCTCAAACCATTAGAAATAACTTTGATGGACATATAGACAATTATGATACTAAATATTAAAAGCCGTTTAAAAATGCATGTTATTTGCGCTTTAAAGGAAAAGGAGTCCGTGTTGCAGAACTGGTGATTTAATAAACAAAATAATAATTCAAAAAGGACAAACGTTCAATCAGCCAGGGTTCTAATTCTGTATCCAACCTCCGTAGTGAACAAACAAAGTAATATCTCTCTTCCTCTCAACAATGCGACCGCTTCCCTGCACACCAGAACACAAAGTAAACACAAGATATCCCATAATACTCCTCCTCGTCCCAGACTCAGCTTCGCCAACACAGTTAAAGGAACAATCCCCCTGTATTTATATACCTTAGGGTTACAATGTCAGTTTCTGTTGTGCGACGGGCAGTCACCAGTCTCTGGGTTGTTTGACTTGTTTCTATAGCTCTTATTGTGTTACCTCACTCAGGGCCACAGGACACCTAATGACACCTCCCCCTTATTAAATGGTAAATGGTGCATTTATACAGCGCCTTCATCCAAGGCGCTTTACACAGATTGCACATTACATTCACCCATTCACACACACACACACACACACACACACACACACACACACACACACACACACACACACACAGAGGAAACCATGCAAGGCACCAACCTGCACATCGGAAGCAATTAGGGGTTCAGAGTCTTGCTCAAGGACACTATAACTCTGGGGGAGCGCGGGATTGAACTGGCAACCTTGCAGTTCCCATTCGGTCACTCTTCCCCTGAGCCACTGCCCGCCGATATACAGATTGCGTGTGTGCGAGATTATTATGCATTATGCAGATTATTATGCATTATACAGTATTTATAATGCATTATAGATGGGATGTATAGCAAGCGTTACCCATGTATTTCATTCAGAAGTAGGGATGAAAGATTTCCCCATGAACATTTAATTACCAGAGGAGAGCTGTCAAAAGCAGAAGCATGAATTAATCATTAAATATTAGCTAATAATTAAGTGGCATAATAAACTTCAAACTGATTAAATCGTTAAAATTATACAATTTGAATGATTTTACATATTATTCTCATATAACTATATAGCCTCTTCTGTGGCCTATATACAAAGTCACATGATTCCTATAGTAGGATCACTTTGCAGATCATTATAGTTCTCAAGGCGGTGTCACATGATTCCTATAGTAGGATCACTTTGCAGATCATTATAGTTCTCAAGGCGGTGTGACAAGACGTGTTGTGAACTTGTGTGAGTTTGGAGATTGAATATATTCAGTGTGGAACACCATCGGACGTTGGGGCATAAATCGGTCGTTTATAGATTGATTGCAGCTGCTAGAGAGGCTAAACATTTTGCCTAAACTGCAGCTTAACAAGATAAATGACACAGGCTGTACTATGCACAAGTATGAAGAGGAAACAGTGAAACCCATTCTGACCTGAGATTAGATTCATATGCGGTTTCCACTGGACACACACTGGTCTGATGAACCCATTCTGACTTAAAAATGTCAGTCGTTCTTTGATTTTTCAAAAAATAGCAGACCTACAAGCTCGTAGCGCGCCACTCGGTGGCGCGCTACGAGCTTGTAGGTCTGCTATTTTTCAATAGCTATAAAGCATAACATGATGCTAACACCAAAATGGGTTCACCGTTCAGAATGGGTTAAACTTAGAGTATATATGAATTAAGTTGCTCAAAAGCGCATGAGGCGATTTCACTCCTCCTTTCCGGAGTGCATTCTGGGACGGATTGGGCCCAAACACATGAACGCGCTGCCGTTGAACGTGCACGAACGCGCACAAACGTGCTGCCGTCGTGAACGTGCACAATGATTGTCAACGGACCAGCGCGTTCATGTGTTTGGGGCCCACGCTGCAATACCAAATTTGGCCACTATGTCCATTTCAGCCTCAGGGTTTCCTCTGGGTGCCGTCTCTATTCATAGCCTACTCACGACTCTGCCTGTTATAGCGCCACCATGAGGCTGATTTGAAAAATGTCAAAGTTGCGTTCATGATTTGCAGCATCCTACTATAAATGCCCCACGTCTCTGCGTGCGTATGTGTGTGCGTGCGTACGTGTGTGCGTGCGTACGTGTGGGTTGTAATGCACGTAACTCGAGAACCGTTCGCCCCACCGACTTCACATTCGACACACGCGTCCCCCCCCCGTCCCCCCCCCCCCCCCACAGGGAGTGCAGTGCCCGGTATCGAGTCGGTCGGACCCACGGTTCTCAAGAACCACCACAAAAGGCTCTGGTCAGGCTCTGCTAGTGGGCCTAATGAGACCAACTCCTTTCACCTGGGCCAGGCTCTGCCAGTGGGCCTAATGAGGCCAACTCCTTTCACCTGGTCAGGCTCTGCCAGTGGGCCTAATGAGGCCAACTCCTTTCACCTGGTCAGGCTCTGCCAGTGGGCCTAATGAGGCCAACTCCTTTCACCTGGTCAGGCTCTGCCAGTGGGCCTAATGAGGCCAACTCCTTTCACCTGGGACAGGCTCTGCCAGTGGGCCTAATGAGGCCAACTCCTTTCACCTGGTCAGGCTCTGCCAGTGGGCCTAATGAGGCCAACTCCTTTCACCTGGGCCAGGCTCTGCCAGTGGGCCTAATGAGGCCAACTCCTTTCACCTTGGCCAGGCTCTGCCAGTGGGCCTAATAAGTCCTCTTATAGCGCCCTCATGAGGCTGATTTGAAAAATTTTCTTCTTCAGCCTATAGTGGGAATGTCCATGCAAAATGTCGCGCAAATCGCACAATGGGTTCATGATTTGAGGCATGTTGTTCAAAAGGGAGCACTTCCTGTATGCACATTCTGAAAGCCAATCTTAGCCAATCAGGATGGAGTATGGAGCCGGGGCGCCTGATGGAGGGGAAAGGAACTGGTTGGAATAACGTGTTCCTTCCACGCGCTACGTCCAACCAGGGAAACTCCCCCCTGTCAGGTGTAAAGGAGCAACTTGGACACTCAGGCATGAAGGAAGCATGAGTTCAAGTCCGTTGCTCTCCCCTTGTCCCCCATATATGGGGACTAGGTTGGTGGAGGGTGTGTAGAGCCCAGGATCACATTAGATGATTGACACAGGGGTGAAAAATTGGTTACAAAATTGTGGGATAAAAAAAAAAAAAAAAAAAAGGATGGAGTATGAAAGCCCTCGGCTATTAGAGACGTTGTGTACCAATTTGCGTGATGTTTGGACAAAATCTGTAGGTGTAGTGCTGTCAAAAAATCTAAAGGTTTGTGGCCATAAAAATGAGATACAGTTAAAGGACCACTTCACCACTTTTCAACATATTTTCATATAATAGGTCCTCACTAATAATCATGAAAGAATGTCGCAATCTTTTTTCTACTAGGTCTGTGTCTCATGGAGGGCTGTGGGCAGTTCAGAAACCGTCCTCCAGTGACATCATCGATGGGGAATACAAGCTAATAGAAACTGCAGGCTTTCTTGTCCTGAAAAGGTGCAATGAGAAAATGGAAGCCATCGTTCTCACGATAAAGAAAATCTAAACATTTTTGTAAAACAAATCTTGTTTAAAAAATAATCTGCCTAATGATGATGTCACTGGAGGACGGTTTCTAAACTGCCCACAGCCCTCCTATGAGACACAGACAGAGTAGAAAGAATCATGCCATTTTTTCATGATTATTAGTGAGGACCTATTATTATGAAGATAGGTTGAAAAGTGGTGAAGTGGTCCTTTAAAATAGCATTGTAGAGAGACTTTCTTTTTTTATATATATTTTTTTTATCCCACGATTTTGTAACCCATTTTTCACCCCTGTGTCAATCATCTAATGTGATCCTGGGCTCTACACACCCTCCACCAACCTAGTCCCCATATATGGGGGACAAGGGGAGAGCAACGGACTTGAACTCATGCTTCCTTCATGCCTGAGTGTCCAAGTTGCTCCTTTACACCTGACAGGGGGGAGTTTCCCTGGTTGGACGTAGCGCGTGGATTGAACACGTTATTCCAACCAGTTCCTTTCCCCTCCATCAGGCGCCCCGGCTGGCCAGGGGGAGGCAGTTTAGTGACCAGGATTACTGCATGTTTTTTTGTGAGGGTACCTACCCTAGGGGACACGGGGAGAACATGTGAGGGTACCTACACTAGGGGACACGGGGAGAACATGTGAGGGTACCTACCCTAGGGGACACGGGGAGAACATGTGAGGGTACCTACACTAGGGGACACGGGGAGAACATGTGAGGGTACCTACCCTAGGGGACACGGGGAGAACATGTGAGGGTACCTACCCTAGGGGACACGGGGGAGAACATGTGAGGGTACCTACCCTAGGGGACACGGGGGAGAACATGTGAGGGTACCTACCCTAGGGGACACGGGGAGAACATGTGAGGGTACCTACCCTAGGGGACACAGGGAGAACATGTGAGGGTACCTACCCTAGGGGACACGGGGAGAACATGTGAGGGTACCTACCATAGGGGACACGGGGAGAACATGTGAGGGTACCTACCCTAGGGGACACGGGGAGAACATGTGAGGGTACCTACCCTATAGGGGACACGGGGAGAACATGCAAACTCCACACAGAAAGGCCCTTTCGCATTGTTTCCAAGTCCTCCGAGGCTCTGTGAGGTGTTGAGAAATGTAGCATTCTATTGTCTCGAGAAACCTTTTGAGAGACCACTTGTTTACCATTGTGTTTTTCAATCTCTATGTAAAGTTCCTAACTCCACCCTGTATTCAACTCCTGTCTAGGCAGTATAGATTAGAGGCCAGAATTACAGCATGTTTTTTGTGAGAGTAACTACCCTAGGGGACACGGGGAGAACATGCAAACTCCACACAGAAAGGCCCTTTTGCCAACCCCGCCTTCGGGTATGGGCACTGATGACGCGGAGGTAGACGTAGAGAGACATTTTAAAGGGGATGCAGACCTTCTCTTATACTCTGGCAGTCAGCTACTCAGAACACAATAATCTGCCTCTGGCACAAACAATGGGGAGCTTTTTTTTATCATGGTCACCTTCAGCCCCAGGTATATGCAAATGAATATATATATTATATATAATATATATATATTCATTTTGAGATTAACGAGGACAGAAAATACCCTTTGATTAGCCTACATGTATTTAGTTTGAACCCATTCTGACCTGAGATCAGATTCTAAAAAATGTCTTCTACATCCTGACAGCTTTCTGAAAAAGCTATGTCTCTATGTCAGTCGTTCTTTGTTTTTTCAGAAATAGCAGACCTACAAGCTCGTAGCGCGCCACTCCCATGTTTCTATGTCAGTCGTTCTCAATCATTTTCATGTCAAGGACCCCCAACACTATTATGTAACTGGCCGCCGACCCCCATCTGAAAATATGTTGTTCCACCAGGGACCTTCCAGAAGCAAAGATATCAGTGAAAAATGTTCCTTCTGAAATAATATAATATTCAAAGATTTGCGCCACATTTTCACGATTTTTCAAAAATAGCAGACCTACAAGCTCGTAGCGCTATGAGCTTGTAGATCTGCTATTTTTCAATAGATAAAGCACAACATAATGCTAATAGTAAAAGGGGTTCCTGCCCAAAATGGGCTGATGAAGGAACATAGCATAACATATTGAACTAAAAGTGCTTCGAAGGTGCATTTTCTGCATTGTTGCCGGACAATGTTGTATAGACACTGAACAATGATACTTTTTCGCACCAACTTGTATTGCTAATACAGCCACTTCTCATCCAGAACTCACCTACCTATACAGTCTACAGAATTCTCTATCACAGATAGACTTTACTGCACTGCTTGCTGATGTTTTGTGGGACAAGAATAGCGTTGAAGAAGAGGATAATATCTTCTTTGCTATGGCACTGTCTGCGGCTATTCGGTCGCCAAAGGAACCACAAAACATGGACATGGTAGTTTCCATGTTAGTTCCAACCAGTGTTGTTTTTGGCAGCGAATTTCTATTTTAGTTTTAGTCATAATAGTCACTTAGTCTTAGGGCGCTTTCACACCCAAAGTTCGCTTAGAAGGTCCGGATCAAGGACCAAGGACCAAATATTTGCATTTTGATTTTGGTCCGTTTGGTGTTCACACTGGACTTTGTAAAGCGTACCAAATATGTAAACAAATGACACGTGGACATGTTAAGCGAACCAAATAGTGGGGGGGAAAAGAACATGAGGGGAAATCACTGTCTACAATTTTTGCAGGGGCAACCTCAGTCACACAGAGAGAGAAGAGAACAGCAACATGACAGGCAGCAACAACTTGCTATTGCATTCATTCTTATTAATTATTTTATTAGCCAAATAAGAGCAACAGATGAACAGAGGAGCAGGTGTTTGAACAATAATGTGCTTGCTGCTGAATGCTGATGCATAAATTCACGGAGACGTATAGCCTACAACAAGGTATCCCCGATAAAAAGGACTTTTCTTCCATGTGTGCACCTTCACCCATGTTATTTCTGCGCATCAAATCGGCGCCGCGGCGGGCATTTCCATGTCATCTTATGGTTTGGTCAGTTGGTTATTGAGCTTCAAGTCAGAACAGCTCCGCTGCAGCTAATTGAGTTGACCTAGTTTTACGTCTTTTGCTATAGTGATGTAATCAATTAATCATTTGGGACCACATGTGTAGGCTATAGCTTATTTAACATTGGCTTTTTCTCGATACCTGCGGCCTGCGCGACATGGATGATTTTAAATATTTCTCTGTCTCTGCGTCTCTCCCATATAAATATATGGGTCTCTCCCCCAGTCCCCTCATGTGCGTGCGCGCCCACGCGCCCACAGACACACACACACACACACACACACAAAAAGGAGGGGACACGAGTTGAAAGAGAAACTCGCATGAAGACTCATGCATCGCATATTCGCATGCGTGGCGGCGGCCGGCGCATGATTAAAATAAACAGATCTACAAGCTAACATCGTGTGCCATACCGTGCACCATTCCATGTCGATAACTTGTACATTTTGCGCATGTGAACCTCGTATGCTGCGCTGCGCCTCGACATATACTGTATGCGTCTACTATTAAAATCAGACTGTCAGCTGTCATATGATCCCCGTAAAAAAATACATGCTTTTATAACTATAATTATTAATGCAGCCTCACAACTGCCGACGCCCGACGGCTATTTTGCCTATCGTCCTGTATTTGGTCCTCTATAAAGTCCGAATGCATTCACACCAGTAACGAACCGCACCGTGGTTCGTTTGGAAGCGAACCGAGTTCGGCCTTTTTTAGCGGACCATGGTTCGTTTCTTTGATCCGCACCAGAGTTCGTATGCACGTTCACACCAACCGAACCAAAGGGGTAAGCGGACCATGGTTCGTTTTAAACGAACCAAACATGTCCGGTGTGAAAGCGCCCTTAGTCACATTTTAGTCACCTGGAATGTATTAGTGTTAGTCTAGTTTTAGTCGACTAAATCTACAGGCGATTTAGTCGACTAAAATGTATTTTGGCGGGCCTTGATGCCGTCATAATGACTTATTTTACACTTGCTGAAAATAGATCTGCTATTTTCAGCATGCAACCAAGTGTAAAATTTAGTGGTGGGCATAGATTAATTTTTTTAATCTAGATTAATCTCACTGCAATTCTGGAGTTAATCTAGATTAATCTAGATTAAAATGGCTCATTTGAACTCTGCCGAAAGCATTGAAAATATGTGTGCGCTACCTAAATAATGACCAGAAGTAAATCCTTGAACGGGCCACGTGGCCCATTAGACCAGGAGCCCTATCATAATTGGTAATGAAAATATAATAATAATGTTCAATACGATGTACGTGTGTTATACATTGTTTATTCAGTTAAACACGAATAACCATAAACACGTTACCATACAGGCAATTTGAAACAGTGGGTGCAAGAACAAAGTACCCCCTTTTCTGGGATATGACATTAATTTTTATATTTCATATTTAGCCTATAATAATACACAGAATAACAACCCATTTTTTAATGCTTGCGCAAGTTGGTTACATTGTATTATTAGGCTACTGCCTACCGTCATTGCGACGCATTATCACGGGCCACGGCCCGGTTAAAAACGAGAATGATACACACCATGAACTGACCATAGACAATATCCCCTTTACAGCTCTCTCTTTAGCCTATTAACCAAATTAAAGTCGCCACAATCGCCAGCCTATACACGTAGGACTGGACAGAAAGAGAGTGCAGAGAGTACAGACAATAATATGCCATACTATTAGGCTGTTGCGCTGCGCTCCTAATGCCTTCTCCACGGCGCGCACCGTGGCACATGAACAATAACAACTCCACGTGGAGTGGACCCACGACGAACCACATATGAATTAGATAATTTATAAGAAATGGCACGGCGGCCATCCTTGCAGGCAGTGACAGAATGAGAATCCTTAGGCTGTAACCTGTTCATTTTGGGGGGCATCAAACAACAGCCTGTTGATGATGAATGATACTATGAAATTTAACAATTAATTAACTAGTACTCACAATGACGCCGCCACGGAGGATATACCATGTTTAACGTAATTCCAAAGTGTTTAGCCTACATTGTTTAAGTCATAGACGCATGCGGTTTTTATGAACTTTGGCTAAAAGCATGTTGTTGTTATTATTCCACTGCCACCCGCACCGGTAGACTCAAGACTGTCATGGTAGCTGGCTACAACCTGAAACAACTTCCTCTTCCTCTTCAAAATAAAAGCTGCTTGTAACAATACTTTTATTTCTTAAGTGAACTACAGGATGTAGTAGACGCAGAATGTATAGTGGATAAATCACACAGAAGGCAGGAGAAATAAACTCCGCAGGCAGTCGGGGCTTATTATTTTTAAATCTTGCCAACAGAATGAACTGGGATAATAAATGATAAAAGCTCCATTCGAATGGCAATTTGAAACGTGAAATTCCTAGTTTGCTCGCTTTATGCAGTCAATGCAGACCCAGCTCCCAGACCCAATTTTGAGAATAGATTAATGGCGATAATTTCTTTGACGCGCGATAATATTCTCGCGTTAACGCAGCACGTTAACGCCGATAACGGCCCAGCATTAGTAAAATTACTTTTACTGGATCTGTTATCCACTAGTCCCTTCCTAACATTTTAGTCTAGTTTTTATTTGTTGACAAAATTGTCAGTACTGTATATTTAGTCTTAGTTTTAGTCATCATAGCTTAGTTTTAATTTAGTTTCCATTTAGTTTTCTTCAGTGGAAAAAGGTAGTCAACAAACATTTGTTCAAGGGGAGAGCAACGGACTTGAACTCATGCTTCCTTCATGCCTGAGTGTCCAAGTTGCTCCTTTACACCTGACAGGGGGGAGTTTCCCTGGTTGGACGTAGCGCGTGGAAGGAACACGTTATTCCAACCAGTTCCTTTCTCCTCCATTTCATGCTAGTGTTTGACTTTTCTGTTTGGCTGAATGGGATCTCTATGGGAAGTGTCACCGTCCTAGACGTATCAATGTGAATATCACCAATAGTAGGCCTATGTCAAAACTAATAAGCCTGTATCCCTCATCTGCACTTTAGTGTCTGGTTTGTAAACTAAAGCCTGTACCCATCATCTGCACTTTAGTGTCTGGTTTGTAAACTAAAGCCTGTACCCCTCATCTGCACTTTAGTGTCTGGTTTGTAAACTAAAGCCTGTACCCCTCATCTGCACTTTAAACTAAAGCCTGTACCCCTCATCTGCACTTTAGTGTCTGGTTTGTAAACTAAAGCCTGTACCCCTCATCTGCACTTTAGTGTCTGGTTTGTAATAGAGCCCGACCGATGCCATATTTTTGGGTCCGATGCCGATGCCGATTTTGGAGAGACCTACACCACCGATGCCGATACGATGCCGATGTTTTGGACCGATGTTTCGTAATCAATAATAAAATAATACATTTTAAAAACGTCTAAACTTCAAAATACGTTTTTTTTATTCAATTAACAATAGAAATAAAATGTTTTGGCACATAAGGCTTTTTTTTCTAAATTAAATGCACCCCCTATATATGCCCTCCTATTATCCAGCTATTAGTGTAGATGTCCGTCCTACAAAAGATTTCAGTGTCTGAGCAATAGACACCTTAATCACCATTACATCACCTAATCAACATGAGTTAGACTTTAATATATTAGCACCCCTCACTTCACACAGGTGTAATTTTTTTAGTTGTATGTAGGATCAGGGCTCCAGACTAACTTTTTAACAGGTAGCACTGGTGCCACCTACCTTTTCATTTGGTAGCGCCACCACAAATTAGGTAGCACCATTGATTTCTTTGTATAGCATGGTATTAATACATGTTCTTATCATGCCTTTTATTTATGTAGTGGTTTCCACCATTATAGGTTTGAATCATAAAACCCCCTACAAAGGTCACTGTGTAAAAAACAGCAACCTACCTGGTTATACTTCAAAACACTGTAGATGATTTGAACCCAACACAAAGTCACTCAGTCAATAAAGCAAATATTGGCCCAGGCCGTGGCGTAACGGTCTGGGCACCGGACTGGTAATCCAGTCGCAGTGTGCCGCGGGTTCGACTCCCGAACCCGACACGGCCTTTACTGCATGTCATCCCCCATCTCTCTCCCGTTTCCTGTCAGCCTACTGTCTGTCCCTTAAAAAATCAATAAAAGGCGTAAGCCGCAAAAAAAATATCTTAAAAAAATAAAATAAAAATAAAGCAAATATTTATATTCCACACACATAGTCAGTTTAAGGTTTTGTGTTGAAAATTAAATGCAGTCCAAACCTTTGGGATTAATAAAGTGACAATTTGTACAATATACCATTACCATTATCCAAATTAATTCCTTATTATAATATTTTTACATTTTGGAAAAAATCTTTTGCAATGTGAAATACCAACGAATTCTTAATCCTTTTCCTTGTCTTCATGGGCCAACTTGTGAAAGCTGCATACTTTTATCGTGAAGGTAAAAGTTTCTGAATGCTCTCAGAGCCTGCATATCTCCGCATGCTGAAAATAGCTGATCTACAAGATCACAACGTGTCGCGGACGCGACGCGTTGTGAGCTTGTAGATCAGCTATTTCCAGGACACACTTTGTACGACAGAGTACAGCATCTTGCAATGGGTCTGGTCCACAAGATTCGATACACCACCAAGATACCCATGTACCTGTCTAAATACTTCCTTAATGTAAACGAAGTCCACACCCACAACACCAGAGGGAGTGCAACAAACCATGTACAACCATGATTCGGCACAAACAAGGGACTAAATTATTTTCGCTCCTATGCCACCAAAATGTGGAACGCCCTACCAACAGTCATTAAGACATGTGAATCCCTTGACTCCTTCAAAACCGCTCTCAAAGGGCACCTACGGATGGCTGCAATTCGAAACTGGCCTCTGTAAAATCTGAATCCCCCCCACCCCCCCACCCCATTTTCCCTCACTGTATATTGTTTAGTTGTTAACGTTAGTTCAACTTAGAGCTGTAATGCTCCATCATCCGTCTGCTCCAATCAGATCTGCGTTACCTTGTCCGCACCCCTTTATAAACGGTCCTCACTTCCCTTCGCTCATCTGTGCTTCCGTTCAGGTAGCACACAGACACGTTCGAGAGCTCACAGCTCACCTTCTTCATTCGTCATTTCCATCCAAGTTCAAGAGTCAACAAACTCCTCCACGGCCGCAGCTTTCATCCCAGGACACACCGTCGGGTGTTTCGCCAGCGTCCCAGGCCCTGCATGCCTCCATCAGATACAGTATCATTCTAATTGCTCGCCACTGCTATTTATCCACCTGAATGGTTCAACCTTCAAAACAAACGTAACTGCTAACAGCCTAATTTCGATTCCGTTCCGATGCTGCCTCCGCACTAGCCACTTTTTACCCTGCTTGCTTGCTGCTGCTCAGTGCTTTGTATGTCGTGCGTTGCCGTTACAGGCTGCTTATGCTGTATAGTGTATACTGCTGCTAATGCCTCATGCCACCAGTCTCGCTACTGCTTCAGGTGGCGTCTGGGCGATCATGCATTAAACGTTGCTTTCACGGCAGTAAGCTACTGGTCATCCTGTGAACGTAGCATAGATCAGGCTGCAGGTCTAAAATCATACACAGCGTTTTAGTTCGTCCACAGTGTAGAGTGGCGACACGCTTTGTCTAGTTCCAAACTTTTTGTTCCTTTGGCGGAACTTTCCCCCGAGATAGAACGAGCACTTCCGCATTCCATTGTTGCCACGGGAGTCAACACTAGTGTAGGCTCGAGGATCGTTTGCTTTTGCCTGAAGGCTGGCGTGCTTTGATGACGCAGTGTTGTGATGCGCCAGTGTTGGCTGTGATGAGCTGTTGGATGGAATAATAATAAACGGAACGACCGGTGGCGTTCCAATGATAAACTCCTCGTCATCTATCCTTATAAAGAGAGTCTAAAGCCTGCATATTCTTCTAGCTGCGGCCGGCGCTACACTAGCGTCACCACTATCGTATCTTAGACTCCTAGACTACTCTGAGCATGTCCGGTGCCGTCAGGTTGCCACGTCCGCTCATTATAAGCGTCTCAGGCTTGTTTTATTTAATCACTTGCCGGGCGGACGCCGTTGTTTAAACCCACGGTTCATTCGAAGCACCCTCAGTGTTACATGTTGGTAAATTATCTGACGCTGTCGGATCGTTTTCATAATGATTCAAGTTAGTTTTCGTGACTTGTTTTCGCGGACCTGGCGCTTGTCTCCTCCAACATGGCAACTCGGTGCCCCATTCATTCATGCCCTGGCAATCTACTAGTGCTTCAGATTCATGCTTCAATCATGTGGATTGTGATGAGATGTTGAGCGTAATCGTAGGAAAAAGAAAAAGAGAGAAGAGAGAAAGGGAGAAAGAGAAAAAAGAGAAGGAGGAGGAAAAGAAACAAAGTAAAAAGAGGAGAAGAAGAGAGAAAAGAGAGGCGTGCGTGTGTCAGTGTGAACACGTTCAAATAGCTGATCTACAAGCCGTGAGCTTCACAGGTCGGAGCTCCCACTATCAGCTCAATAAGTCACATTTTGCCGTGGTTTATTCCCGGGTTTTCATTCCATGTCTAACCCCCTGATCGACGTTAGACCCTCAAGAACGCTCCATTATTACATTGTCAACGAAGGGAAAATGCTTGCCATATTGTCCCTCTTTACGCCACTCTGTTCCTATCATTCACGGCATTTAATGTTCATGCCAGCACCGCTCGTTCACTTGACCTTTCACCACCTAGTTAACTTGAGCTAGCCCCCTTTTCACCAGCGCCCCTCATTTCTCACGGGTGTGATTATCACATTGCGTTTGCTCCCGCTGTCCCCCTAAATCGTTCATTTAGGACTCGTCACGTTTCACAGAAAAAGAGGAATAAGAAAGAAAGAGGAAAAGAGAAAAAGAAAGAAAAGGAAAAGAAAACGCGAGATTCGATTTGCCGTTCACTCGTCCGTCGCATCCCAGCTTCAGTTAATGCCACGCAGGCAGTCATCTCTCATGGTCACGACATGACTAAACCGCAGCACGCATCACTCCACTCACCCTCCCCGACCGCTTCCGCTTTCAACGCGTCAGTCACGCTAACTCGACGCAGGTATAGTGCAAACATACAAATGGCTTGTCTTCAGGGCGGTCGTGTTCCATCTGGTATTCCTCTCCTTTCACAGCAAATATCAAATCTGCTGCCGCGTTTGCACATTGTCGTACCTCGCCCAGCAGATATGGAAGTACGCGTCTCTGATGTCTCGGTTCAACACATGGTTAGAAAGCGTAGCTCGCTTTCCATTTCATTCACGCGCAGTGGGCGCATAGTCTGTCTTCTCTCAGGATTCAGGTCCGCCTATGTCGACCTTCTCGATGGCGAGACCGTGCTCACCGAGCCCGTACCTAATTAAGATTTTCTGTTACTCACCCGTCAACTGCATTGTTTCTCCCGCCAATTAAGTCTTAAGATTCTACTCTCACTCCAACTGCCACGTCGGTCCGACCATACTAACTCCATGCTTGTGCTCCTCCTGTCCAGCTACCTGCCCGGCAATCATCAGGGAAACAAGCTCTGTTCACGCATGCCTGGAAGGCCAGGTTCCCGGCTAGGCCTCAACACGGACCCCCAACGAGCTGAACTCGTCAGCCATCCACCGCAGTCTAATCCCATCAGCAGCCATGCACTGCAGCAGCTAAACCCAGCCGGCAGCCACGCACCGCGACAGCTAAACTCAGTCGGCAGCCATGCACTGCAACAGCTAAACTCAGTCGGCAGCCACGCACTGCAACAGCTAAACTCTCTGGCAGCCATGCACTGCACCAGCTAAGCGCGACAGCCACGCACCGCAACGTCTCAACTGCGCCGTAATGTCTAAACTCATAGGTAACCACCCACTCAACGTCTCAAACCACTCACCTCAACCCATTTCCGGGCGGGAACCCCTATCGGTATCTTACCCCCTCAGGCCGGGAACCCATACAGTACGTACAGTATTCAAATGTAAAATTTCGATGCTGCTTTATAAATATTTGAAGTTTTTCAGAAACCTTAGGTCAGGATTCAGAGGCGTTTTTAGAATCCGCCTTAGGCCCAAATGGATTAAGCCATAACCTATTCACAGCCTCCGTTGCTCGGAGAGCTCAGGCCACCGTGCTACGCTCCCACTTCAGTTTTGGGGGGGAATTCCAAGCGGAATAGTTTCCCGCAGTCGGCCATATCACTATTAATAATTTCGGTTCCACGTCCACTGCGTCAGCCATAGCCCAAGAACCTATGTTCGTCAAACCTTTCCCCTCGGGTCTGCCACGTTCGTCAAACATCACGACGCCCAGTTTTCGCTCGATGCCCAGAGATCCATGGCGTCTACTAGTCCGGCACCGTGGTCAGGTACCTCTCCTCCGTGCTCCTCCCCCTCCACGTTAAGACCAGTTTCTTCCCTGCTACTGCGGAGACCGTCGTCCTCCTCGGCCGTGAATGCCGGACACTTCCGCCCCACGGAAATCCCCGGACGGGTGCTGCACCAGGATGTCTCCATGGTACTTGACATCAACCAGGATGAGCACATCACCAACGAGCATCCCTACGGGCCATTACCAAGTATAACAGAGAAGATAGCAGTGAGGAGTATGAGACTAGCTGGTCACTGCCACCGCCATCGAGAACTCCCGGCCAAGGCCGCACCGCGGGAACCAACGCTGGGCGTCGATCGAGAGGACGTCCCACACCTTCCTAGGCAGACGCACTAAAGAAAGATACGGGTGCGGAAGCACAAAGGAGCTGGCCAGATGTACGAAGGACCGAGATGAAGGGAGTCGTCGTTGGAGGGCTCGTCTGAGGTCGTCGTAGAGAGTTCGCCTCCCATCTCCGCTCGCTGCTCCTAAGATGTGGTCTCCCTCCTGACCGCTATACTCCAGCCACTCCCTGAGAATCGGAGCCGCCACCACCGCTGCTGCCAGCGGCGTCTCCGTCCTGATCCTGCAAGCCTCGGGCCACTGGTCGTCCTCCGCCTTCTCCTCCTACGTCAGACCTTCCTCCGCCTCCGTGCTCGATGCCCAGAAGTCCATGGCGTCTTCCAGCGCGGTACCTACATTGACTGGTGGATGTGTCGGGTGGCGGGTACCACCTCCTCCTCTGCCCTCTTCTAAACATGTTCTCCCTCTCCAGGACGCCCACTCACTTCCTCCAAAACGACGGTCGACCCGTCCTCCGGCCACGCAGGCCTCCTCCGTCGGGAGTCTCCCTGTCCCGCCAGGCGAATCAAATTCTCACTCACTGCCCTCTGTCGAGAGGACGCCTGCTAATCAAATTCTCACTCACTGCCCTCTGTCGAGAGGACGCCTGCTAAACAATCATTCCATTCACGTTTCATTCATGCCATGCTAATCAACCTTACTCTCATCCCAAACAGACTCCGCCGGCAAACGATTTCCGGCCAACCATCCAGAGGCTCGCTAACCATCGGGCTGTTCGCCTACCAACCATACCTACTAACCATTCTCCCACAAGCCCCTTCCGCGAAGGCTCCCATGTCGGCGGCACCAGCCGTCGTGAGGCTCCAATGGCGCGGGGCCTTCCTCACTCTCCCACGGATCCCTTCTCGCTAAAGGCCCCGGCTCGTCGAGGGAATCTCTCCAACATCGTTTGTATAGTCCCTTCCAGGTAAACCTTAATTTACTCCTTCCTCCAGAAGTTTGCACCATTCCTCCAGGCGCGCACTATTTAATTCCTTTTGGGGGGCAGGCTCAAGAGCCCCCTGCCTCCGCCAGGCAGGATCCGAGCCGAGGCTCTGGCCCGTCTCCAGGGGGCCTGCGCCAAAGCCCTTCCACTGTCACCTCCTCATCATACTGTCATCATTCCGTTATCATTCTGTTATCATACTGTCAGTCACTTCTCTGTCATTCACTCAATCCCAGCTCCAAACTGTAATCAATTCATCTGCAATAAATCTCACCTCCAACCTCCGCCCTCCGTCTTAAGTGTAAGCTCGTTAAGAGTTGAAGTTTAGTTGTTAACGTTAGTTCAACTTAGAGCTGTAATGCTCCATCATCCGTCTGCTCCAATCAGATCTGCGTTACCTTGTCCGCACCCCTTTATAAACGGTCCTCACTTCCCTTCGCTCATCTGTGCTTCCGTTCAGGTACCCGCCACCTCCCCGACGACCGCCCAGCAGCAGGCTCCACCAGGTCGGCCCCAGGGGGGCAGGCTCAAGAGCCCCCTGCCTCCGCCAGGCAGGATCCGAGCCGAGGCTCTGGCCCGTCTCCAGGGGGCCTGCGCCAAAGCCCTTCCACTGTCACCTCCTCATCATACTGTCATCATTCCGTTATCATTCTGTTATCATACTGTCAGTCACTTCTCTGTCATTCACTCAATCCCAGCTCCAAACTGTAATCAATTCATCTGCAATAAATCTCACCTCCAACCTCCGCCCTCCGTCTTAAGTGTAAGCTCGTTAAGAGTTGAAGTATCTTTTACCTTTTTTGCTTCCCTTATGATGAATTCCTGTTCTGTTCTTTAGCTACATAGAAATGTCTATTTGTATGTCTCTAAATGTTTGTATGTCTTTAAATGTTTTGATGAATTGAACAATGTGGACCCTGTTGTAAACAAGTGTAATGCTTAATTGGGTCGTCCACTCACAGTTGACAGTCTTTGTATTGAGTTTGTGCTTAAAATGTACTGTAAATTCTACAAACTGTTAATAAATATTTCAATCAATCAATCAATATTTGCAGGATGGACTGTAGTAAACATTAAATAATTTCCCCCCTCCTGTATAAACATCGGGACATCGGATTAAATAAACACCGATGTCCGATGTTGCAAAATGACCCGAAAATGACCGATACATCGGTGCGACCGACGGATCGGTCGGGCCCTATTTTGTAAACTAAAGCCTGTACCCCTCATCTGCACTTTAGTGTCTGGTTTGTAAACTAAAGCCTGTACCCCTCATCTGCACTTTAGTGTCTGGTTTGTGGTTGGTTAAACTAAAGCCTGTACCCCTCATCTGCACTTTAGTGTCTGGTTTGTGGTTGGTTCGCTACTGAAAGGCATCGCAACAATTCAGAACAGGGCTGCTTAATGAGAGGACATGAGAAGAGGACTTAGATTAAATTAAAATGTTCTTTATTACCGCCTGGACCTTTAAAAGGAGAGGCATCCCTCATCACAGCATGAGAGAGAGAGAGAGAGAGAGAGAGGCCCAGACTGCATGTCTATGTCTTATAATGTGAAGTTAAATTGGCATGATATGAGTCCCCACTCCCCCATCCCATCCCCTTTTCCACAGAGTTGCATTTAAGGAGACAGACAGACAGACAGACAGACAGACAGACAGACAGACGTCATCCGTGCGTGCGTGCGTGTGTGTGTGTGTGTGTGTGTGTGTGTGTGTGTGTGTGCGTGCGTGCGTGCGTGCGTGCGTGCGTGCGTGCGTGCGTGCGTGCGTGCGTGCGTCTGACTAGTCCATGCTGCTAATCTCCATCACCGCTAGACCGATGGACGTGAAACTTTGCCTACACGTTCCCAGCAGGCCGAGGTAGAACCTCCATCCCAGATTGATGTAATCATAACAGCCCGTAACTGTACAAACCATAGCTTGTATATTATATAGGCCTAATAGCTATAGGCCTGACCAGAGCCTTAGATATAGACAGAGTGTGTGTGTGTGTGTGTGTGTGATGGACACATCACACACTAGTGTTGCCAGATTGTGTGAGAGAAACAAGCAACTAGTTGTAACAAGCCAACAAGAAAGATACTATAAGGCCTATAGTATCTTTCTTTTTGGCTTGTTACAACTAGTTGCTTGTTTCTCTCACACAATCTGGCAACACTAGCCTACTAAGGGTGAGTCTGTCGGAAACCAGAAGCGGTTTGTTTTGAGGAAGGAAGGAGGGACCTGCACTGCTGACACAAACCTTATAACTCTAGACAAACTGCTTTGAATCTGTTTTTATAAACAATTAAACTAAATCAAACTGAGGAAGGAAAGAGGAACTTGCCCTGCAGAGAGAGACACTTTAAAACCTGTTTTTATAAACATCAGACAGCTTTCCCAACCAGAGGTAATGTTGTTTATTCACTTCCTCTTTGCTTTACTTTTTTATTGTTTTTAAAAGTAGAGTAAGAGACTATCTTTGGTTCAAATAATTGCTAAAAAGCTCTATATTGTCACAGTAATGGAGGCGCAACACTTGGTCATTAGTCATCCCATTAACTATGTCACTAATGTCGTTAGTATAGAAAGCAGTATAAATAGTATTATTACTAGACTAATGTTAATATTATTATTAGTAGTAGCAGTAACAGCAGCATTAGGCCTACAGTATTAATTTAAAGTCATGGATGATGTTGTGTATATCAACTGTTATTGTCACCTGGTAAAGCTTGGTAAAGTTATTAATTAAGTTACGTTTTAGATTTTTTGATTTTGATTTTTTTTTTTTTAGCAAGTGGATTGAAATATAGGCTATTTGGGGAAATAGAGGGGCGACAAATGGAATATGTTGAGTTTTTTGTAGTTAATTTGTGACGCTACCAACGCTTTTGTGCACAGCAACACTCTTGAAAACAAAATATTGCATTGTGGGTTTGAGCTGACAGGCCCTTTTTGATGTCAATCAATGTTTTTACATTTAAATTAAATATTCTTCAGGGGCATGTCATGTGATCTACCTGCACAGCCGTTGTGATCTACTGGTAGATCGCCATCTACCTTTTGGGCACCCCTGGTCTACATCCTCCTGGTGGTCTCCCCTGGTCCACCCCTGGTCTACATCCTCCTGGTCCTCCTGGTCTACATCACCCCTGGTCTACATCCTCCGGGTGGTCTCCCCTGGTCCACCCCTGGTCTACATCCTCCTGGTCCTCCTGGTCTACATCACCCCTGGTCTACATCCTCCTGGTGGTCTCCCCTGGTCCACCCCTGGTCTACATCCTCCTGGTCCTCCTGGTCTACATCACCCCTGGTCTACATCCTCCCGGTGCGAGCTCCTCACTGGTAGGTGAGTCAGTAGGATTTAAGAGACAACCCAGAAATTTGTGTGGGGACGAAAATAAATTGTAAAAAATGTAAAGGGAAGCTTGTGCTTACTGTTGAAGCTGCTGGCTTCAGGGTCTTCTACGTTGATTGCAATGACTTTCCAATCAGTCTCACCCTCATCAATCATGGCCAAAACTCCAAGTACCTTCACCTTGACTACCTCACCACGGGAACACACCTAGGAAACACACTCAAGTCAATTATATTTATATAAACTCCTCACAAAAACATGCAATGTTTGTCACTTCAGGATACTAGGCCCGTGCAATAGGACAAGTGAAAGCTTTTCCGTTACGCAGATTGGCATTTGGCGTTTATCATTATCTGGTGTGCAAACTTGGGACCAAGTTCAGTGAGACTGGTGAAGCCAAAAACAGACATGGAAGTGGCCATTCCAGGAAGAAAACATCCCAAGAAAACCGCTTCCTGAACAATATGCATTCTTTCAGAGATTTGACAGATGTCAAAGTTGCAGGACTCCTTCGTAACTGCTCAAAACGATTACCAACAGAATCATAATTATAATTGGTTTACCCAATGGTTAAAACATTAAACATAGTGACATGTTTAAGCAATTAGAATGACTTAATGACACTAAAACGACTTTATTATGGAATAAAAACATTCTTTAACATTCCAACTGTGTTAATGTGGCTAAAAACGAAAACCACCAAAAAAAAAATATATATATATTTTGGTCTATTGTGAAGTTTCATTATAGCCGACTTGTGGTTGAAAATACTGGCACTGGTCACATATTTTGGTACGTTTTCTGGTGGCGCTACCCACATGCTTAGCTGCTCATTCCACAATTGTGGTCCTTACAAGTTATACCTCGTGGGGAAAGCTGACTGATCAAAGATAAACATGATATAAAATACAACGAGTGATATTATTGAAGGGGAGAAATAATCAACTGAAGTTAAGTTACGTTTTCAAACTTTTTGCGAGGAGTTTAACAGATTTCATACAATAAAAAAAACAGATAGAATATGTATACATCCTATATACAGTAGGCTATACTGTTTATATGTTATATGTTGTTTAATAGTTCCAAATAATGGATCCATAATTTTAGTCATTGAAAATGAGTCCCATTTCTCGGAGCGGATGAAGGAATGGAGAGGTTATGGAGTTAATTTAGGATGAAGTTTGTTGACGAAAAGAAAGTCAAAAAGTTGAAACGTAAATGAGATATATACGTTTCAACTCGGAAATGACGTAAAAGACGGCTTCTTCTGTCCGCGGCTGTCCGCTTAAAGGGCCACTTAACCCCTGACACAACCTGACCTTATCTTAATGTTAATGGTATTTGTAAGATTTGCACCCTTTGACTAGAAAAATTATGAAGTGTGTGGATTGCTGAATTCCTACAATGCCCATAATGCTTTGCTGCGCTGTTCCTCACGGGGAGGCTGCGTGTAGGTGTGACTTTATCCTCCCATTTTCTACAAACAACAATGCCAGCTGCTCTCCCTGCACTGACAGCCTCCTCATGCTTAAAGTAGAAATGAAAAAGATTGTACCTTTTAGTTTTTACAAATAAATACATTTATTTATAAAATGTAAATGAGTCCTTGACATGAAATAGTTTGAGAACCACTGATATAGACATAGGTTCTTTCAGAAAACTGAGGATTGAGGATTTAGTCACATTTTTGTCACCTGGAATGTCTTAGTGTTAGTCTAGTTTTAGTCGACTAAATGTCATCAGATTTTAGTCGACTAAATCTACATTTGATTTAGTCGACTAAAATGTATTTTGGCGGGTCTTGATGCCGTCGTAATGAGTGTTTTTTACACTTGCTGAAAATAGCTGATCTACAAGATCTACAAGCTTGTAGATTTTTTCAGCATGCAACCAAGTGTAAAATGACTTATACTGGATCTCTTGTCCACTAGGTCCCTTCCTAACATTTTAGTCTAGTTTTTATTTGTCGACGAAATTGTCAGTATATTTAGTCTTAGTTGTAGTCGACGAACATTTTTCGTCTTAGTTTTAGTCGACGAAAACAACACTACTGCAGACGCCATGATAATACAAACAATGTGAGGAATGCAGGGGGTGGGGGTGGGGGGGGGGGGGGTGAGGTTGTAGGTGGAACGGAGTAGAGACCAGGGTCACCCCTCGGGGCTGTCTTCAGGTGTAGGTGTAGACGGGGGGGAGTTTCCCTGGTTGGACGTAGCGCGTGGAAGGAACACGTTATTCCTCATCTGCACTTTAGTGTCTGGTTTGTGGTTGGTTAAACTAAAGCCTGTACCCCTCATCTGCACTTTAGTGTCTGGTTTGTGGTTGGTTAAACTAAAGCCTGTACCCCTCATCTGCACTTTAGTGTCTGGTTTGTGGTTGGTTAAACTAAAGCCTGTACCCCTCATCTGCACATTAGTGTCTGGTTTGTGGTTGGTTAAACTAAAGCCTGTACCCCTCATCTGCACATTAGTGTCTGGTTTGTGGTTGGTTAAACTTTTTTAAAAGTAGAGTAAGAGACTATCTTTGGTTCAAATAATTGCTAAAAAGCTCTATATTGTCACAGTAATGGAGGCGCAACACTTGGTCATTAGTCAGCCCATTAACTATGTCACTGATGTCGTTAGTATAGAAAGCAGTATAAATAGTATTATTACTAGACTAATGTTAATATTATTATTAGTAGTAGCAGTAACAGCAGCAGTAGGCCTACAGTATTAATTTAAAGTCATGGATGATGTTGCAGTATATCAACTGTTATTGTCACCTGGTAAAGCTTGGTAAAGTTATTAATTAAGTTACGTTTTAGATTTTTAGATTTAGATTTTTTTTTCTTCTTTTTTAGCAAGTGGATTGAAATACAGGCTATTTGGGGAAATAGAGGGGCGACAAATGGAATATGTTGAGTTTTTTTGTAGTTAATTTGTGACGCTACCAACGCTTTTGTGCACAGCAACACTCTTGAAAACAAAATATTGCATTGTGGGTTTGAGCTGACAGGCCCTTTTTGATGTCAATCAATGTTTTTACATTTAAATTAAATATTCTTCAGGGGCATGTCATGTGATCTACCTGCACAGCCGTTGTGATCTACTGGTAGATCGCCATCTACCTTTTGGGCACCCCTGGTCTACATCCTCTGACCTCTGACCTCTCTACATCCTCTGACCTCTCTACATCCTCCTGGTGGTCTCCCCTGGTCCACCCCTGGTCTACATCCTCCTGGTCCTCCTGGTCTACATCACCCCTGGTCTACATCCTCCCGGTGGTCTCCCCTGGTCCACCCCTGGTCTACATCCTCCTGGTCCTCCTGGTCTACATCACCCCTGGTCTACATCCTCCTGGTCCTCCTGGTCTACATCACCCCTGGTCTACATCCTCCTGGTCCTCCTGGTCTACATCACCCCTGGTCTACATCCTCCCGGTGCGAGCTCCTCACTGGTAGGTGAGTCAGTAGGATTTAAGAGACAAACCCAGAAGTTTGTGTGGGGACGAAAATAAATTGTAAAAAATGTAAAGGGAAGCTTGTGCTTACTGTTGAAGCTGCTGGCTTCAGGGTCTTCTACGTCGATTGCAATGACGTTCCAATCAGTCTCACCCTCATCAATCATGGCCAAAACTCCAAGTACCTTCACCTTGACTACCTCACCACGGGAACACACCTAGAAAACACACTCAAGTCAATTATATTTATATAAACTCCTCACAAAAACATGCAATGTTTGTCACTTCAGGATACTAGGCCCGTGCAATAGGACAAGTGAAAGCTTTTCCGTTACGCAGATTGGCATTTGGCGTTTATCATTATTTGGTGTACAAACTTGGGACCAAGTTCAGTGAGACTGGTGAAGCCATAAACAGACATGGAAGTGGCCATTCCAGGAAGAAAACATCCCAAGAAAACCGGTTCCTGAACAATATGCATTCTTTCAGAGATTAGACGGATGTCAAAGTTGCAGGACTCCTTCGTAACTGCTCAAAACGATTACCAACAGAATCATAATTATAATTGGTTTACCCAATGGTTAAAACATTAAACATAGTGACATGTTTAAGCAATTAGAATGACTTAATGACACTAAAACGACTTTATGATGGAATAAAAACATTATTTAACATTCCAACTGTGTTAATGTGGCTAAAAACGAAAACCACCAAAAAAAACTATATATATAATATATATATATATTTTGGTCTATTGTGAAGTTTCATTATAGCCGACTTGTGGTTGAAAATACTGGCACTGGTCACATATTTTGGTACGTTTTCTGGTGGAGCTACCCACATGCTTAGCTGCTCATTCCACAATTGTGGTCCTTACAAGTTATACCTCGTGGGGAAAGCTGACTGATCAAAGATAAACATGATATAAAATACAACGAGTGATATTATTGAAGGGGAGAAATAATCAACTGAAGTTAAGTTACGTTTTCAAACTTTTTGCGAGGAGTTTAACACATTTCATACAATAAAAAAAAACAGATAGAATATGTATACATCCTATATATACAGTATACTGTTTATATGTTATATGTTGTTTAATAGTTCCAAATAATGGATCCATAATTTTAGTCATTGAAAATGAGTCCCATTTCTCGGAGCGGATGAAGGAATGGAGAGGTTATGGAGTTAATTTAGGATGAAGTTTGTTGACGAAAAGAAAGTCAAAAAGTTGAAACGTAAATGAGATATATACGTTTCAACTCGGAAATGACGTAAAAGACATTTCTTCTGTCCGCGGCTGTCCGCTTAAAGGGCCACTTAACCCCTGACACAACCTGACCTTATCTTAATGTTAATGGTATTTGTAAGATTTGCACCCTTTGACCAGAAAAATGATGAAGTGTGTGGATTGCTGAATTCCTACAATGCCCATAATGCTTTGCTGCGCTGTTCCTCACGGGGAGGCTGTGTGTAGGTGTGACTTTATCCTCCCATTTTCTACAAACAACAATGCCAGCTGCTCTCCCTGCACTGACAGCCTCCTCATGCTTAAAGTAGAAATGAAAAAGATTGTACCTTTTTGTTTTTACAAATAAATACATTTATTTATAAAATGTAAATGGGTCCTTGACATGAAATAGTTTGAGAACCACTGATATAGACATAGGTTCTTTCAGAAAACTGAGGATTGAGGATTTAGTCACATTTTAGTCACCTTAAATGTGTGTTAGTCTAGTTTTAGTCGACTAAATGTCATCAGATTTTAGTCGGCTAAATCTACATTTGATTTAGTCGACTAAAATTTATTTTGGCGGGTCTTGATGCCGTCGTAATGAGTGTTTTTACACTTGCTGAAAAATAGCTGATCTACAAGCTCTACAAGATCTACAAGCTTGTAGATCTTTTCAGCATGCAACCAAGTGTAAAATGACTTATACTGGATCTCTTGTCCACTAGGTCCCTTCCTAACATTTTAGTCTAGTTTTTATTTGTCGACGAAATTGTCAGTATATTTAGTCTTAGTTGTAGTCATCGTGGCTTATTTTTCATTTAGTTTCCATTTGTTTTTGTCAGTGGAAAACGGTAGTCGACGAACATTTTTCGTCTTAGTTTTAGTCGACGAAAACAACACTACTGCAGACGCCATGATAATACAAACAATGTGAGGAATGCAGGGGGTGGGGGGGTGAGGTTGTAGGTGGAACGGAGTAGAGACCAGGGTCACCCCTCGGGCCTGTCTTCAGGTGTAGGTGTAGCCGTGTGACGCACATACTGTACATTCAATAAATACTCTAAGGTGACGCGAGGTTAGACTGTTGTTGTCCGGAGGGTCATCATTACGTGGAGAACGTGAACTCCTAACCAGGATATCTGAAAACAGAGATTGCACACAGAACAACCCAGGACAAGTGTTTCTAGTGCCCTAAACATCTTTAACCCATTCTGACCTGAGATCAGATTCATACGAGGTTTCCGCCGGACACACACTGGTCTGATGAACCCATTCTGACCTGAGATCAGATTCTAAAAATGTCAGTCGATCTTCGATTTTTCAAAAATAGCAGACCTACAAGCTCGTATCGCGCCACTCGGTGGCGCAATATGAGCTTGTAGATCTGCTATTTTTAAATAGCTAAAGCATAACATGATGCTATAACACCAAAATGGGTGCCCGGTCAGAATGAGTTTTAAAGGAGCTATAACATAAAATTCAACTTTTTCAATTTATTTTGTATTTTTAGGGCTCCCATATGTGTTTACTATCCCCACAAATAACCAGAGGTGGGGACTTGGACTCGAGACTCGAGACTCGACTTGGACTCGAGTCCCGATTTTGATGACTTTAGACTTGCTTGATCAAATCAAAAATAGACTTGGACTTGCTTGGGACTTGAATGCCAAAGACTTGAGACTTGACTTGACTTGAACGCCAAGGACTTGAGACTTGACTTGACTTGAGCCCTCTTGACTTGAACATTTTCAAGTCACTTAAGACCTTACAGCATCTGATTATCTTTTTTATGACATGTAAAATAGTTTGGTATTTGTATATAAAGGGATGCCGCGGATCGGATATCGGGGCGATATCAGCCAAAAAACGTGATCGGGATCGGATCGGACTACAGCGAAAATGACCGATCCATTCCAAGCACTGCAAGCACTCCACTCCAGTCCATTCTAGTACTCCACTCCTCCAGGACTTTATTCCTCCAGCAGTGTGCGCTACAGAGGCATTGGCAGCCCCAGTCACACTTCACAGTGGCAGTCTTGCACAGTGCAGGCTGCTAGGCTAGCCACTAGCCATTACTGCGCGCTGCTACTCAGTGTGGAGAAAGCCGCATTGACAGCCGCTCCCGCATGGGAGTATTATTATATATTATAAAACTAAAAAGACCCAACAGCCGAGTGCAAAAATGGATTCGCCACCGTGGCAACAACAGCAGCAAAGTTTCAGCCTTAGCTCAATGCAAGCTAATCTTTAGCATTGATTAGCGTCAACATCTTAGACGAGAGAGACGGAACAGCACAACAAGCTGACAGCTGAGCATGACGACATGCTCATGTTCTTAAAATGATATATCCCCACAGTCCCCAACAGTTGGTTGACAAATATGACCGCTGTTTGTCAATACTTATGTGACAGACCATGCTATGATGCTAATAACTGCTTAAGTGCTAACCAATGCTTAAATAAACAGACGTCACTATTTCCATTGTCACGGACAGACAGTGTGCTGTGTAGCTGTAGGACAGTATGCACGGTTTGGGGATCAGGGGTCCCCACTCCCAGCCAAATGATAGGTTCCATTTGTACACTCTAAATTGACATTGATTTTACAAAATAATAATTTGGGGTCACAGAGATACAAATTGCTGGGTCCTTAAAATTTTGTGCATAATGTGCATAATAATAATAGTATGGATAAAAAAAGGCATAGAATACAATAAAATAAATTTGTCACTAGAACACTTCCACATTTGAAGTATAGGCTCAAGTTAATAAATGGGTCAGTTATTCTCAACCTATACTCATGTGGAACTTGTTTGTTGACTATTATTCTGGGGAGGTGTTGTTCTCTGTTTTGATCACTTGATCAATCCTGATTCAACATTCCAGACTATAAAATCTGTAATAAAAGGTAAAGATAAAAAAAGTCTGACAGATTTGGGAAAGCATAGAGCGACTTAAATATGTGCTGGATCGGATTGGATCGATATCGGATCGGTATCAGTTATCGGATCGGTTTTGATGATTTTAGATCGGTATCGGATCGGGAGTGGAAAAAGTGGATCGAGGCATTATGTAACATTCCTCTTCTACCCTCGATTTGAACACCTTTTCAGTGCAAGTAATGACATTTTACCATTGTAATAATAATAGCCTGCTTGCTCAGGGGAAACATTTAATTTGTGTCTCGGTGAGACATGACCTTTGACATGATCTAAATGGCTCAATAGATGCTCATGATTTATGTAAATCTTTACATATCATTAATTAGTATTATGTCTTGGTGGGACTTGTTTGGGACTCGAAACAAAAGGTAAGGACTTGGTTGGGACTTGAAACAAAATGCTTAGGACTTGTTTGGGACTCGAAACAAAAGGTAAGGACTTGGTTGGGACTTGAAACAAAATGCTTAGGACTTGGTTGGGACTCGAAACTAAAAGGTCAGGACTTGGACTTGCTTGGGACTTGAATGCCAAAGACTTGAGACTTGACTTGACTTGAGAGCAAAGACTTGAGACTCGACTTGGACTTGCAACATAGGGACTTCCTCCCACCTCTGCAAATAACCAATTATGAACAAGCAGGCTTTCATATCATATTATAGGTGCTTTAATAGAAATTGCTCTCAGGAACAGCTTAACTGATTTTGGTCTCATCGTGATGTCATCAATGTCACCCTACTTTGTATAATTCCTCCTTCTTCAGTCTTCAGTTCCAGATTTGCATTTCCACTTTGTTTACAATGTCCACCATTGTTGATTTTCCAAGCTGGCATGGAATGGAAACAAGCCTGGTTTTATCTAGCATCAGTATTATAATGACTCAAATATTAAATAATCTGCATATCAGCACCCCCACCACCTCAGGACATTGTGGTACTGCAGCTAAAACTGCTTTCAAAGTCCAGAAAGAAATGACAAGGCCTGGTTATATCAGAGTGGTGATTGAGGCTCAAACCATTAGAAATAACTTTGATGGATATAGACAATATGATATTAAATATTAAAAGCAGTTTTAAAAGGCATGTTATTTGCGCTTTAAATTCAGATCAGGTTGTGTCGGGGTGAAGTGGCCCTTTAAGTGTGCCCAGACCGATACACACACACACAAGCAGAAGGGGCAGCTATCTGAGCTATGGGAACAGGAGGAAGACATGGAACCTGGTGTCTAGAAAGGCGCTCATTGGCTAGTACTCTTCATAGGCATGCAGCAGAGCCAATCACTATGCAGTATCGTATCTTAGCAACTATTCCACCACGCTCCGGTCCAAAGACATTGAAAACACAAATAGATGCTGTTGACAGCCAAACATCTAATCTACCTCAGAGTCAGAAAGTTCTAGTAGTGAGATAGAACTAAAAATCACACCCGTGTGAACTGAGTGGTGCAATCCCCCCCCCCCCCCCCCCTCTCTCTCTCTCATTAGCAGCACTATCCCTTTCTCTGTTTCTGGCGCCCCCTACTGGTACTAATAAGTCATATTCTCGTGCTCATGGCCACATAGTTAGGTAGGTAGACACATAGGTAGACACGGACATTGCTGGTTGTACTCAAAAAGAAGAAAAACTAAGTGCAGAGCTGAGTGGGAAAAAGATTTGGTGGGTTTTTATGAAACAAAAGCTTTGCAGTTTGAAAGTGGATATTCAAGCTTTCCCTACAGCTGCGATGTTGGTGAGTTTATAATGTCGTTTAATCCAAGCAGATTAATTTAATTAATTAATTAATTAAATCCAAGCAGATCGCAGATGCAAATTGGATGAATGGGGAGTCAATGGATGGTAGCCTATATAGAGCGTCGCAGTCCCTCCCCCTTTCAGAACAACGAGTGGCCCAGGAAATGAATCACAATGCATTTTGACCATAGGCTTTTCTTAAATTACTAATTTAAAGACCTTTTAAGCGTTGTACGAAGCCAACTCTTGTCGTGACAAATCATGACAATTAACACACAATATTTTGGACCAAACAAAGAATTAGAAAATAGGAAAAAACGGCAGGTTACAACACTTTTTTTGTTGTTTTTCTTCTTTGTAATTATTTTGTTTGGTCCAAAATATTGTGTGTTAATTGTCATGATTTGTCACGACAAGAGTTGGCTTTGTACGACGCTTAACACTAGCAAGGCTGAAAAAAAATCACTCCTACTCAGTCTGACTATATCGGCCCATTCGACCGCTCTCCCCCTTTATCCCCCCCACCCCCGCACCACTCGTTCACACCTCTGGAGCTGGAGACGTCATTGTTGCCTACACGCACTCACTTTTATTTTTTATTTTCTTCCCTCTCTTATGAATACATTATTATACACCCAATGAAAATGTACACTTCACGGATTATATATTTGGAATTAGGACAATCGGTAGAAAATTGGCCGAGAATAGCACAATAGCACATTAATTGTTGCCTAAATGTATACGCACTTTTCTGAAAATGGTTAATCTGCAAGCTGCCCCATTTCCTTTTCAACTTGATATGTTTCGTAGAGAGGGCATACACAAGCCAGAATTCCGTGGTTTACATGAGCAAAAAATAAGCGAGTTATGTAAAGAGGGGTGGAGGGAAAAAGGCGATTATTTGGCACAATCAATCAAATATATATTAATTACATCGCGTAGCCTATAATGTTTCCCCCTCTATATAATAGAGGGGGACAATATATAACTCTAATGTCGTATTTCGTCATGTATGTGAACTATATGCTGCTTGTAATACTGTTGGTCAAAGTAACTAGTAGTTGGACAGGCTAAATATAATAGTAGGCTATAAGCCCGTTTTCAGCAAAATGCTTTTTGTTCTCTTTTCTCCAGGCTCATATACCCGCATCGAGATGAGCTAGCTCTGCGACAGCCGTGCTGTTTTCAATTAAATTACTTGCAGTATAATATTAATAAATACTACATCCTATATATATTGTTTGTCTGTCTAATCATTCAAATGTTTTTCTGCATGCATATTGCATAGTTTATGTAAGCCTGAATTAAAGTCTGATTACGGAGGCTTTTTCCCCGTCTCACAAACAACGAAGCCTATAAATATTGTCTGAGAAGTTGAGAATTGGTGTCATGCACATATGCACCACACATTCCTGCTGTTGTCACCACGCGGTAAATAATGAATACTTTGTGTTAATTCAACCATGTTTATTTTTTCTTATTGTTCACAATATCAGAAAGCATGAAAGAAAGCAAATATAAAGCGGAATAAAATCAGGGAAAACACAAATCCTACGCATTAGTTTCTGTTGCTATACTTAGAGACACTTGACACATGTCATTGTAAATGTTCCCGTACATGTACCACATTGGCCATGTATTGCGTAAATCCACATCTTGCCTTGGATGGGAAGAGTTGCTCATCGACCGTGATGTTTCCTCCAGGCACATAGCAAGATATGCAGTTATCTGTGAACTGATTCCAAATGTCCGTTATTGCAGCAAACTTGTCTGTTTCTTTGCGTGCTTCTCTGGTGTCCTTGTCGTCAAATCGCAGGTATCGCATTATGGATTTGAAACGGTCACGAGACATTGTTTCTCTCACCGTCTCATTCCCCCATGCCCCTTTCGCCCACAGTTGATTCAATGGATAACCAGATGTCGACATCGCACGAATGAAAAACACGCTGATGAATGCTTTCAGTTCAGTAACAGACAGATCCCATTCTTGATTCTGTCCATCACTGCGGGCAAACTTCACTGTGCAGTCTTTGACGTTTTCCAACATGTCGGGGTCAAACATACACAAAAAACTGCTCAACTCGTCGTGGATTCTGACTTTGGCAAAAGCAGTAGGACCTGGCCTGGCATTTCCCCTCACTGTATATGTATCTTTATTCTTTTCCCTTTTTGCTTCCTATATGATGAATTCCTGTTCTACTGGCTGGTAGCCTATGTCTTGTATAGGGCCTTGTATATCTGTTTATTTTAAGCATGCCGCCGCATTCTGTCAGAGCAGAGACATATTTATTTAAAATAATCCTGTCTCGCACGGCACAGCGGCACGCCATCACTATATATACAAATGACAGGGAGAAGGTGTAATGGTTATTACAACGCAAAAATATATACATAATAGGCTTTGATGTAAAGACATTTTAAATGATTATTGATTATTAGAAAAGGAAAATAAATCACCTGCTGCGGTACTGGCCCTTTCCAAGGTATGGAAATCCATTCAGGAAGTATTTGCTGTCCAGGTCGGCAGCAATCCAGAACTTAATTCCAACAGCATGCAGGATGCATAATTCTCAACTTCTCAATATTTGCCTATATTTTACAGAACATAACTTAACATTAAATGCAGTCTATTAGTATTGACTATGCATAGTATATAACTTATAACGTAAGCCTAAAACGAATCTATAAACGAAAAATAAAATAAAGAAAGAAAACCTGCACTCTCAATGGGCACTATTTGGTCACATTCGATCATAAAAACATTTAGGCCTACATGGGACAAGCTATATATATATATATATATTTCCCTATTTGTCTATTGGTATGTCTCTAAATGTTTTGATGAATTGAACAATGTGGACCCTGTTGTAAACAAGTGTAATGCTTCATTGGGTTAATATAGTATGTTTTTGAACGAATATTTGGGCCTAAGCAGTTTTTTGTGTGTGTGTGTGACCAGTGTTAGTCGACTCGGAATTGCAGCCATCCGTAGGTGCCCTTTGTGTCAGTGTGCGCCTGCCCAACCCCCCCAACCCCTGATGTGTGGCACCTATACGGATGGCTGCAATTCGAAGTGGCCTCTGTAAAACCTGAATCCCCCCCCCCCACCCCATTTCCCGAGTCGACGAGCAACACTGGTCACACACACACACAAAAAACTGCTTAGGCCCAAATATTCGTTCAAAAACATACTATATTAACCCAATGAAGCATTACACTTGTTTACAACAGGGTCCACATTGTTCAATTCATCAAAACATTTAGAGACATACCAATAGACAAATAGGGAAATATATATATATATATATATATATATATATATATATATATAGCTTGTCCCATGTAGGCCTAAATGTAGGCCCCCCCCCCACCCCATTTCCCCTCACTGTATATGTATCTTTTCCCTTTTTGCTTCCTATATGATGAATTCCTGTTCTGTTATAGCGCATCATTATATCAAAACCAGGCCTATACTGAATGTATTACTTTTGTTTAAATCAACTGAACTAGACCAATAAAATAGTAGGCTAGTATTTATGTTTTTCGTTAATAATAATACATGCTGAGGGAATGTGCTCCGTTCATTGGCTCTATATAGGCCGCGTGCGAGACAGGATTATTTTAAATAAATATGTCTCTGCTCTGACAGAATGCGGCGGCATGCTTAAAATAAAAAGATATACAAGGCCCTATACAAGACATAGGCTACCAGCCAGTAGAACAGGAATTCATCATATAGGAAGCAAAAAGGGAAAAGAATAAAGATACATATACAGTGAGGGGAAATGCCAGGCCAGGTCCTACTGCTTTTGCCAAAGTCAGAATCCACGACGAGTTGAGCAGTTTTTTGTGTATGTTTGACCCCGACATGTTGGAAAACGTCAAAGACTGCACAGTGAAGTTTGCCCGCAGTGGTGGACAGAATCAAGAATGGGATCTGTCTGTTACTGAACTGAAAGCATTCATCAGCGTGTTTTTCATTCGTGCGATGTCGACATCTGGTTATCCATTGAATCAACTGTGGGCGAAAGGGGCATGGGGGAATGAGACGGTGAGAGAAACAATGTCTCGTGACCGTTTCAAATCCATAATGCGATACCTGCGATTTGACGACAAGGACACCAGAGAAGCACGCAAAGAAACAGACAAGTTTGCTGCAATAACGGACATTTGGAATCAGTTCACAGATAACTGCATATCTTGCTATGTGCCTGGAGGAAACATCACGGTCGATGAGCAACTCTTCCCATCCAAGGCAAGATGTGGATTTACGCAATACATGGCCAATGTGGTACATGTACGGGAACATTTACAATGACATGTGTCAAGTGTCTCTAAGTATAGCAACAGAAACTAATGCGTAGGATTTGTGTTTTCCCTGATTTTATTCCGCTTTATATTTGCTTTCTTTCATGCTTTCTGATATTGTGAACAATAAGAAAAAATAAACATGGTTGAATTAATTAATAATATATATATATATATATATAATAATATATAGGATGTAGTATTTATTAATATTATACTGCAAGTAATTTAATTGAAAACAGCACGGCTGTCGCAGAGCTAGCTCATCTCGATGCGGGTATATGAGCCTGGAGAAAAGAGAACAAAAAGCATTTAGCTGAAAACGGGCTTATAGCCTACTATTATATTTAGCCTGTCCAACTACTAGTTACTTTGACCAACAGTATTACAATTTACAAGCAGCATATAGTTCACATACATGACGAAATACGACATTAGAGTTATATATTGTCCCCCTCTATTATATAGAGGGGGAAACATTATAGGCTACGCGATGTAATTAATATATATTTGATTGATTGTGCCAAATAATCGCCTTTTTCCCTCCACCCCTCTTTACATAACTCGCTTATTTTTTGCTCATGTAAACCACGGAATTCTGGCTTGTGTATGCCCTCTCTACGAAACATATCAAGTTGAAAAGGAAATGGGGCAGCTTGCAGATTAACCATTTTCAGAAAAGTGCGTATACATTTAGGCAACAATTAATGTGCTATTGTGCTATTCTCGGCCAATTTTCTACCGATTGTCCTAATTCCAAATATATAATCCGTGAAGTGTACATTTTCATTGGGTGTATAATAATGTATTCATAAGAGAGGGAAGAAAATAAAAAATAAAAGTGAGTGCGTGTAGGCAACAATGACGTCTCCAGCTCCAGAGGTGTGAACGAGTGGTGCGGGGGTGGAGGGATAAAGGGGGAGAGCGGTCGAATGGGCCGATATAGTCAGACTGAGTAAGAGATATATGCCTAAAATCATATTTACAAAACGTTTCAAATGGGGAAAAAAACAGAGATGATTTCAATCGAATATTTAGACAAAGTCATGCAAGGGGAACTTTCTCTGGACTCCATGGGCTGAGAAAATAAACATTGAAATCTCAAATTCGGTCAGAACGGCTGCTCAGACTTCCTAGTGTTAAAAGGTCTTTAAATAAATAATTTAAGAAATGCCTATGGGACAAATTAATTGCGATTCATTTCCTGGGCCACTTTGGTCTCCGTCATTTTTTTTTTAACTTCAATATTTGCCTGAGTTACCATTACCATCTTTTAAATAATGGTTCAAGTTAAAAAAATATTAATAATTATATATATATATATATATATATATATATATATATATATATATATACACACACCTCAATGTTGAGGATGTAAAATATAGTTGTCTCTGCTCCCTGTAGTCACAGTGACGTCACAGCTGTCATTAATTAAGGTCTTGATCGCCTATGCGGTGAAGTTATAGGGTGAAATGCATAAACAGGCTCACCGTCTCAATAGATGCTGCTGCCACGTGCCTGGCAATATGCGCACAGGCGGCGGGTGTGTAAGGCTAGCGAAGGCTTAGCCTTCCCAAAGATTATGCCGGGTATGTTTTTAAATAATATATGTGCGCAGCATTATAGAAGGCTATTGCGTGTGTGTGTGTGTGTGTGTGTGTGTGTGTGTGTGTGTGTGTGTGTGTGTGTGTGTGTGTGTGTGTGTGTGTGTGTGTGTGTGTGTGTGTGTGTGTGTGTGTGTGTGTTGTCGCTGCCCCCTGGTGATCGCTGATCGTGTAGGGCTATACTACAGCAACTGGCCAAATCAGCATATGATTGGCTACTATTGGTATGTCTGTAAACCTCGTCCTCCCACTCAATTTACAATTTAGGCATTTAGCAGACGCTCTTAATCCAGAGCGACTTACATTAAGCAAGAACACAAAAGCATGGGAATACATCACATAAAAAGCATTTATCATGAAACATGCGTAAGCTAAGAAAGTAACAGTGGAATATCTATATAATGAAACTATACATATATACTATACTATGCTATACATATGTACTATGACGTGCTATGACTACATACAATGCAATTATAGTGCTGTCTACATAACATGCTATAATTCTGTATCAAATGCTATCTAAGTCTACAGAAATGCTATCTAAGGGGGTGGGGTAAGTGCTATGGGCCATGATGGAGTTCTGACTGCAATGGGAAGTGCATTCCACAGTTTTGGAGCCAGAAGGGAGAAGAGTTTGGGACGTGTGGAGCGTTGTCCCGGCGTTTTTAGTGAGGGTACTTCCAGCTTCCCTGCGTTGGCTGATCTGAGTGCGCTGGAGGGTTTGTAGGGTTCGATCATACTTGCAAGATATGGGGGAGCCATACCTTTGGTTCAGCATCAGAGTTTTATATTCTGTGCGGGCAGCGACCGGGAGCCAGTGGAGGGAGCGGAGCAGGGGGGAGACATGTGAGAATTTTGGTTGGTTGAAGACCAAGCGAGCTGTGGCGAGAGTCCCCCCCCCCCCCTTATAATAAATCTAGAGTTGCAAATTGCAAAGGACTGTGCTGTCATGTTCCAGTTAGCCCTGACAGGGACCAGTGTTGGCAAGTAACTTAAAGGAGAATTCCATGCTAGAATGCTTTCTTATCTTTCTTACCTTTCTTTGTAGTTGTTACGTCCCCACCAAAGAGGTCCAGGTGTTGTTTTGTGCAAAAACTCCTTATTGGCTATTTTCCCTACCATAAGCCCTCAATGAATTGCATTGCATTGAATGGGAATTGAATGGGGCTATGGGGTGTTATGCTAATTCACTTATTTCCATCGAAAGAAGTAGTAAAGTGTGCCGCTTGGGATATTATTTACATTATGAAGAGAGGATATATACAAATAAATTATAATTTTGAGCGATATAAATAAGCAAATTAGCACAACACCCCATAGCCCCATTAAATTCCCATTCAATGCAATTCATTTAGGGCTTATGGTAGGGAAATAGCCAATAAGGAGCTTTTGCACAAAATAAAACCTGGACCTCTTTGGTGGGGACGTAACAACTACAAAGAAAGGTATCAAAGCCTTTTAGTATGGAATTCTCCTTTAAGTAATATACTACTTTCAGTAATAATATTACTTTTTTTCCTGTAATATGTAACTTAACTAGTTACTTTCAGATTTTGAGTAATAATATTACATTAACTTTTTTCCAAAAGTAATATTACTATTTTCACGAGCCTTGGTGGAACTGTGGGTTTGAGTGTTTATTCATAATGGTAGATGGGTCGGGGGTCAAGTTGCTTTGCAGGCTGCTGATCCGCTCTAGATCTAGACTCTAGAGCGGATACGGAAACGATGCACACTCGTCGGTACGTATCGGATGCAGAAGGGCAGGCCTGGCTTAAACCGTCCGGAACACGGAACGTCAGAACAACAACCTAAACTAGTGTGTGTAACTCGTTAGACTGCACTGTTAGAGAGAAGAGACGTAAACAAACTAAGCATGGAGGAGGTGGAGGAGACAGACACCTATATGTGTTCTATGTTGTTCTATGGCACTAAAATAGCAATCAGACAGATTGATTACTTTTTGTTTCTCCCACAGGGAATGTTTATATTGTGTGCATGTGATGCTCCATGTTTCTCCCACAGGGAATGTTTATATTGTGTGCATGTGATGCTCCATGTTTCTCCCACAGGGAATGTTTATATTGTGTGCATGCAATGCTCCATGTTTCTCCCACAGGGAATGTTTATATTGTGTGCATGTGATGCTCCATGTTTCTCCCACAGGGAATGTTTATATTGTGTGCATGTGATGCTCCATGTTTCTCCCACAGGGAATGTTTATATTGTGTGCATGTGATGCTCCATGCATGCTGTGAAAAAAAAAGTTGTTCTACTGTATGTTAATTGTTCTATGGCACTAATCAGACAGAGACAGATTGATTATTTTTTCCACAGGGAAAGTTTACACTGCATACATTTGCTGCTGTTTTATATTTTTATTTCAGTCAAGTTGACATGCACTGCAGAGCCTTTATTGCCCTATAGCACTTTGTTTATTTTTTGTGACCAATTTATATATATATATATTTTTTTTTAAGCAACTATAGCATTTGTTTGCTTTAATAAACAACAGAAGTTGAAGATTGCTTACAATGACACCTGGGCATTATCTAGACTGTAATGAATGAATTCATACACAGTAAAAGTCTTGGTCTTCATTTAATTCAAATGAGTGTACAAATGGACCCATCATCATGTGTACACTATACAGTACACTTTTTAGAGTTAAATAAACACTGCAGAATAGGGGAGGGGGGACAGCTAATGTTGAAAATGCAAAGTAAGACAGAAATGCTATCTAAGGGGGTAGGGTAGGCAAGTGCTACGGGCCATGATGGAGTCTTAAAAGGTGGGTTTTCAGACTACGGCGGAAGATTGGGGAGTGATGCTGCAGTTCTGACTGCAACGGGAAGTGCATTCCACAGTTTTGGAACCTTTTCATGACAAGGACCCCCAAATTGACACTAATGAGCCCGTGGACCCCCATTTGAAAACAACATAATGCCAGGGACCCCTGTGGTCTTGTTTCTAAAGTGTAGTTGTTTATTTGGTCTTGTTTCTAAAGTGTAGTTGTTTATTTGGTCTTGTTTCTAAAGTGTAGTTGTTTATTTGGTCTTGTTTCTAAAGTGTAGTTGTTTATTTGGTCTCGTTTCTAAAGTGTAGTTGTTTATTTGGTCTTGTTTCTAAAGTGTAGTTGTTTATTTGGTCTTGTTTCTAAAGTGTAGTTGTTTATTTGGTCTTGTTTCTAAAGTGTAGTTGTTTATTTGGTCTTGTTTCTAAAGTGTAGTTGTTTATTTGGTCTTGTTTCTAAAGTGTAGTTATTTATTTGGTCTTGTTTCTAAAGTGTAGTTGTTTATTTGGTCTTGTTTCTAAAGTGTAGGTGTTTATTTGGTCTTGTTTCTAAAGTGTAGTTGTTTATTAGGGTCTTGTTTCTAAAGTGTAGTTGTTTATTTGGTCTTGTTTCTAAAGTGTAGATGTTTATTTGTTCTTGTTTCTAAAGTGTAGTTGTTTATTTGGTCTGGTTTCTAAAGTGTAGTTGTTTATTTGGTCTTGTGTAGTGTAGTTGTGTATTTGGTCTTGTTTCTAAAGTGTAGTTGTTTATTTGGTCTTGTTTCTAAAGTGTAGTTGTTTATTTGGTCTTGTTTCTAAAGTGTAGTTGTTTATTTGGTCTTGTTTCTAAAGTGTAGTTGTTTATTTGGTCTTGTTTCTAAAGTGTAGTTGTGTATTTGGTCTTGTTTCTAAAGTGTAGTTGTGTATTTGGTCTTGTTTCTAAAGTGTAGTTGTGTATTTGGTCTTGTTTCTAAAGTGTAGTTGTTTATTTGGTCACAGCTGTCATTAATTAAGGGTCTTGATTGCCTATGCGGTGAAGTTATAGGGTGAAATGCATAAACAGGCTCACCGTCTCAATAGATGCTGCTGCCACATGCCTGGCAATATGCGCACAGGCGGCGGGTGTGTAAGGCTAGCGAAGGCTTAAGGCTCATACATAGTCTGGATTTTCGGTGGTGGGGTGACCACCGAACTACAACATGACGTCACGATCCGCGGTGAAGAGCAAACCACCGCCACCGCTCCAGCCCTTCTCTCTGTTTTTACTCACCACCGCTCAACGTTATTTCAGCTCCGGTGGTCAGCTCACCACCGGAGCGGTGGTCACCTCATCACCGAAAATCCAGACTATGAATAGGCCTTAAGCCTTCCCAAAGATTATGCTGGGTATGTTTTTAAATATATATAATATATGTGCGCAGCATTATAGAAGGCTATTGTGTGTGTGTGTGTGTGTGTGTGTGTGTGTGTGTGTGTGTGTGTGTGTGTGTGTGTGTGTGTGTGTGTGTGTGTGTGTGTGTGTGTGTGTGTGTTGTCGCTGCCCCCTGGTGATCGCTGATCGTGTAGGGCTATACTACAGCAACTGGCCAAATCAGCATATGAGATGAGATGAGATATACTTTATTGTCCCACAAGGGGAAATTTGTCTTGGGCAAAAGTGCATTAGTACATACATCAACGCTTTTTAAAACAGACAGACAATACAAAAAAGACAATACACAGTAGCAGCAAAGTACAAGTCACAAGAGTATCACAAAGAAGTGCAAGTTGCAATAAGAAAGGTATATAATATAAAAAAGTGCTAAAGTATTCACAGTTTATAGTACACAATCACGTAAGTGCAATAAATAACTGATGAAGGTCAAGAAGTCCCTTCCCCACTAAGAACTATGAACTATGTGGCGGTTGTTTAGTAGAACAATTGAAGTGGGAACAAAAGAAAGTTTGAGGCGGTTGCTCTTGCAACGACACGCTCTGCAGCGTCTACCAGAGGGTAACAGCTCATACTCTGAAGATAATATATGTGAAGGATCAGACAACACTCTGTTTGACAGACTGAGCACCGTTTTCTCAAAGATTGTCTGAAGAGATGGAGAATCTTTCCTACAAATTACCTTCATGGCTGTTTTTTCCATTTTAGCTATTCTATATTTGAGCTGGACAGAGAGTGTCCCAAACCAAGCTGACATGCCATATCTAATAATGCTACCTAGCACTGCATCATAGAAGGTTGACATGACTCCCTTGCTCACACCAAAGAGCCTAAGCCTGCGGAGAAAGTGCAAGCGTTGTGCCAATTTGGCACACAGATAGTCCACATGGACATTCCATTTGAGCTGGTTGTCCATTTGGATCCCCAGGTACTTGTATGATACAACCTGCTCAATTTGCGTGCCCCCCATGACCACTGGGACATGGATGTGGACACCTTTTGGATCGAAGATCATCTCTTTGGTTTTTGTGGTGTTTAACATAAGGTGGCTATTATCACACGAGTCTTTAAAGTTATTGATCTCACTGATATAACCCACCGGGTGTTCAACACCCCTCAACAGGCTGACTATTACAGTGTCATCAGAAAATTTCAAGATGAAATTGTTTGGCTGACTGCTTCTGCAGTCATTTGTGTAGGCAGTGAAAAGAAATGGTGAACTCACTCCCCCTTGTGGCACACCTGTGCTACACAATTTAGAGCTTGAGAGTACTGAGTTCACCTTTACCTGTTGAGATCTGTTTGTTAACACATCGATTGCGCAAAACGCTCTAAAGCGCTTTATTAATCTCGAACGCCGTCTGCGCATGACGCTCTAAAGCGTTTTATTGTTTTTTTTTATGATTAATGTGCTTCATATTTATACGCGCCCGGACAACATAGAAAGTAACACCGATCGTCTCTAGGAAGGTCCGGTATGTGATCCGGGAGTTAAAAGCCCCCCCCCCCTCCTGAAAAGAGGTCTGGTCTATGCGGCATGCCGTATCCATTACGACGTACTGGAGGCGGCCTCGCCGGCATGCACGGCATAGACCAACGCAGATGTCAAGGGGATCTAAAATGGAGGTACCCATGCTAGTGTGTGTGTGAATACACTCGATTCCCCTCCCCTCCTGTTTCTACATGGTTTCTCCCGAGGCAGCAATGTAGGCCCCCCCTCTTCGTTTCGGATCGTCGCATTTCAGTTTCAGTCCCCCCCCCACTCACTTACCCACTGTGGCTGTGCCTCGAACTGCCTTTCACCGCTGCTTCGTCCTCTCATTCTCGGAAAGAAATAGCCCTCTGCCCGACGTTACTAGGAGAGATCACCGCCGTGGAACCCCCCCCAGGCCCGCGTTGTGATCGCTTTGCATCTCTCTCATTCTCGGAAAAAGGACATAACGCCTCCAACTGCAACCGCCGCTTCGTCCTCTCATTCACTCGGAAAAAAATAGCCCTCTGCCCGACGTTACTAGGAGAGATCACCGCCGTGGAACCCCCCCCAGGCCCGCGTTGCGATCGCTTTCCACCTCGTCCTCTCATTCTCGAAAAAAGAGAGCCCTCTGCCCGTATATAAGAATAATCTGCAACGGTCGCCATGTCATAATGATACGCGAAACGAATGACGTATTATGAGAGAGATGATCAACTGGCCGCTTTATATGTCTTGACCACCCATGTTTGGGCAAATAAGCCCGTATAGCGATTCTCGACTCGACACCGTGGATCACCATTAGCCATAGAGCCTTCGCCAGGCAACACTATCCGTACTCCGTAGTGTGGTTGTAACCGACTTTTTATTCATTATAATTGCAGTGATAAGACCGCAATGAAGGCGTCTGCGACGTAATCGACCCGTTTGTAATGTACAGTATAACGAATACACATTGATTAGAGTCTCTCTCTCTCCTCCTTTCCACCGCTTATCTCTCCTGAGGTTCTTTGCCCCAGAACATTGTTTATTTGGTCTTGTTTCTAAAGTGTAGTTGTTTATTTGGTCTTGTTTCTAAAGTGTAGTTGTTTATTTGGTCTTGTTTCTAAAGTGTAGTTGTTTATTTGGTCTTGTTTCTAAAGTGTATATGTTTATTTGGTCTTGTTTCTAACGTGTAGTTGTTTATTTGGTCTTGTTTAGTGTAGTCTAGTCAACACGACGTGGTGTTTGTCGATGGTGAGGTGGAGTGTTCGCCTGTCCGGCTGAGTTAGGATGAGCTGGTGTGGAGCAGAGGCAGCGAGGTATCGCAATTTCCACGCCCATTCAACACCATATAAGGCAACAGGAAATATCGAAATACGTCATCATAGCCTGCACAGATCCGGGATTCCCAAGCTTTAAATTATATACAACAGTTCATTTTGACAGGCGGGTCTCTGCACGGACAGATCTTCAATCAAACAGCGCAAGTTATATGGTAGGCCTATATAATTATAAAGGAAACTTGCCAACTTGGCACGCATTGCTTCATTCCTTGTTAAATGTCAGAACGTTAATTAGTTAACTGATGTTACTTTCACATAATGAGAAAGAAGTTAATTTGTACTAGGGATGCACCGAAAATATTCGGCCGAAAATGGCTAAAAAAATATTTTCGGCCTATTCGGTTTCGGCTCAAATAAGCCGAAAAATATCACCGAATAGTAGTAGTGATCCTAAAGTTGTGAATCGATATAATTCAACTAAACTGCGGGAAAAACACAGATGTACAAGCCCAAAGCGCTGTGCATTGCGACGGGTAGATAACGTGTAGATCTGCTACTTCCAGCTTATGACGCTCTTTAACTATGCATCATCAACGCTGCGACAGTCACAACACACCAGCAGCAGTCAGCAGACGGAATGCACAGACAGATCCGACACAACTTTATTGCACACATCTGTGCTTTCATCCACGCTTCCATAGCCTTTTAAATCTTATGTCCCATCCACGGGCACAAGCAAAGTGATATCGGCAGCTTCCACTCGATCTGGATGGTGGTGGTGTTGTCTGACGAGGGTACTAGCTACTAGTTAGCATGAGGGCTAACATTAGTTTAGCTCTGGTCCATATCGTTAGAAGGAGTCCTCCTTAATAACACTATAGTACTTTCCATCCGTAACCCAACTAAACCCCTCACACTCGATGCTGCGTTTACACGGGCAGACACAAAGACGAATGGGAATATCATTTGGAGCAGCTACACGTCTTTGCATCAACATGTTGCTGGTTTCCATTATAAATGAATATCATTTGGAGCAGCTACACGTCTTTGCATCAACATGTTGCTGGTTTCCATTATAAATGAATATCATTTGGAGCAGCTACACGTCTTTGCATCAACATGTTGCTGGTTTCCATTATAAATAAATATCATTTGGAGCAGCTACACGTCTTTGCATCAACATGTTGCTGGTTTCCATTATAAATGAATGATAGACTATCCTTGCGTCTGCCCGTGTTTAGTCTCACTGTCCAGTGTCCACAGCAGGCAGACCTGTCGAAACTATGCACTTCTCAGTGCATAGTTGAGAAGCGCATGCTAAGTTCAAACCAGGGGGGCAGTCAGCCAGATATTTCGTGAAGCCTCTTTTGAAATCGGGACTTCCTGAAAGTTCATATAATGGCCTGTTGTGGCACTGGACTGGACCCAAAAAGCCCCATAGCTCCATAGAGGCCCATGTATTTGGGCCCAACTTCACCTAGACTGTATTACCTTAATAAACATGGTCATGAATACTTTCTGCTTCCAGTCACTAGTTTAAAGTCTCATTTCTAATGTCATAATATTCTTTTTGGAAAATGATGGTCCCATTTATAAAATAAATGACCATAAAGTCGCGTATGTTCTGAGGGGCGTGGCTACCGTTACAGTCTATGATCGGGATCCCCCACCCACTCGAGTCAAAATAAAAACCAACAGAGAAGAAGGGGGGTAGTCCCGCCTCGTTGTCTGGGCCAGCCAATGGCCAGCTGGACCAGAACGGATCAAGAAAGATGGCGACTTACAGTGCATTAGAGTGCAAGGAATTTCAGGCTTCATTTTACGTTCATGTTAGACCCGGGAACGCTTTGTCCATATTTTTTACAGTCTATGGTTCAAACCCACCTCTAGAATATTACTTTCCCCAGCTATCTCATTCCACTTTAATTTATTTTATTCCATAGTCTTAGTTTTTCCCTAATAAAGTTGTTTTTATTTGTTTTCTCATGTTCCCCTTGAAAAGCATCTTTAAGTACTCAGAGAAGCATTATACAAATAATATTATTATCACTATTATTATTATTTTTTTTTTTTAAGATATTTTTTTTGCGGCTTACGCCTTTTATTGATTTTTTAAGGGATAGAAAGTAGGCTGACAGGAAACGGGAGAGAGATGGGGGGATGACATGCGGTAAAGGCCGTGTCGGGTCCGGGAGTCGAACCCGCGGCACACCGCGACTGGATCACCAGTCCGGTGCCCAGACCGTTACGCTACGGCCTGGGCCATCACTATTATTATTACTACTTGTTTTATTGCCTATGCTTATGTAGAAAAAAAAAAAAGCTCACTGCTCAGGTCAAATAGGCCTATTAATATGTATATTAATAGAATGAAAAGGCGTTGTGCTTGCGGGGGGCAGTTTCTGTATGAGACTATAGGCTAACTTGCCTCTAGACTGCATGCATTTAGGCATACAAGTGATACTTGGCTTTTATATCATTTTTTTATGTGCTGACCAATGTTGCGGACACATGCCTAATTGCCTACATATTTTGTCTGAGATTTGGGAACTATTTATTGATTCAGCATGAAGACTAAAGCCTTCTACGCAAGCGTATGGCCTTTACACTACCATGAGAGCTGCCGTGCCAGCTGATATGTGCAGAGTTTTCGACAAACCAACGTCACCGCCAAGTTCACGGAGATGGCCATGAATTCCCACGCAATGTGGGAATCCACGTGAATGCCTGTCCGCTCACGCTCCGCTCACGTTATGAGCGTACACGCCGTTGTGAATGAGGACCAGTGAGTTCTGTCCAATGAGGTGGACTTTACACTCCCTCCAATGAGAAAGGTTACATTTCTTCTTTGTTCAACAGCTGTGCCTCATCCAGAGAAGACCATGGCTTCCTCTCACGGAGATCCTCTACAGGTTGGTTTACTGGCAAATAGCAGCTCAAAATAAGGTTCATTAATACAATGAATTTGCATATTTAAAATAATACTACATGCTACTCATCCTATAGGGCTCTGTGGACATATTGGTGGCCAACAAGGTGGAACTGATCAAGTGGCTCAGATCAGATCTCCTCATTCTACAGCATGCTCAGTGTGAGGGAATTATTGATGACAGAGTTTATAACAAACTGAAGCATACAGTGCAGCCAGAAGATGTTTGTATTGAGCTTATTGATACAGTGATTAGTAGAGGAGAGGGAGCTTCATCTCAGTTCCTTACACTTCTCAAAGATCCAGAGATTCTCGTCACGTATCCACAACTCAAGGAATGGAATCCTTCTGCTGCGCTGCCAGGTAAGAAAGTAAAGAAAAGGCGCTTAATTGTATTTGTTGTGCCAGGTGGATGTAACGTCTACTTTGTTTGAAAGCATGGAAAGTTTATCTTGATGTCTAATGTAACACACACACACACACGGAGATGGACCCAATATGATGATGTGTCTCCACTCTAACCAATCACTGTCTCACATTTCAGCTTTAGAAGAGAAGGCAAGACGAGAGAGAGCAGCCAAACTGAGAGGTAAGGTGTGTGTGTGTGTGTGTGTGTGTGTGTGTGTGTGTGTGTGTGTGTGTGTGTGTGTGTGTGTGTGTGCGTGTGTGCGTGTGTGCGTGTGTGCGTGCGTGCGTGCGTGCGTGCGTGCGTGCGTGCGTGCGTGCGTGCCTCACAGTTAGACAAAGATATTTATTATAGTTGTGTTCACTAACACTACTTCTAGAAGGACATACTTAGCTTAGGATTCCTAACTGTTTAGTAGAAGGATTAATTGGCAGCAATCATAGAGAGAGCCTCTGAGAATAAATGCAGTCCTACTACTAATACCATCTGTAGACTGTGTTTATAGCCTCCATTTACTACTACTAATACCATCATACCAGAGAGGGGTATGTTCTCTCTAGGCAAAGCTGTTAAAGATGGAATGTGCTTTGTTCACCACAGGTCTGTTGGAGAAAACATCTGGGTATGAAGACCAGCTTCAACGCAACATGAGCAGCACATATCTGGGTGTAAGGTTGGGTACAATGCTCATGGTCGTGTTCGAAAATATCTTCATCTGGCTCTACAATGTAGACATCAAAAACACAGACATCCACAGCCACCATGAGGTCAGACAAATGGAGACGAAGAAGGCAGGAGAGGGAACCCTAATCCAACTCATTGAAATGTTCAAAGACCGTTCTGGACTAATCGTAAGAACAGTGCTGACCGTTGGCTGTGCAGGAATTGGCAAAACTTTCCTCGTGCACAAATTTCTGTTTGACTGGGCCAATAAATGTTTCCCCCAAGATCCACACCTCGTGTTCCCGCTCCAGTTCCGCCAGTTAAATCTGCTCAAGGGGAAAACGTTTCGTTTGGCACAGCTAATTCACCACTGCATCACGGAAACCATGTTTATTGAGGAACACATTCTTAATGACATCTTTAACGAATTGCAGAAGTCAGTAGACTACAACAAGAGCCCCTTCAAAGTCATGATTATTATGGATGGATTTGATGAAAATTTTGAAAAGTTCGATTTCAAAACAGATTTTGGACCCATGAACTTGGTGGATTCGTACCCAGTGGAACATCTGCTTGTAAACCTCATCAAGGGGACGCTCCTCCGCTCTGCTCGCATCTGGATAACCTCACGACCTGCAGCATCCAATCAGATCCCTAAGGCGTTTGTTAGCAGAATGACAGAAGTACGAGGGTTCATCGAAGATGACCAGAAGAAGGAGTTCTTCACGAAGAGCATCAGTGATGAGAACCAGGCCAACTCACTCTACTCACACATCCGGAAATCAAAGATCCTCCACACCATGTGTGAAATCCCAGTCTTTTGTTGGTTCCTTGCTAGAGTTGTGCAGAACAAGGGGATGACAAAGCTGCCCAAAACCCTGGTTGAGCTGTTCTGCCACTTCCTGATGGGCGAGACACTGCGGGAGAAGATGAAGGATCCTTCACTAAACGATGAAGACAGAGAGAAGCTCATAAAGGATGCAGGAGACATTCTTCTGATGCTGGGAAACCTGGCGTTTGACCAACTGGACAAAGGACGAATCATTTTCTATGAGAAAGACCTGAAAGCGTGTGGTCTTGATGTGATCAAGGACTTGCTGATCTCAGACTTCTGCACAACCTTCTTCAAAGAAGACGAAAAGTTCTTCGAACAAACGGTCTACTGCTTCGTTCATCTGAGCCTCCAGGAGTTTCTGGCTGCAGTCTACCTGTTCCACTGTTTCACTCAGAAGAACAAGAGTCCATGGTTCCACCGTTTCACTCAGAGGACCCGGAGGAACAGGAAGGTCCTGAAGACATTCCTGGGAACCAGCCGTGTCAGTTCCTTGAAGGACTTCCTGAAGGCTGCAATGAAGAAAGCCCTGAAGAGTGAGAACGGCCACCTGGACCTCTTTGTCCGCTTCCTTCATGGTCTCTCACTGCAGTCCAACCAGAGTCTGTTAGGAGGTCTGCTGGGTCACACAGAGAACAGTCCAGAGGAGATCCAGAGAGCCATCAACAACCTGAAGGAGATGAATGGTGACTTATCTCCTGACAGATGCATCAACATCTTCCACTGTCTGATGGAGATGAACGACCCGTCAGTAAGTCAGGGGATCCAACAGTACCTGGAGTCTCAGAGCAGATCAGGGAAGGAACTCTCTGAGACCCAGTGTTCAGCTCTGGCCTCTATACTGCTGATGTCAGAGCAGGTTCTGGAGGAGTTGGACCTGGACAAATACAACACAGGGATGGCTGTCGAGGGGCGACTGAGACTGATCCCAGCTGTGAGGAACTGCACAACAGCCAAGTTAGTAGTCCTGTGAATAACAACATGACTGAGCACCATTCACTCATATATTACTACTGTATTCATTCATTACAAATACTATATTTAAAATTATTATATAACTACTACATTCATTCATTACAAATTAATACAAATAATAAACAGACATGCACACACACACACACACACACACATGCATACTGTACACACGCATGCATGGACGGACGGACGCACGCACACAGAGGTGGAATCATCACAAATTAACCCATTTCGGACGGGAACCCTTTTTGGTGTTTTAAGCATGATGTTATACAGCTTAAGTATTGAAAAATAGCAGATCTACAAGCTCATATCTACAAGCTCGTAGCGCCACACCTTGTGCCGCGATATATATGTTAGTTAGTATGTCATACTACATACATACATAACTATTGAAAAAAGCCAATCTACAAGCTCATAGCGTGCCGCACTACAAGCTTGTAGATCTGCTAATTATTTTTAATCGTGAAAATGTGGCGCAAATCTTTGCTCCTTTCAGAGCAAACATTTCTAACTCAAATCTTTTCTCCTGGGGGGTCCCTGGAACAACATATTTTCAGATGGGGGTCCGCAGCCAATTCCATATAATTCTGGGGGTCCTTGACATGAAATAGTTTGAGAACTAGTGCACTGAACATAGAAACAGGGTGATGATTTAGAACTGTGATGATTTAGAAGCCATTTTCTAAGAATCGGCCTCAGGTCTGTGTTAAATGTGTTAAAAGACTGCTTGGACACAACTGCTGGTTCATTCTGCAGTGTTTAATGTATACCAGTGGTTCTCAAACCAAGGACTTTGTATGAATTAATATGTATTATGTGTAACAGACCTCTATCTGAATACATTGTGTGCCAGCGACCCCCACACCATAATTGTGTTCATTTATTATTGTCAATTATTTTACTTAAATATGTTTTTGAAAATAGCCGATCTGCAACATCGCAATGTGACACATTGTGAGCTTGTAGATCTGCAATAGAAGATCTCTCAGTTTATTTCCTTGACAGTGAACTTTGTCTGACCTGTTTTGATCATCTCTGATTTTACATGTAATCTGTCATTACAGACTTGTTGGTTTTGGCTTAAATCTCGGGAAGGAACACATTGAAGTTGTGGCTTCAGCTCTCAGTTCTAATCCGTCCCATCTGAGACAACTGGACATCAGTTCCAACCACCTGGAGCCATATATGGACCTGCTCTGTGACGCACTGAGGAGTCCACATTGTAGACTGGAGACTCTACGGTCAGATATTATTGGTTTATGTGATTATAGTATTAATATTGAATACGTGTGAATAAGGTTGATATCATAGTAACACACTTTGACGAGAATAATGATAAGGTACAGTCAGGCGCGTATTGTGGATTAAGTGATTGACTGGGAAAATAGCATGGGGAGGGGGGTCTTCTAGTGACCCCGTAAGAGAACATTTTAGCATTTTTCATGATTTATCAACATGTTTAAAAACATAGCCGATAATAAAACTAATTGTATTGTCTTTTGCTCCAGCAGATGTCCTTCTTGTGTCTGTGACATCACCAGTTATCAGCTTCACTGTCTTCTATCCAGAACAATGTCTTTTATAGCAGGCAATCAAACATGTGGTGTTTTATTTCTCATTTAGACTGATGAACTGCTGGTTGACAGAGAGAAGCTGTGAACTTCTGGCCTCAGCTCTCAGATCTAATCCTCATCTGAGAGAATTAGACTTGACCTTCAACGTCTTGCCGGTGTCTGGACTGGAGAACTTCTCTGGACTGGAAACGCTCAAGTGAGTAGACTTGGTCTGTCTGTCTGTCTGTCTGCGAGTCCCTTTTATGCCCATACATGGAGTTCCGTGTGAGGCATGCCCAAATATGGAATCCAGGGTAATCTATGACCTCATAGACTAGAGTTTGGAATCATAATTATGATGACATGTATTTATAAGGGGCGTTAGCCCCTCCTATATACAGATTCTGTCCCCACAAAATCATTAAATGTCATCGACAATGAAGGAAAAATGTACGTCATCTTGTCCCCACACGTCTCATATTTTCAATGAAAGGAGACATTAGGTCAAATGTCCGCCAAGTATGACGTCAATTTGTGAGAACAGGAAACAAGCATTCTGATTGGCCAGTATGAGATGATCCATGATGATGTACGATGATAAGAGCGCCCCTCACTTCACATGGGTGTGATTTTCACAACCATTGTGACCGACTTCCCACTCTGCACATCTGAACATTACTCCCTCAAGTCAACTTTAAATTGATTGATTTAGTTAATATTTACACACAAATTAATAATGCTGGATGTAAGGAATATACTTTTAATTGAAACGTACAATTATATGAAAAGATTATATTGTAGCATACTTCACATGTAAACTTTAATTTGGCATAAAAATAAACGTGATTAACCAGATGAACTCTAGTATGCCTAAGCATTCTGAGAACTCATAAAGCAGATCTACAAGCTCAATTAGCAGATCTACAAGCTCAAACATCAGATCTACAAGCTCAAATAGCAGGTCTAACAGGAGAGGACACATTTGAGTGTCCTCAGTGTATCGTTGTATGACCACAGCCTGCTGGCCAGTACCATGGGAAGAAATCATATTAGAAATGTTTATACAACAGTATTTTAACGTCCTCTGGTCCAAGCCAGGTGGCAGTGAGTTGGTCCGGTCAGGCTGCCTGCCCTGGTGAAGATAATGGTAGCGGAAACACTGTAGTGTCAGAGACGTTGTGTTAGACAGTCAGACATTGATGCATTGTTGTTCTACTTCCTACAGAGTGAAACATGGAGGAGAACTCTGGACAAATCCTCAACTCCCTACAGAATGTGAGTACCTGTCTGTCTGTCTGTCAGTGTTGATTTTAACAGCAACGTTTAGATTGTAGATTAGTCATAGACCTTTGAATAAAGCTTAATTGATTTTAGTTATATTTTAGTCAGCTGAAATGTTTTTGTGTTAGTCTAGTTTTAGTTGACTAAATATCATGATATTTTAGTCGACTAAATCTACAATTGATTTAGGCAATTACAATGTATTTTGGCGGCCTTTATGTCGTCATACAGAGCTGCCAACCTGCACACATTTTGTGTACCAACCACGCAATTCTAGGTGTCTATACGCCTATAATTGCGTGGTTGGTACACAAAATGTGTGCAGGTTGGCAGCTCTGCGTCATATAGTAATGGTTGATTTTACACTTGGCTACATGCTGAAAATAGCAGATCTACAAGCTTTTACAAGCTTCTATTCTACAATGCATTGTGATGCAACACTTGTCATCACTTGTCCTCCTAGAAATTACCCAATCACACACATACACCACTCTGTCTGTTCATGCTTGTTGGTAACCACACACACACACACACACACACACACACACACACACACACACACACACACACACACACACACATCAGTCCCAACCATAGGGACTCCGAATTCTCCGTACCTAAACTGCAGATCCAAAACGACGGGTGGTAGCTGGGGTGGAGGAGGGTGAGACAGGTGGTAGCGGGGTGGAGGAGGGTGAGACAGGTGGTAGCTGGGGTGGAGGAGGGTGAGACAGGTGGTAGCGGGGTGGAGGAGGGTGAGACAGGTGGTAGCGGGGTGGAGGAGGGTGAGACAGGTGGTAGCGGGGTGGAGGAGGGTGAGACAGCTTGTAGCGGGGTGGAGGAGGGTGCGACAGCTTGTAGTGGGGTGGAGGAGGGTGAGACAGGTGGTAGCGGGGTGGAGGAGGGTGAGACAGGTGGTAGCTGGGGTGGAGGAGGGTGAGATAGGTGGTAGCGGGGTGGAGGAGGGTGAGACAGCTTGTAGCGGGGTGGAGGAGGGTGAGACAGGTGGTAGCGGGGTGGAGGAGGGTGAGACAGCTTGTAGCGGGGTGGAGGAGGGTGAGACAGGTGATAGCGGGGTGGAGGAGGGTGAGACTGGTGGAGGAGGGTGAGACAGGTGGTAGCGGGGTGGAGGAGGGTGAGACAGCTTGTAGCGGGGTGGAGGAGGGTGAGACAGGTGGTAGCGGGGTGGAGGAGGGTGAGACAGGTGGTAGCGGGGTGGAGGAGGGTGAGACAGCTTGTAGCGGGGTGGAGGAGGGTGAGACAGGTGGTAGCTGGGGTGGAGGAGGGTGAGACAGGTGGTAGCGGGGTGGAGGAGGGTGAGACAGGTGGTAGCGGGGTGGAGGACGGTGAGACAGGTGGTAGCGGGGTGGAGGAGGGTGAGACAGGTGGTAGCGGGGTGGAGGAGGGTGAGACAGGTGGTAGCGGGGTGGAGGAGGGTGAGACAGCTTGTAGCGGGGTGGAGGAGGGTGAGACAGGTGGTAGCGGGGTGGAGGAGGGTGAGACAGCTTGTAGCGGGGTGGAGGAGGGTGAGACAGGTGGTAGCGGGGTGGAGGAGGGTGAGACAGGTGGTAGCGGGGTGGAGGAGGGTGAGACAGGTGGTAGCGGGGTGGAGGAGGGTGAGACAGCTTGTAGCGGGGTGGAGGAGGGTGAGACAGGTGGTAGCGGGGTGGAGGAGGGTGAGACAGCTTGTAGCGGGGTGGAGGAGGGTGAGACAGGTGGTAGCGGGGTGGAGGAGGGTGAGACAGGTGGTAGCGGGGTGGAGGAGGGTGAGACAGGTGGTAGCGGGGTGGAGGAGGGTGAGACAGCTTGTAGCGGGGTGGAGGACGGTGAGACAGGTGGTAGCGGGGTGGAGGAGGGTGAGACAGGTGGTAGCGGGGTGGAGGAGGGTGAGACAGGTGGTAGCGGGGTGGAGGAGGGTGAGACAGCTTGTAGCGGGGTGGAGGAGGGTGAGACAGGTGGTAGCGGGGTGGAGGAGGGTGAGACAGCTTGTAGCGGGGTGGAGGAGGGTGAGACAGGTGGTAGCGGGGTGGAGGAGGGTGAGACAGGTGGTAGCGGGGTGGAGGAGGGTGAGACAGGTGGTAGCAGGGTGGAGGAGGGTGAGACAGCTTGTAGCGGGGTGGAGGAGGGTGAGACAGGTGGTAGCGGGGTAGAGGAGGGTGAGACAGCTTGTAGCGGGGTGGAGGAGGGTGAGACAGCTTGTAGCAGGGTGGAGGAGGGTGAGACAGCTTGTAGCGGGGTGGAGGAGGGTGAGACAGGTGGTAACGGGGTGGAGGAGGGTGAGACAGCTTGTAGCGGGGTGGAGGAGGGTGAGACAGGTGGTAGCGGGGTGGTAGCGGGGTGGAGGAGGGTGAGACAGGTGGTAGCAGGGGTGGAGTAGGGTGAGACAGGTCGTAGCTGGGGTGGAGGAGGGTGAGACAGGTGGTAGCGGGGGTGGAGGAGGGTGAGACAGATGGTAGCTGGTGTGGAGGAGGGTGAGACAGGTGATAGCGGGGGTGGAGGAGGGTGAGACAGGTGGTAGCTGGGGTGGAGGAGGGTGAGACAGGTGATATCAGGGGTGGAGGAGGGTGAGACAGGTATAAATATGTTTAATATTTAATGTTTTCTACTGTGTTGTTTTCTCATCAGATTCCCATCGTCTCACTCTGGACCCAAACACAGCAAGCAGAACACTCTGTCTGTCTGACGACAACAGGAAGGTCACAAGGTCAAAGGGGGGGGAGCTTCAGCCATACGCTGACCACCCTGATAGATTTAGTGATGGTGCTAAACAGGTTCTGTGTTCAGAGGGTCTTTCTGGAGGCCGTTACCTGTGGGAGGTAGAGAGGAGGGGAGACGTTCTGATAGGAGGGGCTTACAGAGCAATCAGCAGGAGAGGAGGGGGTAGTGGGCTTGGATTCCATGATCATTCCTGGAGTCTGTTCTGTGGAGGCCGTTACATTGTCTATCACAATAGTAGGGTGACTCTCCTCCCTGTTCGTCCCTCTGTCTACAGCAGAGCAGTGGATGAGAGCGGTCGGTCTGTCAGAGTCTACAGTAGTAGAGTAGCAGTGCATCTAGACTGCCCTGCAGGGACTCTGTCCTTCTATGAAGTGTCCTCTGACTCACTGACACACCTTTATACCTTCCAGACCAGATTCACTGAAGCTCTCTACCCTGGGTTTGTGCTTGATCATGACTCCTCCTCAGTGTGTCTTTGTTAGGACAGACAACGTCTCTGATCAGAGAGAGAGAGAGAGAGAGAGAGAGAGAGAGAGAGAGGGGGGGAGGGGGAGAGGGAGAGGGAGAGGGAGAGGGGGAGAGGGAGAGAGACATTGTTTAAGAGAGGGAGAGAGACATTGTTTAAGGCTGATATTGTCCTTCTGATGAACGTTAGACTGGTTGGAAACACACGTCTCTGCTTCTGGTGACTGATATTGTCCTTCTGATGAACGTTAGACTGGTTGGAAACACACGTCTCTGCTTCTGGTGACTGATATTGTCCTTCTGATGAACGTTAGACTGGTTGGAAACACACGTCTCTGCTTCTGGTGACTGATATTGTCCTTCTGATGCGTGAGGAGGCCATGTTTTTTATTACTTTTTCCATGTATTTTATTTCATAAAAAATTGTAAATGTCTAGCAGCGTTCATAAAGTACATTAGCGTTCATAAAGTACATTGTAAATGTCTATAGCGTTCATAAAGTACATTGTAAATGTCTATAGCGTTCATAATTTACATTAGCGTTCATAAAGTACATTAGCGTTCATAAAGTACATTGTAAATGTCTAGCGTTCATAATTTACATTAGTGTTCATAAAGTACATTAGCGTTCATAAAGTACATTGTAAATGTCTATAGCGTTCATAAAGTACATTGTAAATGTCTATAGCGTTCATAAAGTACATTGTAAATGTCTATAGCAGGGTTCCCCAATAGGCGGCCCGCGGGCCATTTGCGGCCCACAGAGCGCCCCCTTGTGGCCCATGAAAGAATTTCGAAAAAAAAAAAAAAAAGTTTTTTATTTTATTTTTATTTTTTAAGGGTCCCAGATATAAATTGCATTAAATGGGGGTCAGTAGCCTATGCATGTCAAACTGGGCATCCTTTTCAAATGGGGTCTTGCCCTGAAAATGAAATTTCAGGGCAAGACCTCGACCTCGCGCGTGCAGACTCGGCCCCCAGCCTGGTACGCTAGTCAAAATATGGCCCTTGAGGAAAATTAATTGGGGAACCCTGGTCTATAGCGTTCATAAAGTAGCCTACATTAGCGTTCATAAAGTACATTGTAAATGTCTATAGCGTTCATAAAGTACATTGTAAATGTCTATAGCGTTCATAAAGTAGCCTACATTAGCGTTCATAAAGTACATTGTAAATGTCTAGCGTTCATAAAGTACATTGTAAATGTCTATAGCGTTCATAAGCAGCTACACATGTTATTATTATATTCCTAATGCTCTGGAAGCATTTCTGAAACTATAACATCAAATAAATGCTTATTGATGATAGAAGTGTCCGGATTGATTTCTATGTAGTTTTGGGGTGAGTTTGTCAAGGTGCACTGAGGTGGTGCTGGGGACCCCCAGGGGTCCTTCAGGGTGGTCCGGGGACCCCCAGTGTAAATAAATGATTTATCTTGTCTGAATGACAGTTTAGTGGTAAGAGTTTAATCCATTCTGAACGGGAACCCATTTTGGTGTTAGCATCATGTTATGCTTTATCTATAGAAAAATAGCAGACCTACAAGCTCGTAGCGCGCCACCGAGTGGCGCGCTATGAGCTTGTAGGTCTGCTATTTTTTTTTATTATCGAAGAACGACTGACATTTTTAGAATCTGATCCCGGGTCAGAATGGGTTAATCAGACCAGTGTGTGTCCAGCGGAAACCTCGTATGAATCTGATCTCTATGATATCTGATGAAATGGCATTGCTAGTCAGATCTTCTTGCATATATTATGGTATTAGTCTATCTTTAGGCTCAATAAGTTAATGGTGGGCTACAGTTTAAACACTTTAGTTTATATTAAGGTATTAGTCTATCTTTAGGCTCAATAAGTGCTTGGTAGGCTACAGTTTAAACACTTTAGTTTATATTATGGTATTATTCTATCTTTAGGCTCAATAAGTGCATGGTAGGCTACAGTTTAAACACTTTAGTTTATATTATGGTATTAGTCTATCTTTAGGCTACAGTTTAAACACTTTAGTTTATATTATGGTATTAGTCTATCTTTAGGCTCAATAAGTGCATGGTAGGCTACAGTTTAAACACTTTAGTTTATATTATGGTATTAGTCTATCTTTAGGCTCAATAAGTGCATGGTAGGCTACAGTTTAAACACTTTAGTTTATATTATGGTATTAGTCTATCTTTAGGCTCAATAAGTGCATGGTAGGCTACAGTTTAAACACTTTAGTTTATATTATGGTATTAGTCTATCTTTAGGCTACAGTTTAAACACTTTATTTTAGAACAACTGCCCTCGTATAATCAACGTCTACTTCAGTTCTAGCCAGTGTTGTTTTCGTCGACTAAAACTAAGACGAAAAATGTTCGTCGACTACGTTTTTCCACTGACAAAAACTAATGGAAACTAAATGAAAACTAAGCTATATGGTGACTAAAACTAAGACTAAATATATGGACAATTTCGTCGACAAATAGAAACTAGACTAAAATGTTAAGAAGGGACCTAGTGGACAAGAGATCCAGTATAAGTCATTTTACACTTGGTTGCATGCTGAAAATAGCCGATCTACAAGCTCACAACGCGTCGCAACTCAACGCGTTGTGAGCTTGTAGATCGGCTATTTTCAGCAAGTGTAAAAACACTCATGACGACGGCATCAAGGCCCGCCAAAATACATTTTAGTCGACTAAATCAACTGTAGATTTAGTCGACTAAAATCTCATGACATTTAGTCGACTAAAACTAGACCAACACTAAGACATTCCAGGTGACTAAAATGTGACTAAAACTAAATGAAGTTTCAGTCCAAAGACTATGACTAAAATTAAAATAGAAATTTGCTGCCAAAAACAACACTGGTTCTAGCAAACGGAGCTGAGCTGGAGAACCTTGTCTATTAAGGATCTCTTCTTACAAACGGATACATTTAATATTTCATACAGTATATTGTTATGTTGGCAATTTCCCCAGTGCAGTGATATTTGCTTTATAAATCAATTGCAATCCTGGTCTCTAAACTGCCTCCCCCTGGCCAGCCGGGGCGCCTGACGGAGGGGAAAGGAACTGGTTGGAATAATGTGTTCCTTCCACGCGCTACGTCCAACCAGGGAAACTCCCCCCTGTCAGGTGTAAAGGAGCAACTTGGACACTCAGGCATGAAGGAAGCATGAGTTCAAGTCCGTTGCTCTCCCCTTGTCCCCCATATATGGGGACTAGGTTGGTCTCCCCTTGTGTTGGTCTCCCCTTGTCCCCCATATATGGGGACTAGGTTGGTCTCCCCTTGTCCCCCATATATGGGGACTAGGTTGGTCTCCCCTTGTCCCCCATATATGGGGACTAGGTTGGTCTCCCCTTGTCCCCCATATATGGGGACTAGGTTGCTCTCCCCTTGTCCCCCATATATGGGGACTAGGTTGGTCTCCCCTTGTCCCCCATATATGGGGACTAGGTTGCTCTCCCCTTGGTTGGCGGAGGGTGTGTAGAGCCCAGGATCACATTAGATGATTGACACAGGGGTGAAAAATGGGTTACAAAATCGTGGGATAAAAAATATATATAAAAAAAAAAAAAGGAGAAAACTAAATGGAATCTAAATGAAAAGTAAGCCATGGCGACTAAAACTAAGACTAAATATGCTGACAATTTCATCAACAAACAAAGAACACCTTATGTAAACCATACTGCAGTAACCCATAATAATTCAAATGTATCATTTGTTGAAAGTGATTTTTTTTGCTATGTTTTTCTTTGTTTTTTATTTCCTCCTATGTTATTTTATTTCTTATTTCTTATTTTATATTTTGTTTTACTATGTTTTATTTTGAGTTATAGTGTTTGTAAAGAATTGTAAGTATTGCCTTTGTTAAATGTTAAATGTTTGTCTGTGTCGGACCCCAGGAAGACTAGCTTGTTTCAAGGCAAAAGCTATAATGGGGATCCTTATAAACAATAAACAAATTCAAACACTAAAATGTTAGGAAGGGACTATAGTGGACAAGAGATCCAGTATAAGTCATTTTACAATGTGTTGCATGCTGAAAATAGACGATCTACAAGCTCACAACGCGGTGCGCTGCGACGCGTTGTGGGCTTGTAGATCGTCTATTTTCAGCAAGTAAAAAAAACCCAGTCATTATAGGGAGGTATACCATATACCCTATATGGTACTTTTAACCCATTCTGAACGGGAACCCATTTTGGTGTCAGCATCATGCTATGCTTTAGCTATTGAAAAATAGCAGATCTACAAGCTCATAGCGCACCACCGAGTGGCGCTATGAGCTTGTAGGTCTGCTATTTTTGAAAAATCGAAGAGCGACTGCCATTTTTTTTTAGAATCTGATCTCAGGTCAGAATGGGTTAATCAGACCAGTGTGTGTGTCCAGTGGAAAACCTCGTATGAATCTGATCTCAGGTCAGAATGGGTTCATCAGACCCAGTGTGTGTCCAGTGGAAGACCTCGTATGAATCTGATCTCAGGTTCTAAGTGTCCTATAGTGACAGCTGAGGCCTCTACAGAGAGAGACCCATCACCTTTTAGTTTGGGATGGAGGTTATAAGTGTCCTATAGTGACAGACAGGGGGCGCTAATTCACCTTTTAGTTTGGGGTGGAGGTTATAAGTGTCCTATAGTGACAGACAGGGGGCGCTAATATAGGAGGGGGCAGGACCATTTAGGGCAGAGGGGGTGTCCACACTGTTTTTCCAAAGGGGGGCCATATTAGAAAATATTAAAACACCCAAGCGGGCCAAATACATCTCCTATAACATACTGTACCGTCTGACTATGACAAAGTCACATTATACATAACGCGTCACATTTAAACGATTCTATTTAACTGTCGTCATCAATATTTAATATCAATGTTTTTTTTATCAGCCATATGTCACATTACCAAATGTAATATGTAACCATACAAGCACGGTAAAAAACAAATACAAGGAACAAGGAACGACAATGGGCGACTGTGGCTCAGGAGGTAGAGCAGGTCGTCCAATCAGAGGCGACTGTGGCTCAGGAGGTAGAGCAGGTCGTCCAATCAGAGGCGACTGTGGCTCAGGAGGTAGAGCAGGTCGTCCAATGATCCATATGGGTCGGCGGTTCGAATCCCGGCTCCTCCTCCTCCTGTCTACATGACGAAGTATCCTTGGGCAAAGACACTGAACCCCAAATTGCTCCCGATCTGCTGGTTGGTGCCTTGCATGGCTTCCGCCGCAATCTGTGTGTGAATGTGTGTGTGAATGTAATGCACAATCTATGTAAAGGTGTGTGAATGGGTGAATGTAATGCACAATCTATGTAAAGGTGTATGTGTGTGTGTGTGTGTGTGTGTGTGTGTGTGTGTGTGTGTGTGTGTGTGTGTGTGTGTGTGTGTGTGTGTGTGTGTGTGTGTGTGTGTGTGTGTGTGTGTGTGAATGGGTGAATGTAATGCACAATCTATGTAAAGGTGTGTGAATATGTGTGTGAATGGGTGAATGTAATGCACAATCTATGTAAAGGTGTGTGTGTGTGTGTGTGTGTGTGTGAATGGGTGAATGTAATGCACAATCTATGTAAAGGTGTGTGTGTGTGAATGGGTGAATGTAATGCACAATCTATGTAAAGGTGTGTGAATGTGTGTGTGTGAATGGGTGAATGTAATGCACAATATATGTAAAGGTGTATGTGTGTGTGTGTGTGTGTGTGTGTGTGTGTGTGTGTGTGTGTGTGTGTGTGTGTGTGTGTGTGTGTGTGTGTGTGAATGGGTGAATGTAATGCACAATCTATGTAAAGGTGTGTGTGTGTGTGTGTGTGTGTGTGTGTGTGTGTGTGTGTGTGAATGTAATGCACAATCTATGTAAAGGTGTGTGAATGTGTGTGTGTGAATGGGTGAATGTAATGCACAATCTATGTAAAGGTGTGTGAATGTGTGTGTGTGAATGGGTGAATGTAATGCACAATCTATGTAAAGGTGTGTGAATGTGTGTGTGAATGGGTGAATGTAATGCACAATCTATGTAAAGGTGTGTGTGTGTGTGTGTGTGTGTGTGTGTGTGTGTGTGTGTGTGTGTGTGTGTGTGTGTGTGTGAATGGGTGAATGTAATGCACAATCTATGTAAAGGTGTGTGTGTGTGTGTGTGTGTGTGTGTGTGTGTGTGTGTGTGTGTGTGTGTGTGTGTGTGTGTGTGTGTGTGTGTGTGTGTGTGTGTGTGTGTGTGTGAATGGGTGAATGCAATGCACAATCTATGTAAAGGTGTGTGAATGTGTGAATGTAATGCACAGTCTATGTAAAGGTGTGTGAATGTGTGTGTGTGAATGGGTGAATGCAATGCACAATCTATGTAAAGGTGTGTGAATGGGTGAATGCAATGCACAATCTATGTAAAGGTGTGTGAATGTGTGTGTGAATGGGTGAATGCAATGCACAATCTATGTAAAGGTGTGTGAATGTGTGTGTGTGTGTGTGAATGGGTGAATGTAATGCACAATCTATGTAAAGGTGTGTGAATGTGTGTGTGAATGGGTGAATGTAATGCACAGTCTATGTAAAGGTGTGTGAATGTGTGTGTGTGAATTTACCATTTAAGGAACACTGACAAATTATACTCTGGGAAATGCCCATATAAGGGTAGTCGTTCGTAATACAATTCAGGTATGAAGCTGTGGGCCATATAACATCCATCCCAGGGCCGCATTTGGCCCGCGGGCCGCACTTTGGACACCCCTATAGTTTAGGGCTTTGAACACAAAGAGCAGGTTTTAACCCATTCTGACCTGAGATCAGATTCTAAAAATGTCTTCTACATCCTGACAGTTTTCCATTCTGACCTGAGATCAGATTCTAAAAATTGTCTTCTACATCCTGACAGTTTTCCATTCTGACCTGAGATCAGATTCTAAAAATGTCTTCTACATCCTGACAGTTTTCCATTCTGACCTGAGATCAGATTCTAAAAATGTCTTCTACATCCTGACAGTTTTACATTCTGACCTGAGATCAGATTCTAAAAATGTCTTCTACATCCTGACAGTTTTCCATTCTGACCTGAGATCAGATTCTAAATATGTCTTCTACATCCTGACAGTTTTCCATTCTGACCTGAGATCAGATTCTAAAAATTGTCTTCTACATCCTGACAGTTTTCCATTCTGACCTGAGATCAGATTCAAAAAATTGTCTTCTACATCCTGACAGTTTTCCATTCTGACCTGAGATCAGATTCTAAAAATTGTCTTCTACATCCTGACAGTTTTCCATTCTGACCTGAGATCAGATTAAAAAAATGTCTTCTACATCCTGACAGTTTTCCATTCTGACCTGAGATCAGATTCTAAAAAATGTCTTCTATGTCAGTCGCTCTTCGATTTTTAAAAAATAGCAGACCTACAAGCTCATAGCGTGCCACTCGGTGGCGCGCTACGAGCTTGTAGATCTGCTATTTTTCAATAGCTAAAGCATAACATGATGCCGACACCAAAATGGGTTCCCGTTCAGAATGGGTTAAATGGAATAGGATATTTAATCCCTGGCATTGAGCCAGCGGTGCGTTCTAATTGAGTTGTCATATTATAGTCTTTTGACTATAAGTTTTTTTCATTTAGTTTTAGTCAAATTTTTTGTCATCTGGGATGTTTTAGTTTTGGTCTATTATAGTTTCAGCCGACTAAATATAATACTATTTTAAATGTTGTTTTCGCCTTTATTTTATATTCTTTATAGAGAGTATAGGCTGTCAGGACATGGGGGAGAGAGATGGAAGGGGTGACCGACCACCAGTGTTGTTTTTGGCAGCAAATGTCTATTTTAGTTTTAGTCATAGTCTTTGGACTGAAACCTCATTTAGTTTTAGTCACATTTTAGTCACCTGGAATGTCTTAGTGTCAGTCTAGTTTCAGTCGACTAAATCTACAGTTGATTTAGTCGACTAAAATGTATTTTGGCGGTGTCTTGATGCCGTCGTAATGAGTGTTTTTACACTTGCTGAAAATAGCCGATCTACAAGCTCACAACGCGTCGCAACCAAGTGTAAAATGACTTATACTGGATCTCTTGTCCACTAGTCCCTTCCTAACATTTTAGTCTAGTTTTTATTTGTTGACGAAATCGTCAGTATATTTAGTCTTAGTTTTAGTCATCATAGCACAGTTTTCATTTAGTTTCCATTTAGTTTTCTTCAGTGGAAAAACGTAGTCGACGGAAATTTTTCGTCTTTGGGCCGATTCATACTCCTATTTTAACGCTGTTTCGGCGCTGTAGTGCCCAAATGATTTTGGCTCGTCAGAAATTTTCAGTAGCACCGAAGAGCCGACTTTAGGACGGTACCCCCCCCCCCCCCCCGAACCTCAAATGACGTCACATTGTAGGCTCTACAGCGCCGAACCGACTTTTATTCGGCTATAAAATAGGAGTATGAATCGGCCCTTTGTTTTAGTCGACGAAAACAACACTGGTGACCACCAGTGGTCCTTGAGGGGATCCCAGGCGGTCCCTGCAGCTAAACTTCTAAATGATGGAGAGTTGGTAACCAAATGGACCCTTATAGGTCTTTAACTCTTGAGATTGTCATGGCCCTACAGTAGGTGCCATGGCTATATTCTACATAGATTCTACATGTGTTCAAGTGAAAAGTTTGCCACCTGCTGGCGTGTTTTGAGTTTGCAACTCACTCATTCATTGTATTAGCAGCCTGATTGGTAGTTGGGTTCAGCTTGGTGTGTTTTCAGTGTGCTGATGCTCAGTGTGTGAAATGTTTGGTGCTGTGCAGAGCTCACTTTCTGCCTTTCCTTTGACTAGAAGCCCTCAGAAGGCCACGTCTGTAAGTCTATTGTATAATGTTGTCAGGAAGTTTGCATGTGAATGCCATATCATTTATTGTATTTTGTATTTCTGTTACTTAAGTAAAGTAAAGATGAATGACGACACCTAGTTCTTTGTCTTCTTGAACTTTTGAATGGTTGATCTGTTCATGTTTGGTTTCATTGTCCGCTGTGTTGTCTGCTGCTAGTAATACTAATAATACATACTTTATTTGTATAGCACCTTTCATGACATGAAATGCAGCTCAAAGTGCTTTACAGAACAATGGAGAAAGAAGGAAAAGAAAAGCAAGGCATAAACATTAAAACACAAGAGCAGTAATGCAATACAGTCAGGACATGAATAAGAATTTATTTTAAAAATCAATTAAAAGCAAGAGTGTAGAAGTGGGTCTTAAGCTGTGCTTTAAAAATGTCTACAGAGGCTGCCTGTACGTCGAAGGTACAGTGGGAGCTTGTTCCATGCCGACAGCCCGTAGAAGCAAAAAGCTGCTTCCCCGTATTTTTTAGTTGCCATTTTTTTAGGCAAAGCGAGCAGGCCAGCAGTGGAAGACCTTAGGGGGCTGTGTGTGTGTGTGTGTGTACATTTTTGTTGTGATTGTATTACTGTATTGTTGTATTCTTTCTGCTTTGGCAATGTAAACGTATGTTTTCTCATGCCAATAAAGCCCATTGAATTGAATTGAATTGAATTGAATTGAATCGTGTGCTTTGCTTCCCACAGGCCGTGTTGCCATTTCTGCTTAATATAAGCAACCTTTGACTAGTTATTTTTCTGTAAAGTCACTTATAATAAATCATTGTGTAACCCGGTGGAATTAATGATGTCATTATTATGTCAATTATAACTTGCCTAAGGTGATTGGTGGATGTGGGGAATTGGGTAGTTTCAGAGAGCCGCAGTCAGTGAGTGTACAGGTGCCTGTGATTTTCTAATCGAGGAGAGAGAGAAGGAGAGCGGAGCACATAGGCTGCGTCCGTTTTTGCTGTGCGATCTAAAGTTTGAACTTTACGATGCAAAATAGTATTTAGCTGTAGTTTCTGTGTGTGTCTGCTCGACAACTACAGTGAAGCTGCAGTAATCACGTGTGGACTCGGACTGAACGTCTACACAATGTTTTATACCGTGATATGCTGCGTGTGAAGTGATTATCAGTGCTTGCTAAATCAGCGAGGGCAAGTGACCTTTTTTTTAGCCGCACGTCTCACTAGCTCAGAGAGACGTTGTTTGGGCCAGAGCCGTATAATAGAAGAGTTCTGTTAGTGAGGGGGCACAGAACAGCCCGGTCACGTGATCCCGGAAGCGCTCGTGCGCACAGCTGCGCTCTTACTGGGAGCTCGATTAGGGACAGAGCCTGGAGCTGAAGTACATTGTTTTGAACGAGAGCGCCGCGGATATCGGCAATTTTAGGTATGTATGCAAAATGACAACTGTTTTAAAGTATTGTACAGTGACAACTAAAGTCTCTGTAATGTTTATGTTGTAGCCTACTATAACTACAAAACGCTCTAAAATAAAGGGATTTAAGACCATTAAAAGCCGGGCTGTTGCCTTTCACTCATTCAGTCAATGTAGCCGAGTCGATAATGTTGAACGTTCTTATTTTAATCATAACACCAATTTGAATACAGAATGTCAAGTCTAGTTTTCTTCATAATCTAATATGATTATGTAGGGTAGGCCTACGACAATAATTTACTATGCCACTATAGCACTAGTCCTCTAGTAGTCCAGTACTTTCTCAAATGTGTTATTTTACTAGTTACCACCAGTGTATAACAGCAATGGGAAATTGTACACACAATTGTGAGCTGTCAGTTAATGACCAACAGCCAAATTATGACCTATCATGACTATACGTATATTATTGTATTCACAGTTTTATAATGTTGATATTAAATGATAGAATAAGCTAATTGAATGATACAATGATAAAATAGGGCTTGAGTGATTGAAAACCAGGAAGACAAATGTCACTATATATATATATATATAATCATTGATATATTGCCAACTTCTCCAAGGCCCTCAGTCATTGTGTTATGTTTACTACTATTACTACAACACTTATAGATATTATTTCCATGTGTCATAAGTTCAAGTTAAGACCTGACTTACTGCATTCTGCCATGCTGTTTGTTGTAAAGAACCTCCACGGGTCTCATAGATTATACATTCAATTAAGCATGATTTATTTACAACATAAGTTAACATAATGGGATAATGAACTCTAAACACAAACCCTTTGCTCAGAAGTGTGTATGCAGGTAGTGACTATAAATAGTGTGTATTGTCTATTGTGTCAAGGGATTTCAGTTACTCTACACTGACACTGGCTCCTGTTCAGATCATGTGACCCATTCATTGCCCTGTATTGTATTGTCTTGGTTTGCAGAAGGTGACCGGTGTCTCCACCTGTCCAAAAGCAAGAACACAAAGTTCAATGAGTCGGGTCAGCTGTGCGTGTTCCACCTGGTGTCGAGCATTTGGACCCTGTACATACTCATAACAGTAAGATGACTCGTTTGAGCTGCTTTGTTTTTGGTATTTTGATCCTCCAGAGAAAAAGTACAACACTATATAGAATAGCTAATTGGCTTATTTCCGTTGGGATGCCTGCATTTGTGTGTACACTAGTTAGAGGGAGAAAGATAATAAAGAGTGTAAAGATCTTTCTTTAACTATGTCTCATAATGGTTTGTCCCCACAGGAAGGGTACATTCTTCATCCTAGCAGTCTTTGGGAGAACTACCCGCATGTACACCTCAGGTAACTATAATATCAACATTAGATTGGTATTTTTAGATGGTAAATTCTGTACCAAGTATAAAACATTATTTAATAGTCTTTCATACCACCATGAAGTAATCGAATAAAAATGTCATGTGTGTCATGTGTCTAATGGGTAATAATTTGTTATTTGATGATTTAATGTAATTATTACAAATTACTTTGGAACTTAATGTGTTCAGTGACCAACAAGCACGCTACACCACCAAGATACCCATGTAGCTGTCTAAATACTTCCTTAATGTCAACAAAGTTCACACCCACAACACCAGAGGGACAAAACCATGTTCAACCCAGATTCGGCACAAACGAGGGACTAAATTATTTACCCCTACCATATTGCTATTGGATGTTATTCTAAAGTGCTCCCACCCTCTCCTGTAGATTCCAGGTGAAGTTCTTCTACCTCACTCAGCTGGCTTACTGGCTCCATGCCTTGCCAGAGCTCTACTTCCAGAAAGTACGCAAGGTCAGTAGGCCATGGGAATGTTTTTTTTGGGCTGTTTACTGGTTTAGCTGTTCATATACTATACTGTATGTGTGAGTTTCAGATTGTAAGTGAGAGAGGAAAAAAAGGAGCATTCAGATATTGCAAAGCAAGACGATGCCTATAAACACAGACTTTGTTTTCCAGGAGGAGATTCCTCGACAGCTGCAGTACATCTGCCTGTACCTGTTGCACATCTCCGCAGCCTACGTGTTAAAGTGAGCATCCACGAGAAGGATTCCCAACCTATTCTATAAAACCATTTTTGTCTTGAAGGAAAGAATATTGACACCTTTTTAGACTTGAACATGTTCAGTGACCATGATGTACTACATAACATCTTCCACAATTTCCAACACATAGATCCTAAGGAGGTTTGGGGGGGGGGTTGGGTTATTTAGATCTTAGATTTGATCATCCCTGATGTAGGACTAATTGGTTTACAAGAGAATCGAGAATTAACCCATTTTGGGCGGGAACCCCTTTTGGTGTTTTAAACATGTTATAATTCAGCTATAGAAAAATAGCAGATCTACAAGTATATAGCGCGCCACCGGGTGGCGTGCTACAAGCTTGTAGGTCTGCTATTTTTGAAAAATCTGGATTTAGAAGATTATTTTAAACATTTTTAGGTAGGTCAGGCCTAAATGGGTTATACTAGTATAAGCCTTATAGCATCATTTTGGTATAACATTATTTATTTTACAGTTTCTCTTCTAAATCTGGACATAAAGAAGCAATGAACATATTGATTGACCATATAATTGAGCCTTTACATTCTAATACAGTCAATGCTTGGGCTCTGCTCTTTCTTTCCTTGTAGACAGTTGCTGCTGCAATATGGTTGGCTGTGAGGCAGTCGGCTGCAAAAGCCGGTCAGAGAAAGGGGCGAAACTTTACGGCTTCCCAGTTGAACCTGAAAGGAGGAAGAGGTGGTTGGTCAGTGTGAGCCGGATGGGTATGACCATGCCAGAGAATGTCAACAAGAGAAAGCTATGTGAGGTAATGTAAAGACACTAATAATGTTGATGTGTAGTGTTTGTGTAGCTTTGTGTATCTAAAAAGAAACAACCGTTACTCTACAGGCACACTTTGAGGCAGATCAGTTTGTAAATAAAAAGGGCAAGAAAAGGCTAAGGGACGATGCAGTACCGAGTATATTTGCACATTGTGCAGCAATTAAACGACGGAAGCCACCTGCACTTGGAACAGCACCTGAACAGAACTTAATTGTTAGGGAGCACAGTTACACAAAAGGTAATATACTGTAGGAAGGTATACTGGTGCTTCTCAAAAAATGTGATGTGGAAAAGTTCATTTTCTTCCATAATATAATTCAAAAAGTGAAACTTTCATATATTCTAGATTCAATGTGCATAAAGTTGAAATATTTAAAACTTTTTTTGTTTTAATCTTGATGATTGTGGCATACAGCTCATGAAAATCAAAAAATCTGATCTCAAAATATGAATAGTTTATGAGACCACTAAAAACATTTATAATACAGAAATGTCGACCATCTGAAAAGTATGTTAATTTATGCCCTCGATATGCGGTCTGGGATACTTTTAAACAAATTATTTCTTCAATGGGGCATGGCATTAAGTAAGGCCAAACGGAATCTGCAGGGTTTTTTTCTGCGGTGACTCCGGAGGAAAATCTGTGTTTTATTTTTATTTTAAGGTTTTAGACAGTTATCCAGGACTATAATCTAACTATATAATTAACTATAATAATGTGTTTAGAGCAAAAATAACTCTAAATATGCTAAATAAACCTTAAAGTACCACAACAAAGTAATTAAGATATATTAGTCAAATCTTCGACTTCATCCATTTTTATTCAATAATAATTAACTCCTTCATGAACATTCTTTAGTACAATTCAAATAACAAATGTGAAATTAAATTACAATGGGTTCAACATGAACATACAAGCCAGCCAGCCAGCCAGTGGCTTTCCGCCAGTCAGCCAGCCAGTCCGCTAGCCAGTCAGTCCATTAGCCAGCCAGCCAGTCCATTAGCCAGCCAGCCAGTCCATTAGCCAGCCAGCCAGTCAGTCAGTCTGTCAGTCAGCCAGCCAGTCCGCTAGCCAGTCAGCCAGTCAGTCCATTAGCCAGCCAGCCACTCAGTCAGTCAGTCAGTCAGCCAGCCAGTCCATTAGCCAGCCAGCCAGTCAGTCAGTCTGTCAGTCAGCCAGCCAGTCCGCTAGCCAGTCAGTCCATTAGCCAGCCAGCCAGTCCATTAGCCAGCCAGCCAGTCAGTCAGTCTGTCAGTCAGCCAGCCAGTCAGTCAGCCAGCCAGTCCGTTAGCCAGTCAGCCAGCCAGTCAGTCTGTCAGTCAGCCAGTCAGTCAGTCAGCCAGCCAGTCCATTAGCCAGCCAGCCAGTCAGTCAGTCTGACAGTCAGCCAGTCAGTCAGTCAGCCAGCCAGTCCGTTAGCCAGTCAGCCAGCCAGTCAGTCAGTCAGTCAGCCAGTCAGTCCATTAGCCAGCCAGCCAGCCACTCAGTCAGTCAGCCAGTCAGTCAGTCAGTCAGTCAGGCAGCCTTATATTGAATATAAATAGGAATTAAATAAAGGTGTAACTGTAAACAGATGTGTTACATTAACATTTTGAGTAATACTATCTTGTGAAACTAAAAAGATTTCATATTATCTCACTCTCACACACACACACACACACACACACACACACACACACACACACACACACACACACTTTAATTTAATAAATAAATGTCCTCCAGTGGTTATTATTGGACCTTCACAATATGATGTGATTGAAATGTCACTTTATTGAGATGCTTAACTTGAAAAAAAAAGTTTTTAATATTTCACTTTATGTGCAATTAATCTAGAATATATGATTTATTTTTATAGAAAAATAAATAAATGAACTTTTCCACAATATTCTAATGTTTTGAGAAGCACCTGTATGGGAACATCTATTTGTAGTAATAATATTTCATACTGACATAAGTCTTGTGTCCTAACTGTGTGCCATGTATCCATTTCAGGGATTGAATGTGAAAGGGCTGAGAGTCTTAGAAGGAAAAGTCAGAACAGACAGGAAAGAGAGAGAAGTCCTAGCAAGGACAGAGAAGAAGAAATGCCAAGCGAGCACAGAGTAGAGAGAGAAATTCAAACCGAGGACAGACAGACAGACAGCTGAAAGAGAAGAACCTGTGAGGGAGCACAGAGTGGAGAGAGAAATTCCAACAGAGGACAGACAGACAGCTGAAAGAGAAGAACCTGTGAGGGAGCACAGAGTAGAGAGAGAAATTCAAACCGAGGACAGACAGACAGACAGCTGAAAGAGAAGAACCTGTGAGCGAGCACAGAGTGGAGAGAGAAATTCCAAGCGACAGAGCAGAAGCAGGAATTCCAAGCGAGGACAGAGCAGAACCTGATGAGCAAAGAGAAATCACCACTCTAAAAATAGAGTTACAGAAGCAAATCGCCACAGTGGAGGATTTGAGAAAATAATTAAAAAAGCAACAGAGGGCTACTCAGAGAGCACAGGGGGCTGCTGATAAGGCACGGGCATCATTCAAAAGATTAAGGAAGCAAAAGGCAGCTTTGCTCAGAAAAAACAAAAACACAGATAGAAAATTAGCCAAAATATTTTCTGAAGACCAGATGAAGGCATTAGGCCGAATAAATACAAAGGGGATGAAATGGAGTAATAGCACCATCAAAAAGGCACTAAAAATCAGGTTTTCTGCAGGACCAACAGGCTATAACACCCTCCGAGATCTGCAAATCCCTCTGCCTGCAATAAGAACGCTACAGGCGAGAATGCAAAGGGTTACATTTGAGCCAGGGATTTTAGAGGAGGTCTTTACCTTTCTAAACCTTAAGGCAGCAGGGATGGGTGAGATGGAAAGGGAGTGTGTTTTAACGCTTGCCATCACTCCAAGTGTTGAATTACACATGGGCTCAGGACGGCTGTATGGGGATGTCACTTTGCCAGATCACACTGGACCAGCAACACACGCCTGCGTTTTTATGTTGGCTGGCGCTACAACACGCTGGAAACAGATTGTAGCTTTCCACTACAGTGGCAATTCAACACAAACCAATTATACTGGATATTATTGAGAGAGCCGAAGCCATTGGGCTTCATGTCATTGACGTCACCACTGACATGGGTAGCCCTAATCAAGCCATGTGGAGAGCTTTTGGGGTAGACTACTGATGTGTAAATTCAATAGTACAGTTCCAATTAATCGGCTTATGTCTTAAAAACACAGGTCAAGATGTCTAATCTTAGTCTCGCTCCAGGAGCCCGGGAGCGGCCCAAGGAAAGGGGCCCTGGGCTGAGACTATCTCATTTTACCCCCTTTGAAGTACTGTCTAAAAACACCCCCCATTGGGTTTATTGACATCCTGCAGTTGTAGAAATAGTAAATTACATACAGTAAAGTTACCATCTGTCTCTGTCAGGCTGTTTGCACTCCAGGGCGGCGGACAGTCCTATTCTTAGGTCATGGGATTCCTTGAGGAGATAGTTATTTAGGGACCCAAGATAATAAAAGCCCCCAGGGTAGGTGTGAACTCTTGCCACTACAGTAGGCTGGGGTCAGCTGTTAGAGCTCCTCTAGCTCCTTTTGAGTTATATATATATTCTGGTTGTCTTTCTTGAGTAAACCTACTCTTGCCAAATATGCATTTAGAACTAAGAATACAGTCTAAGTATTTCATTAAATATGGTAATCAATGTCCTATAAATGTCTGATATGGTACCTACGTTTCACTATTATATCTACATGTTTAAACCTGTTAGCAGTCCTCATCATGATATCTTTGTGACACTCAGAATAGCTTTTCGAGTTGGGTCCCAAAAGTAGGATTTGGTTAACATATAGTTTGTCTTTTCAATTGGTAAAGTTTACTAGGACTCAGAAACAGTTACAATGTATTCCTCTGACATTTCATTCTTATAAGTTAATATGTTGAATAAAGTTTAGTATAGATTTTGTGTGTCCTCGTGCCATGTTTTAGTTGCAGGCTAATGTCCCGCCTACCCCCACAGGCGGTTCCGGTAAAGGCAACGTTTTTGATTGGCTGAATTCAAGCAGGGGCTGTCGGCCTGATCCGGGAGGGAGGGACGTTACTCTGAGATATAACCTGGTGTTTTATTCATAATGTGTTGGGTTGACATTAAGTAACGTTGATTTGCAGAGACTGTTTGCCTAATGCCAGCTCCAGTTTGGGGCCTTTGTTTCCTGAAACTTTCCTGTTGAACCGATACTTTGATCATTAAAACTTGATACCGAAACTTCGAGGATTTTCTCCGTCTGCCATTCTTTTGAGAGGAACCACACTGCCCGTACTACTAACTCCGTTCCTGACCGTGAAATATACGACACTACAGCAATACATCTGTCCTACATCCTGTGACCCCAGAGAGGCAGCTGTATTTCATGCCTGATGTCCCCCATCTGGTAAAAAACCTGAGGAATGCCCTTGTCCAACACACAATCACAATTCCAGATGATGTTGTGGAAAAAGAGAATTTAACATCTAATGTAGTGTCACTAGAGCCCATTAAGGATCTCATTAATTTCCAGGAAGGGATGGCACTGAAAATAGCTCCAAACTTGTCCAGGAAATCCATTGAGCCTAATCATTTTGAGAAAATAAAAGTTGGCCCCGCCATGAATGTTTTCAGCCACTCAAGTAGTGCTGGACTGAAATATATGGTGCAGAAAGAAGGACGACCCCAATCCCATCTAGCAACAGCATGGTTCCTAGAGAAGGTCGATCACTGGTTCGATCTGATGTCCTCCCGCCATCCCACTATGGCATTGAGCAGACTAAAGTTGGAGGAGTATGAGAAAGCCAAGGTCTTCCTCAACGACATCATTGATCTGTTCTGCAATATTAAGGTTGGGAAGACTGGTGGCTGGAAGCCCATACAAACAGGGGTGGTAATGGCGACTCGCTCTATTCTGGCAATACAGGAGGAGATGCTAACACGAGGACACAAGTTTGTCCTAACGGCAAAATTTACCCAGGACTGTCTGGAAAATGTATTCGGCTGTGTACGATCCAAAAATCCTACACCAACTCCAGTGGAATTTCACCAGGCACTGAGATTAATATCAGTTTCGCAGTTTCTGGCACCTGTGAAAAGTGGGAGCTACCAGGATGATGACAATGAATTTGCAGTTGACTTCCTGGACACACTGGAGCCAATACAAAAGATTACAGACAGAGTGGAGGAGCGAAGAGAGGAGATGGAAGACGGACCTCCTGCAACCACACCTGAATTCTCAACCACCGAGAAGAACATTCTTTACACCCTGGCAGGCTACATCGCACACAGTGTTATAAAGAACAACAAAATCTGTAACAGCTGTGAAATAGCAATAACTGACAGAGAGTGTGCCAGTAATGCAGAGGAGGACAGCATGTCCTCCTCTGCATTACTGTCCCTTAAAGAATATAAACCAGGTGCCCTTTGCCGTCCTTCCCCAGAGGTGTTTGAGTTGATGCTAAAATTGGAGCAACTCTTCAGACGCACGTCCTGTACTGCACTGGCTGTATTGGAAAGGGAGTCACTGGCTTTGACCAGCAACCTTCCACCATGCCATGGAGTGCACCAAAAATGTACTCGTCGCTTCATCCAACTCTGCATGAGGATTGAGGCCAAAAAACTGCATTTTGAGAGAAAGCCCAAATCGGATGGACACCGTGGCAGCAAAAGTCAGAACAAAAAGGCCACTAGGAGCCTAGCTTCCACACCAAGAGCACCCAGGCTGTCCAACACTTTGCTCCTGGCTATGGAAGCAGTAGGCATTCCTGTAGTTCACTCAGGTATGCCAGTCAGCCTCATTTCAGTTCCTTGCATTTAATTTTACACACCCCACCAGCAGCATGTCTCAACCACACCACTCATCTAAACAGCACTCTAGTGCCCTGGAGTTAACCAGCCAGACCTTATCTGCCGAGACACATGATGGGCTACACTTGAAACTATGCGTGTTGGTAACTGGGTGGCCGGGTGTCTGGGTATGAGCACGAAAACATGGTTGTTTTTCACCACCTGTGCGCAACCTAACGCACACACAAACACACATGCACATATTAACTGTATATATGATGCTTTCGGGTGTGCCAGTACAGTACAGTGACAGTACAGTAGAGGGACCCCCACATAACATGGTAACTGTCATTTCTCTACCGTTTCGGTAGAGAAATGACACACAGAGTTGCACCACTCACTTCACACGGTGTGATTCACACACAGAGTTGCACCACACACTTCACACGGTGTGATTCTTTGCTTTGAATCGGAACAAAAATACTTTTAAATCAACAACACACTTGAAACTTACCTTTTTTTTGCTTTGTTGTGAACTAGGTCCAGGCTTGCCAGTCAACACCAACGTGTCACCAACAGTCAATGTTTCCAGGACATGGCTGCAAAGGTTAAGAACATACATTATTAGTTACATCTTTCAGAAATAGCCGTAAAGTTACATGAAGTTATTAGTTAATACTATTTGTAGTAGTATTGGTAGTAAATTACTATTAGTAATATGAGTTACTACTACTACTAGTTTTTACTCTCCCGATTGGATGACATTTTTACCCCCACATGAAAATGCATTATTATTACTTGCACAAGCAGAGCGCACAAGTATTGTGGTCGGTTGGACCAAAAGTGGTAGTATGTATGATGTCATGGTGGTCATATTCTATAACTTAAAACTGTTTTAAACAAAATAATTGTATTTTATATTAATGTCGGATTTCTTTAAAGGTTTATTTGTTGTTTTAGTATTTCATTTCAATATTTTACAGAGGGGCTAATAGTAAGTTCGTAGCAGTCGGGAGTACTTGCGCGCTAGTACTACTTGAGTGCAACGCGCAAGTTGGCACTCGACAGAGTGCCGTTGTAGTCATTATTATTATTATGCATTGCCATGGTAATATATACAGTATAAAAAACGTTTAAAAAACAAGAGGGTTGCGCACACCCAGTCCCTCGCTGGTGCTAGACAAAGGCAGATACAGTTAAAAAGAAAAGGAAGTCGGCACAGCAGCTCTGCTCCACAGTGTTTTGTTCATTTAAACTGATAAAGTGACTTTTTTGTCACTTTGTTATTTAAATAAACAAAGCACTGTGGAGCAGAGCTGCTGTGCGGACTTCCTTTTCTTTTAAAATATACAGTATAGTCATTAGCATTACTTTCTTTCTTACAGACCTCACCCTCCTGTCTCAGAAGAGTGACAGACCTGACTGAGCTCCGACTCAAATACACCAAACTACTTCCTGCATCACGTGATCTTCGCCTGCTGCACGCTACTGTGCATCATCTGTTTGCTGTTGGGTCAACCTTTGCCATAGAGCCTGGCGGATGGAGAAATCTTCCCCCGCCAGACCCTGCTCCAGCCTGGAGAGCAGCATCTCCTCCTCACAAAGACTGACCGGGACTACTCCTGCATCCACGACACACCACTACACCTCTCCGCTACCGGGGGCGCCACGGTGGCAGTGGCCACTGCTCTGGCAGCGGTGTCGGCCTCGTACGCCCTAGCAACTGGAGGAGAGGTGCTTGGCAACTGTGCTGCTGTATGCAACGGGGTGCGAGCGTCATAGCAGTGGTATTTCGTTAAGTGATCTGATATTAGACGGTGGTACGGGGTCAACAAGTCAACCAGAGGAGTCTTTTCAATGTATAACCAAAACAAAGCCCAATGAATTATTTAACTGACCCAAGTTGGACATTTGTTAAGGGCCAGGATGAGGTGGTGGTGCCGGCGGTAACATGTTTAACCTATTTTTGGGTTGGTATGCTTCCATAATTATAAACAGAAGCTACTGTATACCTTTTAGGTCAAAGGCAGAGTATGAAGTTATGAACTTTGTATGAACTTTGCATGAACTTTGCTTTGCCCGTCCTGGCAATTTCATTGGAAAGCCTGCATCCCTTTTCCTTGGTGTACCCAGAGCCTTAGAAATGGATAGAACGCCGAACAAAAGGGGAGAAGGTAAAACAAAAACAAGGCAGACGGCTTCGACAATGTTACAGAACCAAAGAAGGGGGACTGTAGTAGCACCAGCTAACTGACGTTCCCTTACGAGGATTTGAATGTTCATGGAGAGAAGATTTCTCCCCCTTTTTTGGTCATTGTCTGCCCTCTTGGAACATCAGTCTCTGGATGAGTGAGCACCTTAGGCTGTCGGGAGGTCTAGGCTTAACCCCACATCCTGGTGTTTGGTCCACTGAGGGCCCGAGACAGAACAACATGAAAGTTATACCCTTGTGACGCGCGGCTTCTCTAATCTGCTAAAAGTATATCACTTCTCCCTCATTGGGCTAAATCAGGCCCAGGTTCAACAGCCAAGGGTGTTAATACCTGAGGGTAGAAGAGTGGGGGTGGGGGGGGGGGGGATAGAAAGAGATGGACAGGTGACGGTTTGGAGAGCTGACAGTGTGGGTCACCTCACCTTGTGGAGAATAAGAATGATGGGATTAATATACAGGCATCTACAGGCCAGCAGGATCAAATGGTTGTACGACCTGACTTTCAGACGCCGGGACTTTGACCATCCCGGGGAAGAGGACCCCGAGGTATAGGGGAAGGCCTGGCTTCTGCGTGACTGACTTCCACATCTGAGAAAAGTAATTTGTGCTTGGTGGCGCAATGTGTCTGAAAATAGCCAATCTACAACGTGTCACAATGCGATTAACAGTGAACTTGTAGATCGGCTATTTTCGGTCTGTGACACTATAGCGTGCAACCAAGTATAAATCGGGATTCAAAGCATGCATGGAAACAAAAGTGCACGTTGTGTCGCCGGCCTCGCCACGTGGATCACACCTCACAGCATCTCAACAGGTTCAACCAAGCAGATGATGGTCCACATCCTGGTTGAGGAGAACCCTGTCTCCTGGGTTAGGGCCGATTCATACTCCTATTTTACCGCTGTTTCGGCGCTGTAGTGCCGAAATGATTTCGGCTCGTCAGAAATTTTCAGTAGCACCGAAGAGCCGACTTTTGGACGGTACCCGCCCCCCCGAACCTCAAATGACGTCAAATTGTAGGCTCTTCAGCACCGAACCGACTTTTATTCTGCTCTAAAATAGGAGTATGAATCGGCCCTTAGGGTCCTGCTCTGGCTTTATATCCAAGACCTGACTATCATCATCTGCTGTGACTGAGGAACTCGGTGCAGATCGCCAATTTGCTATCACTGTTCACATAGATTTGCTTTTTGAATCCTACTTTGGGGGACTTTCTGCTTATTGGGTTAGCACAGGGATGTGGCTAGAGTTGATCCAGGAATGTTATATCTTATGTGGTCAGCACATTGATTAATTGATTGATTTATATAAATTGTTAATAAGCCTTGATCTTACATTTCTTTTGAAAGTCAAGAATAATTTTATCTTTGGCGTTTTATTGTTTTTAATGGCCTGTCGTTAAATTAAAGCCTTTTTAAAAGTGAGTCTTTGCTAGAGTGTTTGAGTTTGCTCTTTGGACCACTTTGCATAAATCTGTCTCACTGGCACACGCACCCCTCTACACCAGAAACCACACGGGCTGGGCCAGGCTATCACGACCATCATGAACTTGATGTACAGTACAATAATTATATTGTCATGCCCCCTTTAACCCATTTTGGGGCAGGAACCCCTTTTGGTGTTTTAAACATTGTTATAATTTAGCTATTGAAAAATAGCAGATCTACAGGCGCGCTACGAGCTTGTATGTCTGCTATTTTTGAAAAATCGTGAAAATGTGCCTGAAATCTTTGAATATATGTTCTTTCAGAGCGAGTTTTTAACTTGAATCTTTGCTACTGAGGGGGTCCCTGGAACTACATATTTTCAGATGGGGGGGTCCCTGGAACTACATATTTTCAGATGGGGGGGGTCCCTGGAACTACATATTTTCAGATGGGGGGGTCCCTGGAACTACATATTTTCAGATGGGGGGGGGGTCCCTGGAACTACATATTTTCAGATGGGGGGGTCCCTGGAACTACATATTTTCAGATGGGGGGGTCCCTGGAACTACATATTTTCAGATGGGGGGGTCCCTGGAACTACATATTTTCAGATGGGGGGGTCCCTGGAACTACATATTTTCAGATTGGGGTCAGCGGCCAATGTCATATAGGGCCTATATATTTGGGGTTCCTTGACATGAATATGTTTGAGAACAACTGACATAGAAACATGTTTTTTTTCAGAAAAGACATTTTTTAAATTTCAACGTCGGGCCTAAATGGGTTAAGGCCACCTTTGTGGTGCGATGGTGCTCCATCCTCAGCACATGTCCCGGCCGTCTCAGGCGTCTGTGTGTGTGATCTCCTTGGCGATGCTCCGGCTCCCTGTAGCTGTTTGTTTGTTTGTACAGTTCATTACGGGAGCTATTATACGGCTCTGGGTGTACCCAACCGTCACTAGGGATGGCATATCACTTGTTTACAGTCACAAGGGCCAACTCATAGGAAAGTAAATTACTTTTGAACCAGGTATTGTGACCTTAAAGATGTTCCCAATCTTAGCTGAACAGTCCAGCAGCTTGCGAGATTAGCTCATGGACACACAGACACACAGAAAACATGACACATTGAGAGCTTGTAGATTGGCTATTTTCAGGCTGTTTTCTCTGCCATGCATGATGGAAACCTGGCATGACAATATATTGTGGAAAGGTTTTGTAAATCAAAATGCTTAAAAGGACATTGTGCCATGACATTGTGTTATGCCAACATATTTATATATTTATTTTTCTCTTGCAATAATCAGTAGTTAGAATTATGCAAACCATATTTAGCCACCTTTAAAAGTAATGAAATATTGCAAAACACTTACGTTTTAAACCATGGGTCTCCTGACATGAGCTGTGTACTGATGATCACCTAATACAAAAGACAGAAAATACAAAAAATATATATTAATATATTTTTTTGCATGAGAATTCTATACAACATAAAGTGTGTTTGATTTGACACAACATAACATTTAAACTGCGGTCTTGCTGTGACTATTGTATAAAGCGTCCTCCTGCTGTGACTGCGGCTCTGGGAGGTTAACCTGCCTTGGCTATGGCTCCAGGGGAATAGAATATACTTACAGTACTACGGACTTGGCTATGGCTCCAGGGGAATAGAATATACTTACAGTACTACGGACTTGGCTATGGCTCCAGGGGAATAGAATATACTTACAGTACTACGGACTTGGCTATGGCTCCAGGGGAATAGAATATACTTACAGTACTACGGACTTGCATATTCAAGCTTTTGAGAGGTATTTGACAGACCAACCGCTAGCAGGGATGAAAAGCTGAGTCAGGTTTCATTAATTACTATTCTTGAGAAGAATTCTTAAGAAAATCTGGGTTACACACATTTCCCAGTAAATGTTTAAATACTTGGTTTGCTAAGGTCAGCAAACAATGGTGTGTTCTACAATGGTTACTGTCAGCCATCTTGCACCTTTTTGACAACTGGTTAGTTTTGATGGGGAATGCTTACAGTGTTAATCAACAGTTTTTTAGGATACGAAACCTGTACACTGGCACGCTTTACTGGAACTACACCACAGCTCAAACAGCACCTAGGCCTACCTTGAGAATGTAATTGTCCTGGTGAGTGTTTTTGGTATCATAGCCCTCTAGCAGACATCTGCGTGTTGTATTCCCTGAGCCAGCAAATTCTGCCAAATTCAGGTCAGCAAAACCAAGCTGTAGGAGAGCAGTGAGTTGGCAAAGTTGAGGGATAGATTAATTTCAAGTTTGTTTTGAATATTGATTGACGTATTCTCTTAAGGAGAGCTGTTTACATTCTGTCTCCAATCATTTCAACTTTAATGGAATCCTGATTTGTTTTCCTTTGGTCATCTTATAAAATATCACTGTGGCCTAACATTCATCCTGTACACATATTAAAATGTATATATCCCTGAAATGGCTGTACGTTACAATTAACAAAATATTATTTATTATATTTATATTTATTTTAAAGATACATTATATAGCTGTATTATTTAGTTACGTTTATTAATTTTTTAACCGTAATTCTGTCCCATTTTATTTTTACACCATATGTTCTAATATCATCTATATTGTACAAGCCTGAATAAATACTGTGACACTGAAATCCAATCCTGTCTGGTCCTCATGCTCTACACAGGGATGCTGGTGTTAGGAGTGTAACACACACACACACACACACACCCTCACACACACACACACACACACACACACACACACACACACACACACACACACACATAAAAATAAATAAAAAATACATACAAATACAAAGCATTCACTTATATGAAACATCAATAGGTTACATATATCTTAGCGAAATTACACTAAAACACATTGATAAGGTGATTCAAATGAGATCTGTTTATAATAACAGGCTATTTGTATTAAAAGACATGCATATAGGCTGTTATCGCGAGAATCTCAGTTCTTAACAGCTTGTCAATGAATTATCGCGATACTGTCCGCTCAGAAATTCTTATTGTGCTCTTTCGAGATGTCAATATAATTATATCGTTTGCAAATCATAAAACATAGTATCCGAAAATAACCTGTGACATGTCTTCTTTCATCTGTCAGCATCGATTATTTTTTAGAAGGGCATAGTCATTAATATCGATGTTTGTTCATGCCTTGTCCGCTGGACTCCATTAAGATCCAATGCATTCTGTCAACATCCGGTTCAGAAACTGTCCCTAATTAGCGTCCCAGCAGTCCCAGCAGTCCCTAGCGCGCCACTCGGTGGCGCGCTAGGGAGCTTGTAGATCTGCTATTTTTCAATAGCTAAAGCATAACATGATGCCAACACCAAAATGGGTTCCCGTTCAGAATGGGTTAAATGGAATACGATATTTAATCCCTGGCATTGAGCCAGCGGTGCGTTCTAATTGAGTTGTCATATTATAGTCTTTTGACTATAAGCATTTTCATTTAGTTTTAGTCACATTTTTTGTCATCTGGGATGTTTTAGTTTTGGTCTATTATAGTTTCAGCCGACTAAATATAATACTATTTTAAATGTTGTTTTCGCCTTTATTTTATATTCTTTATAGAGATTATAGGCTGTCAGGACATGGGGGAGAGAGATGGAAGGGGTGACCGACCACCAGTGTTGTTTTTGGCAGCAAATGTCTATTTTAGATTTAGTCATAGTCTTTGGACTGAAATTTCATTTAGTTATAGTCACATTTTAGTCACCTGGAATGTCTTAGTGTAAGTCTAGTTTTAGTCGACTAAATCTACAGTTGATTTAGTCAACTAAAATGTATTTTGGCGGTGTCTTGATGCCGTCGTAATGAGTGTTTTTACACTTGCTGAAAATAGCCGATCTACAAGCTCACAACTCGTCGCAACAACCAAGTGTAAAATGACTTATACTGGATCTCTTGTCCACTAGTCCCCTTCCTAACATTTTAGTCTAGTTTTTATTTGTTGACGAAATTGTCAGTATATTTAGTCTTAGTTTTAGTCATCATAGCACAGTTTTCATTTAGTTTACATTTAGTTTTCTTCAGTGGAAAAACGTAGTCGACGAACATTTTTCGTCTCAGTTTTAGTCGACGAAAACAACACTGGTGACCACCAGTGGTCCTTGAGGGGATCCCAGGCGGTCCCTGCAGCTAAACTTCTAAATGATGGAGAGTTGGTAACCAAATGGACCCTTATAGGTCTTTAACTCTTGAGATTGTCATGGCCCTACAGTAGGTGCCATGGCTATATTCTACATAGAAGTGTATTCTGAAATTGTGATAACCTTTTGTGTTCAAGTGAAAAGTTTGCCACCTGCTGGCGTGTTTTGAGTTTGCAACTCACTCATTCATTGTATTAGCAGCCTAATTGGTAGTTGGGTTCAGCTTGGTGTGTTTTCAGTGTGTGAAATGTTTGGTGCTGTGCAGAGCTCACTTTCTGCCTTTCCTTTGACTAGAAGCCCTCAGAAGGCCACGTCTGTAAGTCTATTGTATAATGTTGTGTCAGGAAGTTTGCATGTGAATGCCATATCATTTATTGTATTTTGTATTTCTGTTACTTAACACATTGATTGCTAACTTTTGAAATTCTACTCAGGATTGCTTCTGCTAAGCGATTAACATTGGACTTTTTAACTTTTTAGGGGCCCACAGCGAGGGGCCTCTTATAGCACATCGCACATTGCATAAATCAAAAGGAAGCCAAACTAGTCCACTTCAATTTAAAAAAAAAATATGATTCTACCATCTTCCATTCTGGAGATATTGACCTTTTTCTAAAACCTGCTTTTCACTGCACGCTGCTCTTTTGAAAAAACAGCAGAGATATGGAAGGTTGAAGTTGACAGACATTGACAGACAGATATAAAAATGAACACAAATAATATCATATACATACTACACACTGAATGAAAGCCCTGAATGTCTACTTTTAGGAGGAAAACAAATACACATGGTCCCATGTATAGTTTGTCAGTAATTGGCTGTTGAATGCAGCTTGCGCCCACCAGAGAGGATTTCAGAAAATGCATGGACCTGAAGAACCATTATTCACAAAATAAGGCCTATAGCGACATGTACATACTATATACCGTATGAAACAGAAGACTCTCTGCTTTCATAAGAAAAATACTTCTACTGTAATAATAATGAAAATCACACCCCTGTGAAGTGAGCAGTGCAATGTTGCACTGCTCACTTCACAACATTGCACTGCTCACTTCACATGGGTGTGATTTTTATTATTATTACAGTATTAGTTTTTTTCTTATGAAAGCAGAGAGTCTTCTGTTTCATACGGTATATAGTATGTACATGTCGCTATATGCCTTATTTTGTGAATAATAGTTCTATAGGTCCATGCTTTCTCTAATCAGACCAGTGTGTGTCCAGTGGAAACCTCGTATGAATCTGATCTCAGGTCAGAATGGGCTAAAGTTCTCTCTGAAAAAGAGAATTTTATAAATGAAATGGATTCAATAGTCTAGTATTGACAAACAGTATATGGGATATGTGTATTTTATTTGTTTTCCTCCTAAAATTAGACATTTAGGGCTTTCATTCAGTGTGTAGTATGTATATGATAATTTATTTATGTTTATATCTGCCTGTCATGATAACGTCATGATGATGATGATTCTATGCACATATGTGATCATTGTCTCAGTAAACAAAATCAACAGATCGTTTGATAGCATAACAGTGACTTGAGAGGTTGACATGTCTGGACATGAACCACAGGAGCGACTCAACTCGCAGTGGGGGGGGGGGGGGTTCCACGACATGTCTGGACATGAACCACAGGAGCGATAAGCGTAGCCCGGCTGGCTGTGATTTCGACAAAATGACAGACAACACGATGGCTTCCGCAGCTTAGGATTGTATTAGTTATCCATTACAAACGGGTCGATTACGTCCCAGACGCCTTATCACTGCAATTGGCTGGCGAAGGCGCTATGGCGATTATGGTGATCAACTGCCGAGAATCTTTTTTCCGAGAATGAGAGTAGCATTGCAAACTGCAAAACGATCGATCGCAACTCGCAGTGTGGGGGGGGTTCCACGGTGTGATATCTGCTAGCCTAGTATACTGCTTCTTTGTCCAAACATGGCTGACGCGACGGCGAAAAAAAGACAGTTGGTCAGATGTATACTGCTTCTCCTATGGCGGTCCTTCGAGAATACGTCATTCGTTTCGCGTATACCTGTGCGTGAAATGGCGATCGACCGTTGGAGATTATTCTTGGTTTATATACGGGTTTATATTTCCGAGAATGAGGCGGCAGACCGGTGAGTTGTCGTTGGAAAGAATTAGAGAGGGCTGTGTCGAGTGGATCTGTGTGAATGAGTGGGGGGGGGGGGAAGAAACTGTAATGCGATGGAGAGATGCCTCGGGAGAAACCATGTAGAAACAGGAGGGGAAGGGTAATCGAGTGTATTCACAAATTTCACACACACTAGAAAATGGGTAGCTCCATTTTAGATCCCCTGATCTGCGTTGGTCTATGCCGTGTGCAGGACGGCGATGCCGCCTCCCCAGTACGTCGTAATGGATACGGCATGCCTGGAATGTGGTTAGACCAGGCCTCTTTTCAGGAGGTGGGGGGCTTTAAACTCCCGGATCTCACAGCGGATCTTTCTGGAGATGATCAGTGTTACATTATGTGTTGTCCGGGCGTCAGAGAAGTTGATGTACAGTATACAGTAAAAACACCAATAAAACGCTTTAGAGCGTGATGCGCAGACGGCGCTCGAGATTAATAAAACGCTTTAGAGCGTTTTGCGCAATCGATGAGTTAAGTAAAGTAAAGATGAATGACGACACCTAGTTTTTTGTCTTCTTGAACTTTTGAATGGTTGATCTGTTCATGTTTGGTTTCATGGTCCGCTGTGTTGTCTGCTGCTAGTAATACTAATAACACATACTTTATTTGTATAGCACCTTTCATGACATGAAATGCAGCTCAAAGTGCTTTACAGAACAATGGAGAAAAAAAATGCAAGGCATAAACATTAAAACACAAGAGCAGTAATGCAATACAGTGAGGACATGAATAAGAATTTATTTTAAAGATAAATTAAAAGCAAGAGTGTAGAAGTGGGTCTTAAGCTGTGCTTTAAAAATGTCTACAGAGGCTGCCTGACGAAGGTACAGTGGGAGCTTGTTCCATGCCGTCGGCCCCTAGAAGCAAAAAGCTGCTTCCCCGTATTTTTTAGTTGCCATTTTTTTAGGCAAAGCGAGCAGGCCAGCAGCGGAAGACCTTAGGGGGCTGTGTGTGTGTGTGTGTGTACATTTTTGTTGTGATTGTATTACTGTATTGTTGTATTCTTTCTGCTTTGGCAATGTAAACGTATGTTTTCTCATGCCAATAAAGCCCATTGAATTGAATTGAATTGAATCGTGTGCTTTGCTTCCCACAGGCCGTGTTGCCATGTCTGCTTAATATAAGCAACCTTTGACTAGTTCTTTTTCTGTAAAGTCTCTTATAATAAATCATTGTGTAACCCGGTGGATATTTATATAGTGGGTATTAACCTGGGGATCAGCCCTCCATTTCGACATCCCGCCACTCTGACATTGGTTTCTAATTGTCGGAATGGCGGTACTTATTTTTCTTTTCAAAAGTACCGCCATTCCGACACGGGATTTTTTAGTACCGCCATTCCGACACGGGAATCCATATATATATATATATATATATATATATATATATATATATATATATATATATATATATATATATATATATATATATATAATATTTATTATTAATAAAAAAGACTATCGCGCGCAGCCGCGCACACATACGCTCTCTCGCTCTCTCTGCACGCAACACTCTGCACGCAACATTAGTAGGCCTAGAATATGCAAAATGTATTATTATTATTATTATTATTGGCCTACTGGTGTGTGGTCCTCGATTTAAACAATAATGATTTAGAAAAGACTATACCGTGCACACATACGCTCTCTCTCTCTCTCTCTCTCTCTCTCTCTCTCTCTCTCTCTCTCTCTCTCTCTCTCTCTCTCTCTCTGCACGCAACACGTACATTAGTAGTAGAATATGCAAAATATTGCATCAATTGCAATAATGGGGTCCAGGGAAAATAAAAAACATCGGAGTTGGAACCGGAGACCAATTGGGTCTCCCATTTACCCGCTGAGAGCTGTTCATGAGGTGGACAGCCGATGCAGCCGCCGGCGGGGACTGCGCACTCAACCAGGGATTTGATCTTTCACAGGAGAAGTGAATGAGGATTGGGAATCCTTCTATAAATGAAATAATTAATTGATCTTTCCAGCTAGCATAATTATAAAGGTGGGCCTATTTTCCGCATGCTGAACACCGCTGCCTGTGCGCACAATAGAGGTCTCTTACTAATTCCCCAGACATCTCTGAGATTCTAATCTTACTATAATCAGCAGAAGTGAGATTGTCTCTCATGGGCAGAGGCCAGAGGGGATACGATTGCACTGGTGTTAATGGTTTGCACAGAAAGCACGGTGATTGTTTTTAAATAATATTGTAACACCCAAACCACACATATGTACATATCTTCTATGGCTATGCAGAAGAGAGCACTTTTTTTGGGTCCACAACTGGGTGTTATCCGCATTGTCAAGCCTGCATGCATCTAGCAAAACATAACCGTGCTGGACAATCACTTTTACACACATCACCTGCATTAAAAATGTGTTGGCCATCACTTTACGCACACACTTTACGCATCACTTTACGCACTGAACCTGTATTAATTTGTAGTGGCCAATCACTTTTCACAGAACCTATATTAATTAGTAGTGGTACTAGTGGCCAATCACTTTGCACAGAACCAAATCACTTTTAACGCATATCACCTGCATATCACCTGAATTAAGTAGTATAAAAGTTCTGCGCCTCGTGGGATATTTCTTTCCCCCACAGCCGTGACTGCCGTCATATACCTGACAACAGTAAAATTTTACATATCGTGCATGATGGCAAATATATTCATACAAATAGCCAACAGTCGAGGTGGAAGAGCGCTCGTCATCGACGACTACCGTTATCTTAGAAATAAGGTCAGGAATGACCGCATCTACTGGCGGTGTGGGAGACGAGGGTGTCAGGTCTACGTGACCACCAATTCATTTGACTTGGAGGCGGACGATCCCCACATCCGCGTGGTAAATCCACCTGGCCAACATGGACATGCGGAGGAGGCGGATTTGGTGGCCACGACTGCTCTGATTGAGCAAATGCTTCGTCAGGTGGCCGCCGACCCATCTCTCCCTTCCAGAAGGGTCTATGACCAGGTAATGAACATTTCTGTAGCATAATGGTTGTCATAATTCTCCAAGTAAATATGAACAAAACATAACCCATATAATGTTTATTACATCAGATCCTGGCCCAGGCAGGCGACGTCCAGGCTATGCCTCCGTTTGAGGCCGTAAGGACGCGCCTGGAGAGGAGACGGGCCAGCCTCATGCCCCCCATACCCCATGCCCTCGAAGACGTGGCCGTTGAGGGTGAATGGGCCGTGAGCTGGGGGGGCGATGACTTTCTGTCGAAACACCACATCCCCAACGGCTACGTTGTCTTCGCGACCGAAGACAACTTTAGGAAGCTGTCTCAGTGCCGCCAGGTTAGAACCCCTCCCCAATTAAACTTTTTATCAGTCAAAATTATATATATAATTATTGCTAATATTAGGCTAATTGTTATGTACTATTGATAGGCCTCATGATTAATGGGACATAGCCTACATTCATTACATATAACTTAAGGCCTTAATTTCCAACATGCCTTTGTCTAATTGTCAATTAAGGGAAGGCCTAGTCTGTGTGTAAACGGTGAATAAAATGTGATTTCATATTAAAGACTATTCAATTAAATTCAAATGAGCATGATTGGCATTTGGCAATTGGCATTTGGCAATTGGCATGATAAAACAAATGTTTACATTGCCAAAGCAACTGTTACAAAAATATATAGTTTATATATATATATATTTTTTTTCCCCACAATAATCCAGTTTGCTTAATCACAAATCCCAGCACAGTATTTGCATGTATTAATTAAATATTTGTTTTTTCTTTTAGATCTATATGGACGGGACTTTTAAAACGTGTCCTAGGCCGTTTTATCAGTTTTACACAGTCCATGGCCTGTACTTGGGGAGGGCCGTCCCCTTTGTATTTGTCCTGATGAGTGGAAAAACGGAGGCGATGTACCGCAGTGTGCTACGGCACATAAAGCGGAAGGTCCGCCAAGTCACAGGACAACAGTAGGTTATGTCTGTGTCTGTCTGTCTGTCTGTCTGTGTGTCTGTCTGCCTGTCTGTCTGCCTGCCTGCGTGTCCGTGTCCGTGTGTGTGTGTGTGTGTGTGTGTGTGTGTTTGCATTCACTGCATGTATCATTGCTTTATATTTTTGTGAGAAATAAGAGTAGCCTAACCCATTTTTCTGTCTGTCTGTGTTTCTATTTATCTTTCATCCCTCCTGTCATGAATCTACCAGATGGATGCCAGAAAGAGTCTGCACAGACTTTGAGATTGCAGCCATGAATTCCATTAGGGCTGAGCTCCCAGGAGCCCGCCCAAATGGCTGTTACTTTCACTTCTGTCAGAGCTTGTGGCGCAATATCCAGGAGCTTGGCCTGTCAGGTATAGTGGCAGCGCACACAGCAATGAGTCATTTGGTTCATAGATTCTGAGACCCTGTTGATGTTTTGAATGCATGTTAAAAAAAAAATCTATAAATGCAATTTAGTACTTTGATCTCAGTCAATTTTCAGGGAGTTAATTTATATTTCTTCACACAACTTTTGCAGGTCCATACAGGCGCAACCAGCAACTAAAGAAGTGGATCAGGAAGGCCATGGCCATTGGATTCCTGCCACTTGCAATTGTTCGTCAGAACTTCAGGCTCCTGGTCACGTCCCGACAAACCAGGCGGCTGAGGCGTGTGCACCCAGAAGTGGACGATTTTGTCCAGTATATGGAGCACACGTATGTGGGGGAGAATGCCATCTTCCCCCCAGCTGTCTGGAATGTTTATCGCCGTCGGTCAGACAACCGAACGAACAACCGCATTGAAGGTAACAACTTATATTTCTTTAATTTAATAGTTAGTTAACATAGTTGAAAAACATATATTGTAAAACGTTACAATTTGTATAAGGAGACAGGAGGTGTGTGTGGTATAATGAGACCATTCTGATCTCACAAAAGACCGCACGCTATTGCTTGCAGATCAGTCAAATTACATCTGTGCATCTTCTCACGCAGAATTGGTTCAAATAGATAAATGTCATTGAGAAATGTATGTATGTAAATGCTATTTACACATCTATGATTGTTTCAGGTTTCCATCACAGATGGAATGCCACTATGGATCGACGCCACCCATCCATATGGGTCTTCATCAGGCGTCTTAAAGACGAGCAACGCCTGGTGGAGACGGTGATTGGGATGGCTGACCGTGGTGTCCGTCCGCCCACCCAAGAAGAAAGTGGAGGAGGCAGGAGGAGAGGCTGCAGCGGCTGCGGAGGCAGTACGGGAGGGGTGACAGGACAATTGAACAGTACTGGGAGGCAGTCCAGTACCTCATAGTCAATTTTGAGTAGGCCACCCCACCAACCCATCACCACCACCCCCTGCCAGCCAGCCTGCCTGCGAGGGAGGGAGGGAGGGAGGGAAACATCATACTTTTTTTTTTTCTTGCCTTACCTTATTGCCTTATTGCCTAAGTAGGCCTACAGTTTTGTATTATTATTTTTATGCCAGTGTGGCTCGGCACCCCTAATTTAATGAGTATATTTTTTTGTTTTTTATGCCAGTGTGGCTCGGCACCCCTAATTTAAATGCATGTGTACTTTGAGTATTTATTTGTTTTTTATGCCAGTGTGGCTGGGCGCCCCTATAATAAATGTGTAGCCTAAACCACATGCCGGTTGTTTTTGCTTAATATACTTTGAATTTAATTTTAATAGGTTATGTGCGTAAAGTGATGGCCAACACATTTTTAATGCAGGTGATGTGTGTAAAAGTGATTGTCCAGCACGGTTATGTTTTGCTAGATGCATGCAGGCTTGACAATGCGGATAACACCCAGTTGTGGACCCAAAAAAGTGTTCTCTTCTGCATAGCCATAGAAGATATGTACATATGTGTGGTTTGGGTGTTACAATATTATTTAAAAACAATCACCGTGCTTTCTGTGCAAACCATAATTACCACCAGTGCAATCGTATCCCCTCTGGCCTCTGCCCATGAGAGAATCTCACTTCTGCTGAGAATCTCAGAGATGTCTGGGGAATAAGTAAAAGACCTCTATTGTGCGCATTGGTGTTCAGCATGCGGAAAATAGGCCCAAGGTTTAATATTCTACCTGGAAAGATCTATTCATTCATAAAATGATTCCCAATCCTCATTCACTTCTCCTGCATGAAAGATCAAATCCCTGGTTGAGTGCGCATTATAAGAGCCTACAATACATGTTAATGATGCAATCGATGCAATATTTTGCAATGGATTCATAACCCTAAATGGTGAGGGAAAGTGCGCGTGTACAGCGCGCCGTGCGTATAATGAAAGCCTGACAGTGTGTGTGACACACACACACATACACGCACACTGTCGGGCTTTCATTATACGCACGGCGCGCTGTACACGCGCACTTTCCCTCACGCGCACTTTCCCTCACCATTTAGGGTTATGTGTGTGTGTGTGTGTGTGTGTACACACACACACACACACACACACACACACACACACACACACACACACACACACACGCACGCGTGTGGATAGCCTATTTTTATGTCAATAATGTTTAGATGGAGGAGCGGGAGGGTATACACAAATGCTATAGGCCTACTAGGCCTACTAATAATAATATTAATACTTTTGATTTATTTGGATCTGTTGAAATCATATTCTACTAGGCTACTAATGTGCGTGTTGCGTGCAGAGAGAGAGAGAGAGAGAGAGAGAGGGAGCGAGCGAGAGAGAGAGAGCGCATGTGTGCGCGCGCGCGCAATAGTCTTTTTTAAAATCATTAATGGAGTATAATAATAATAATAATAATAACCAGCCACGGACTTTTGATTGGATCTGTGGAATCATAATATTCAGATGTGCGTGTTGCAGCAGACAGGGAGAGAGAGAGAGAGAGAGAGAGAGAGAGAGAAGCGCTCCGTGGTAATGCAGAGTTATGGCCGTCGAGTGGCGTGCCTAGGAACACCTTTATGGCGTAGGCTACGGTGGATGGATGGATTGTCATGTCGGAATGGCGGCATGTCGAAATGGCGGTATGTCGGAGGCATGTCGAAATGGCGGTATGTCGAAATGGCGGTATGTCGGAATGGAGGCATGTCGAAATGGCGGTATGTCGAAATGGCGGTATGTCGAAATGCCGGCATGTAACCCTATTGGGTAGGTACCCCTATTGGCCTGAATATAAGACCTAGAATATCCTACATCCGAGATTCAAAGGAAATATCTTAGATCGGTAGATCCTACCTAGATTCGAAGGAGGTGTATAAGAATAGAAAAACTGCCTCCCCCTGGCCAGCCGGGGCGCCTGATGGAGGGGAAAGGAACTGGTCGGAATAACTTGTTCCTTACACGGCACGCGCTACGTCCAACCGGGGAAACTCCCCACCTGTCAGGTGTAAAGGAGCGACTTGGACTCCTCATGCGTTGAAGGAGGCATGAGGTCAGTCCGTTGCTCTCCCCAGGTTGGCAGAGGGAGTGTAGCGCCCAAGATTACATTGGATAGTTGACACTGGGGGAAAAAATGGGTTACAAAACTGTTGGATTTTTTCATAAAGAAGTTTTAACTGAGCATCAGAATGTGGAGGAAAGGTGATTTAAGTGATGTTGAACGTGGCCTCAATAGAGCGTCGCAGTCCCGCACTCTTTCGTGACGACGCCAGGCCTAGTCCCGCCCCCTTTCTTGACGACGCCAGGCCCAGGAAATAATTTCCAATGCATTTTCCTCTCATAGACATTTCAAAAAGTATTTATTTAAAGACGGTTACGCCGCGGACAAAGCCAACTCGAGTTGTGACAAATCATGACAATAAACAAACTATTTTGAACCAAACAAATAATTACAAAGAAGAAGAATAACAAAAAAAGTGTTGTAACCTGCCGTTTGTTGTTTGTTGTCATGATTTGTCACAACTCCAGTTGGCTTTGTACGAGGCTTAAAAGGTCTTTAAATGAATACTTTTTGAAAAGTCTATGAGGAAAATGAACGGGGAATCATTTCCTGGGCCCTGGTAGGGGGCGGGACTGCGACGCTCTATTGACCATATGCACACCGCGGCCATCTTTCCATTCAGTTAATGGCCGGGTGGTAACTATATGTGCAATTTCCCATTGGCAGCCCCTACAACCAAACAGAAAAGTCCTATCTGATTGCATTAAACAACATCAAACTCACCAACATTGCAGCTGTACGAAAAAGCCTGACTTATCCTCTTTCTATCTGCAATGTGTTTGTTTAATACACTGTTGACATGTTATGAGCTACTTTCTTTCCTTGCAGGTGATCATTTTTCTAAGTGTTGCAGTTTGAAATCACTCGTTGAATTTCACTCAACGGCCCATGCATACCACCTGTTTTGAATTTGCCACATAAGGCCATTCTGATGGCGAGATGGCCACGGTCTGCAATTGATTGATTGATTGAAATATTTATTAACAGTTTGTAGAATTACAGTACATTTCAAGTACAAACTCAATACAAAGACTGTTAACTGTGAGTGGACGACCCAATTAAGCATTACACTTGTTTACAACAGGGTCAATTCATCAAAACATTTAGAGACATACAAATAGACATTTCTATGTAGTTAAAGAACAGAACAGGAATTCATCATATAGGAAGCAAAAGATGGTCCGCAGGAAAAGTATTCCACTTATTTAGGACAGGAACACCCCTGGTGTTTTAAGCACTATGTTATACTTTAGGTATTGAAACGGGCCGCGCTACAAGCTTGTAGATCTGCTATTTTTGAAAAATTGTGAAAATGTGGACCAAACCCACTGAGCAATTGTCGGCTTTTAGACGTCTAAATGACCGTCTAAAAGATGGGGTAAACATAGTTTTTTAGCAGTCTAGGCTTAGATTAGACGTTGAAAGAACGTCATTTCTACATTTAGACCTTGATTAGCCTCTAAATGTATTTTTACCCCAGTTTTTAGACCTTTTTTTGCCATTTAGACACTCTATTAGACTACAAAAATGCTCAGTGGAAATCTTTGAATATATATTATTTCAGAGCGAACGTTTTTAACTCAAATCTTTGAATATATATTATTTCAGAGTGAACGTTTTTAACTCAAATCTTTGAATATATATTATTTCAGAGTGAACGTTTTTAACTCAAATCTTTGAATATATATTATTTCAGAGTGAACGTTTTTAACTCAAATCTTTGAATATATATTATTTCAGAGTGAACGTTTTTAACTCAAATCTTTGAATACATATTATTTCAGAGCGAACGTTTTTAACTCAAATCTTTGAATATATATTATTTCAGAGCGAACGTTTTTAACTCAAATCTTTGAATATATATTATTTCAGAGTGAACGTTTTTAACTCAAATCTTTGAATATATATTATTTCAGAGTGAACGTTTTTAACTCAAATCTTTGAATATATATTATTTCAGAGTGAACGTTTTTAACTCAAATCTTTGAATATATATTATTTCAGAGTGAACGTTTTTAACTCAAATCTTTGAATATATATTATTTCAGAGTGAACGTTTTTAACTCAAATCTTTGAATATATATTATTTCAGAGTGAACGTTTTTAACTCAAATCTTTGAATATATATTATTTCAGAGTGAACGTTTTTAACTCAAATCTTTGAATACATATTATTTCAGAGCGAACGTTTTTAACTCAAATCTTTGAATATTATTTCAGAGTGAACGTTTTTAACTCAAATCTTTACTTCTGGAAGGTCCCTGCATGAAACTATACATAATTATTCAGATGGGGTCGGCGGCCAAATACATATAATTCTGGGGCCCCTTGAAATGAAATAGTTTGAGAACCACTGATATAGAAACATGAGGTTTTTCAGAAAAACGTCATGTTACAAAAGACATTTTGTAGAATCTGGTCTCTTATTATCGTATTATAGCATCATAATCATTCTAACCACTTCATCCATGCATGTGCTGTTAAAAAAAATAGAACAGAATGGTTTGTTTTCACTGAGTGTGTATATTCTGAACAGATTTAGATTTAAAAATTAGATTTAAATGTAATTAAGATTTAGAATTTGATACCATGCACAATGTCAGATTGTACTGTAGGCTATTTTAAATAGACATTTTTAATTTAACACAAAAAAATTTGCTTCGAACTGAATAAATAATTCAAACTGATTATTTCTGTCTGTAGTCAATTATTGTCAACTAGAATTTCGCGGCCGCTCATCCCAGAGTTACCTTGCCGCGCACTATGGGAAGAAGGAAATTGCGGGAGTTGACTCCACATGTAGTAACGGATGGGTTATTAGTTATTATTATGTGTCCTTATTAGTGTATTGTAGTCAACACTTTATGGCTCATACACACTGCCCGGTATTTGCTCCGATTATGCTGTCGGGGAGCATTTTTGGCGCTGACCGACAAAACGGCTGATCTGACGTTAAGCGGTGCCCAAAAGGTAGATCAGGATCTACCAGTATAGATCACAAAGGCTTTGCAGGTAGACCACATGACATGGCCCTAAAAATATATATAATTTTAATATAAAAAACGATTTTTGCATCTGCCGCTTGAGATGACCTGAGATGACTTGATTGATTGACATCAAAGGGCCTGTCAGCTCAAACACACAATGTAATACTTGTTGCGTACAATCATCAGTAGCAAAGTGAAATACCAAAAATAAAAACCAATGGGATGATAGTTTTATTTTGCTGGTCGTTTTGAAAGTAGCTGTGAAGTAAAAAAAAGTGTGGGCAGTAGATGATTATTCTGGGTGCCTGCCATGCAATGGCAGAAACACAGGTTGAAATCCGCAACACATACTTAATCGCAATAATAATAATAATCAAGACACGAAACTTTGACGTCTATGGCCGGCCGCACGGTTTACCAAAGCCCCACAATATATACCTCGAAACGTGCGGCTCGGCCGGGAATGGTGTGCTTGTGCTTTTCTTTCCATTTGGGGTTACCGTGCTGACGTAATTCGCAATAAACGACGCGAAAAATGCCCCATGCAAAGTCAATGGGGAAACGCGGGTAAAAACAGAAAACGTCACGTTACTTTGGAGCCACATTGCTCTGGCATACTGTTACGTAGAAACACGAACACGAAAACACGAAACCTCAAACAGCACACGAGGCCATCGACTTTGTTGTGGTTCAGACGGAATTCGAATACGTTGCACGGTTTGCCCGCTAACGCAGTTCAAAGTGTGTGTGGTCTGAGCAAAAATCTCGACTCTCAGTGTCGCACGGCCAGAGAGAGAGCGGGTCAGAGGGAGAAGCCAATCTGAAGACTGTAGCGAAATTCTCCGAACAAATCGTCCTCACGGCCAAAATATTAACTTTACACGCATGGATTTCGGTAATTTTGTAGCCACACTCGTCCTCTTTCACCCAATGTCACAACCACAGCCCAGATTCATACGGTACGTGAACTACAGCCCTGAAAGCGACAGGTGTACCATCATAATGTGTCATACAACTCCATGTTAAATGCATGAATGAGTCAGCAATTTTTTCATCACAAACACAATTTCTTAACTCGCTCTCATAACCACGTTTTTTATCGTACCAATACCACGATCGCACACGGCGTACCTCAATGTCTCGGGTCACTCACGGCGAAAACAAAAATCGCATTTGACGTTTACTTTTTGCGATAGAGCAATTTGTTCGGACATACGTTCTCTCACTGAGTCAGTGTGGTTTTAACTTTCAATAGTGTTTGCATTCGCATAGACTAGCCCTAGCCCAGGTGAAATTGATACTTTGTTAAAGGACCACTTCGCCACTATTAAACTGTATCTGTGTGTTTTTTATCATTAGCATATATGCTAAAACACCCCGGTATATTATCATTGGTGGTCTGTAGCTCCGTGGGCGCACTTTCAAAGCTGTCTACCACCTACGTATTTGTCCCAAAGTGACGTAGGTGGTAGACCCTCGGTAGGCTATCAGAAACTACAAGGGACTGGACAGGTAGACTTGCCGTAGCTAGCCTAGCCGCGAAGGACACGGTCCCTCGCTATACACAACAACCACCACAACAAACGAAAACAACGAGTCAGTATATGGCTACTCCATGGGAGTTTTTGGACGAGATAATTTTAAATACATATTGGCAGAATCTGCGTTAGGGTCGTTATATTATGAACCAGAAATATACGGAGGAAGGAATGCATTGACGGGGACAACTGCTAGTTGCTGTGGCTGTGTGCTGCTGAATGATGCCTGCTAGTGCTGGAGCGACCTAGCTAGTAGCTAGTATAGCTTTCCCTGGACCAGTGCGTCGCACACAAACTTTTCTGCCCAGATAGTGTTGACTGTTTTACTGAGAAGTGGGGACATGGACTGTTTTACTGAGAAGTGGGGACATGCGTTCAGGATGCCTCAAACTGGAAGTTGCAACCGGAGCCCGATGGACCAAGAGGGACATTCAGATTGAAGTAAGTGTTCAATGTATTTGTTTTGTGCGTATCGCCACACCGTATTGTTTACATAATTGTCAGAGGCTAGGCACTGCTTCAGTTTACACATTTTCGGTGTTCATTCAACCATTCAATTAAAAACGGTATGGCATGCCATCTGAAGCGATGTATTAGCCATGGGCATGGCTCACATGACGCTCTAGCGAGCCCCATATGTGCCCTCCTCTCCCTACACATTCTGAGCGTTCGTATGTGTCAGGACTAGCAATGTAAACATTCAAGTGTTATTGTTGAGTTTCACAGCTGTAATAGCGTGTTGTACCAGAAATATAAAGTGAAGAAATATAGACGGAGGAATAACACTGCTGAAGTAAATAAATAACACACCAGGAGGCATCAGCTGTAGTGTTGCTGGATCAGTACGTCACAGGTCACTGACAGATTTATTTACACCGGTTTATATACACATAGTAACAAGCACTTCCTGTCTGGTGTACCTCACAATAAGAGTTAAATAATAAAATATATATATACAATTCAGATCATTATTCCAACAGTTATACCTGTGTCCATTCACTAGGTCAGCCCATATGGGTACAGAATGCTGATGAAGCTGAAGACCTCTTTGATGGACTGATGGTGAGCCATACATACATACTCAACTCAAACTTTATACACACAGCACATTAATGTATTTATTGTATTTTGTTTGACCGCCTAGAAAACTAGATGACAAGGGAATATCATTTTCTATAAAGGTTCACATAGTTATATTATCTCTGGTCCATAGCTCTAATGCGTTGCATTTAACACATTAGTGCTATCGATCAGAGCTATATTTATATATGCTTTTACAAAGACCAGTGGTCAACCAAGGTCCTGTAAAATGTAGTAAATATGTCTCACACAGACTGTTTCACACTGTAGTATTGAAGTGTATCTGTTAAATCACACTAGCATGGCATTTCCCCCAAATGACAGTGAATTGACTTAACCTTTTGTAATATCTCAAAAGAAAGAATATATCATTACTGCATCAAAAGTAATCAACAAACTATACTATAAAACTGATGATAACATTGTACAAATTACTCAAGCAAAGTGCCTTGCACTGATTCATAATCAAACTATTTGTATAGCGCCTTTCATGACATGCAATGCAGCTCAAAGTGCTTTACAGAGCAATGGAGAGAAAAACGCAAGGCATAAAACATTGAAATAGAAGGCAGTCATGTAGGTTGGAAGGTCACAGATTCAGTTGTTTTCTTTGGCAGTATTCTGCATTCCAGAATTGCAATAATCATCATCTAATGACTGACAGGCTCTGATTCAAGCAATATTTCTAAATGTAAAAAAAGGCAATCTTTGGTAACATGATTGTGTGAATACTTTCTACAAGTCAGGTTGCCAAGTCTGCTTATTATTATGATTGATATTTTATACTCGGTTGTAGCCTACCTACTAATTTGGTCGGTAAACTTAACAGTCCAATACCAAAGTGTACATCACATGAAACATACTGTACATAGCCTACACAGTACACACTCAGTTGTCCATTCCAGTAATCATTTAGTGCTTTCACCATTACTGACTCTTGTCTTCTCTTGCCACAGCATGTGTGTCTCCTGTCTTGGCCAGAAGCTTCTCCAGCGACATGTCATCATGCAGAACCACCTGCCCTGTGACCTCTGACTAATGCACTTGTATGATTGTACATGTAGTTTGTTAGTTTCCAGTTCAACCATAGACCCCTGTTTTTATATATAATGGATTTATGTAAATCAGTACTATTAAAAGATAGTTGATTTGATGTCAAGTTTGTTTTATTTTTTCTCATGTAGGCCTATTGTATTTATACATTTTGACCAATTCCTAATACTCTGAGGCTCAAACTGTCATGATATTGAATCAAGGGCCACGTGATACAAATCATTCACATGTCTGTTTATACAAACAAGACCACAATGGAAATAAGTGTGACTTTGTCAGTGAATGTGTTTTATTGTACTGTAACATAGGGTTTAAAAAACAAGGCCACACAGGCAAAGTTTGTCCTCCTACTCAGATTACAAAAATCGGACAGTGTGCAAGAATCCCAGAAGAAAAAGGATCAATATAATATTGCTATATAGAAATATTCTGTTACAAGTAAAAGTCCAGAATTAAAAATGTACTTCAGTAAAAGCACAACAATATTGGTAAAGGCTTAGGAGTAGTACATGTCTAATATTTGAAAATGAGATCACATTGATTTATCAATACAGATTGTGTTCAATAGCAACGTACAAAGTAAATTGTATATCTATATAATATACTGTATACTTGGGAGTTCCTTGAAAGCCACTTCTTCATCTCTTGAGTCGAAGACAGCCACCAGCTCCTGCATCAAATAAAGTATTATGCAATTATGGGCCTCTGACCAATCATGAGACAATATGGTAAACAATAAGGTTTTTCATTTTAGCAATTTTATTTTAAATAGCAAATGTACAAGCTAGTAAAAATGGTGGCGTTTATGTGGAGGGTACCCTCCACATAAACGCCAGTTACAAACAGCAAAAAAGCTCTTTAGCTGTAAGCATCAGACACTCGGTATGTCAAATTAATTTATAAACATCACAACAACAACCACGTGTAACAACAACCATGTATTTTGAAAGGAAATGCATGTGGTCTCCTGTAATGCAATCGCCATTCATTCAGTGTCTGGTGTACACAGCATTGTAGCTTATTTAGTTTATTACGACATACCTCTGTTCTGCAACTTATGCTTCGATGATGATGTTCCGCATCAATTATTCCATTAGATTGCGGTCGAACTGGAAGATATCTGCGTTGGTGAAATGTTCACTGCACACTCAAAGTGGTTCGAGTACAGCTGGGATTGCATCTGTACTTCATAGTTCTAAAAACAAAGCCAGCCAGTGGAATTTCGAGTCGGACGCTGCGCAGCAGTGCGCACGTTCGAAATCACTACTATTACGCTACTTACTTACTACCAGAGACTACTAACTACTATACCACCACTACTGCTGTTACTATTACTACCGCTAAATATTAGCTATTATTATTACTTCTATCGCTTTCAACAACAAACACGAGAAACTTTCAGCTTCCTCCTGGGGGGCTGCCCCTAAGGGGCTGCCTCACTGTCTCCCAGTGCCGGTCTGTCTGTCACGCAATGCACTGTGGGTATTGTAGGAAATGATATTACCGTGCCTCGGCTCATTACATGACTTGTTCTCCGCAGGGGTTTCATCAAATCTAAATATTTTTTTTGTTTTCATGAACGGATATCATACTAAAGCATGACAAAGGCCATGTAATAGTGGCGAACTGATCCTTTAAGTATTTTTATTTTTCTAAAGCATTTGCCACAAACTGTACAAGTAAATGGTTTCCCCCCCCCGTATGAGTCCCCACGTGCTTTTTTAAGATGACAGTTTTACTTAAAGCCTTTGCTACAAACGTTACAAGTAAAGGGTTTTTCTCCTGTATGAGTAATAATAATAAAACTTTATTTGTATAGCACCTTTCATGACATGAAATGCAGCTCAAAGTGCTTTACAAGCAATGGAGAGAAAAGAAAAACAAGGCATAAACATAAAAAAACAAGCAGTAATGCAATACAGCGAGGACAATAAAAGATCTACAAACGTTACAAGGGCCTTTCCCCTGTATGAGTCCTCATGTGTGTCTTAAGATTACACACAGTAGTAAAGCTTTTGTTACAAACTTTACAAGTAAATGGCTTTTCCCCTGTATGAGTCCTCATGTGGTAAGTTAGACCATGCTTAACACTAAAGACTTTGCTACAAACTTCACAAGTAAATGGCTTTTCCCCTGTATGAGTCCTCATGTGCACTTTAAGATGGTGGACTTTAGCAAAGCCTTTGCTACAAACGTTACAAGTAAAGGGCCTTTCCCCTGTATGAGTCCTCATGTGCTCTTTTAGATGACTGTTAATCTTAAAGCCTTTGCTACAAACGTTACAAGTAAAGGGCCTTTCCCCTGTATGAGTCCTCATGTGCTCTTTTAGTTTAAATTTGTTAACAAAACCTTTGCTACAAACTGTACAAGCAAAGGGCTTTCCCCCTGTATGACTCATGTGAACTTTTAGATTACTTTTGTGACCAGATGTATTGTCTGATTCAGAAGAGTTTAAAGACAGGAGCTGGTTATCATTAGTTGGCTCCCACTCATCACTGTCAGATGCATTGTCTGATTCAGAAGAGTGTAAAGAGAGGAGCTGGTTATCACCAGTTGGTTGTGATGTTCCACAGTCCTCTACATCAGCTTGTGTATTCATGTGTTCAGTTGAAGTGCTGGCTAGAGGCTCTGTCTCTCTGCCTTCATCATCATCACCATCATCATCACTTTGCACTGCAAGTGCAAAGTGATCCTCCACTGATCTTTGAAGTAGCTTCCGTTTAATCAGAAAAGACTCTGGTTCCTCCTGGACCAGACTGGACCTCCTCTCCTGATGTTCAGGGGAAAGCTCTTCTTTAGGCAAAAGATAAAATGAAAGAAATCCATTAAATGTTGAACTTAACATTTTCTATGCAGTGTTCAAACAATTTCTCTTTGACGCAATTGGTTAGACCTACAGTCAGTCAGAGGCACGCAGCCTGCTACGTAACACTCAAGCGACAAGTAGGAAGTGGCCTTTATTTTTATTTTTTTTGCAACAGTGTTACAGTTTTCCGCAGAAAACATCTGCTCCAGTCGGATATATGTTTACCAACTCTGCACGGCGATGTATTAAAGAGGTACGTGTTGTAAACTGAATGGTTAAATCCCTGCTTAGTTATTAATTACCATGTTTAGAATGAATCATGATGGCTTATCTTGTAGGCTAATGTAGCGCAGCTATACATGATGGCACATTTGTAGCCGTCACTATTTATTTTCATATATTATGACTGTCAGCAAACTTGATTTTCGTGGTCATAATGTGTTAATGTGCGTTTTTCTGTTGTTGTGAACACTCCATTCTGCTTTCTGAAAATAGTGTGATGTGTGGCAGAGGATGAAGTCAGTGAGTGATGAGAAGAGACGCACTGATTGACTTCAGGTGGAGGACGCCAGTCACCACCTGAAGTGGTAAAAATGTCAATGTAAAAATGTCTACAAACTAGGAGTGCAAGTAGCTGTATAATACTACAAACTAGTGTACAAAACGTAACCGAATGGACCCTTAAAGGACCATAACTAAACAGTCTATATTACCTAACAATAGATGTATATACTGTATATAGATACCTTTATTATCCCGCGGACGGAAATCAGTAAATACAATAGATTAAGCTTTAAAGGCTATTCTGAATCACGTGGATGTGCTAGAGAGCTAGGAATCTGGTCAATATATGAAAATGGCCTTAAGTAATAAAGCAGGCTATACATGATATAAACATCCACAGTACATCATTATCAGACCTAAATGTTTCCCTCAACTTCCAAATGTAATGTAGAAATATTTATAGCCCTTAAATGTCAAGCTTGCACTTTGCCAATTTAACATTGAGGTGCCCACAATGTTTAAGTGCCCACTCTTCCTGTTGGTATAGAAAACTTGGTAATGATAGAGAGAACATACCAGAACATGTCAGTAATATTTCATCACAATCTTTCAATGGAAAAAATAACATTCTGCTTTGTCTTACTATTTCAGGATGTACTGTACATCAAGAAGAAGTCATTGTGCTGCTTTTGCTATTTGTTTTCAACTTTTACATAATTCTGCAGGTATTTTTCAATTAAAACCCACGAAGGTCTGTCAATTGTCATCTTTATTAATACATTCAGACAATAGTGGTAATACATCACATGTAAATATCTCACATGTTATTAGCAATGTATTTGTGACAAAGTACAGCGCTTTAGGACATTTAGTGCTTTATTGCGAACGCAGTGAGCCACTTACTATGACAGCAAGGGCTGAATGTCTGTGTGTGTGTGTGTGTGTGTGTGTGTGTGTGTGTGTGTGTGTGTCACGCTGTTACACCACCCGCCCGCCACCAGAGGGCGCAGCTGTAGCACACACACACACACACAGGGCGCAGCTGTAGCACACACACACACACACACACACACACACACACAACCACACACACACGAGCTGCGTTCGCTTCCCGCGTTTGCGCGTCTTACTTGTTTAAATTAGGTCTTAAGTTCATTGTTGCCATATCTTTGGTGACTCATAGCCATGTTTGTTTCTGAAGTTGTTTTTTCCTGACCACAAATGATACGAATATAATAAACATAATGATAATAATAAACTTTATTTGTATAGCACCTTTTCATGAGATGAAATGCAGCTCAAAGTGCTTTACAAAACAATAGGGAAATGAAGAAAATTAAATAAAAAAGAAAACATTAAAATAATAGCAGTTATGCAATACAGTGCGGACCTTGTTTTTTAATTGACACTTTTTTTAGGCACATCAATCAGGCCAGCAGTGGAGGACCACTATTACCCCGTGTAACAACAACAGTGTTATTTAGACAGATGCCAGGTTCATGGTTCACCTGGTGTCCTAGTTCATTGAGGCCCTACCTACACCATCTCTCTGCATTCTTTTTTTTTTTTTTATGTTGTTTATTGAAATTGAAATCTTTAGTTTTTAACAAAACAGAAGTAATTTTTCAGAAATAAAAACAGAATATCTCTCTGCATTCTAAGTGATTATTTACCTTGCTTATTTTAATTAGCTCTGGATAAGATTGTCTGCTAAATGACTAATTGGTAAATTGCAATTGTATACCTGTATGCTTCAGTATCTATAATGTATCATAAACGTGTGGCATAATTGAAAGGGAGAGAAAAAATAACAGTATTACTGTTACTGACAGTGTCTCACCTGTATGTTTCAGGTGAAATTGAACAATGCATTTGCCAAAAGCTCTAACTAAAGTGGTTCTTCCCCTGTGTGACTCCTCATGTGCGTTTTAAGTTTTTATTTTTCTAAAGCATTTGCCACAAACTGTACAAGTAAATGGTTTTTCCTCCCATATGAGTCCCCATGTGCTTTTTTAGATGACAGTTTATCTTAAAGCCTTTGCTACAAACGTTACAAGTAAAGGGCCTTTCCCATGTACGAGTCCTCATATGGTCTTTTAGAATAAATGTGTTACCAAAGCATTTGCCAAGTAAATGCTTTCCCCCATCCCCTGTATGAGTCCTCGGGCTGTATTTTGCGTGTCTTAAGTAAGAGGTCTTATTACCTAACCTGGAGGCGTGATCAAAGCCATTTGGCTATTCTGAGTGGCCAAAGAGCATTGATCACGCCTCCAGGTCTTTAGTTTACTCAAGTTAGGTAATAAGACCTCGTACTTAAGACACGCAAAATACAGCTCCTCATGTGGTAAGTTAGACGACTCTTTACCCTAAAGCCTTTGCTACAAACGACAAAAAGTCCTCATGTGTGTCTTAAGATTATACACAGTAGTAAAGCTTTTGTTACAAACTTTACAAGTAAATGGCTTTTCCCCTGTATGAGTCCTCATGTGGTAAGTTAGACCATGCTTAACACTAAAGCCTTTGCTACAAACTTTACAAGTAAATGGCTTTTCCTCTGTATGAGTACTCATGTGGTAAGTTAGACTATGCTTAACACTAAAGCCTTTGCTACAAACGTTACAAGTAAAGGGCCTTTCCCCTGTATGAGTCCTCATGTGCTCTTTTAGTTTACATTTGTTAACAAATCATTTGCTACAAACTATACAAGTAAATGGTTTTTCCCCTGTATGAGTCCTCATGTGATCTTTTAGATTACTGTTGAGAGCAAAACCTTTGCTACAAACGTTACAAGTAAAGGGCCTTTCCCCTGTATGAGTCCTCATGTGCTCTTTTAGATGACTGTTATTCTTAAAGCCTTCGCTACAAACGTTACAAGTAAAGGGCCTTTCCCCTGTATGAGTCCTCATGTGCTCTTTTAGTTTAGATTTGTTAACAAAGCCTTTGCTACAAACGTTACAAGGAAAGGGCATGTCCCCTGTATGCATCCTCATGTGTGTCTTAAGAGTACCCACATGAGCAAAGCTTTTGTTACAAACTTTACAAGTAAATGGTTTTTCCCCCGTATGAGTCCTCATGTGATCTTTTAGACTACCCATTGTTAACATGCCTTTCCCACAAACTTCACATGTAAAAGACTTTTCTCTTGTATGAGTCCTCATGTGCACTTTTAGATAACTTTCAAGACTAAAGCCTTTGCTACAAACTTTACAAGTAAATGTTTTTTCCATTTCCCCCATATGAGTGGTCATGTGGTAAGCTAGAACATGCTTAACACCAAAGCCTTTGCAACAAACCTTACAAGTAAATGGTTTTTCTCCTGTATGAGTCCTCATGTGAACTTTTAGATTACTTTTGAGACCAAAACCTTTGCTACAAACTTTACAAGCAAAGGGCTTTTCCCCTGTATGACTCATGTGAACTTTTAGATTACTTTTGTGACCAGATTTATTGTCTGATTCAGAAGAGTTTAAAGACAGGAGCTGGTTATCACTAGTTGGCTCCCACTCATCACTGTCAGATGCATTGTCTGATTCAGAAGAGTGTAAAGAGAGGAGCTGGTTATCACCAGTTGGTTGTGATGTCCCACAGTCCTCTACATCAGCTTGTGTATTCATGTGTTGAGTTGAAGTGCTGGCTAGAGGCTCTGTCTCTCTGCCTTCATCATCATCACCATCATCATCATCACTTTGCACTGCAAGTGCAAAGTGATCCTCCACTGATCTTTGAAGTAGCTTCCGTTTAATCAGAAAAGACTCTGGTTCCTCCTGGACCAGACTGGACCTCCTCTCCTGATGTTCAGGGGAAAGCTCTTCTTTAGGCAAAAGATAAAATGAAAGAAATCCATTAAATGTTGAACTTAACATTTTCTATGCAGTGTTCAAACAATTTCTCTTTGACGCAATTGGTTAGACCTACAGTCAGTCAGAAACACGCAGCCTGCTACGTAACACTCAAGCGACAAGTAGGAAGTGGCCTTTATTTTTATTTTTTTGCAACAGTGTTACAGTTTTCCGCAGAAAACATCTGCTCCAGTCGGATATATGTTTACCAACTCTGCACGGCGATGTATTAAAGAGGTACGTGTTGTAAACTGAATGGTTAAATCCCTGCTTAGTTATTAATTACCATGTTTAGAATGAATCATGATGGCTTATCTTGTAGGCTAATGTAGCGTAGCTATACATGATGGCACATTCGTAACCGTCAGTATTTATTTTCATATATTATGACTGTCAGCTAACCTGATTTTCGTGGTCATAATGTGTTAATGTGCGTTTTTCTGTTGTTGTGAACACTCCATTCTGCTTTCTGAAAATAGTGTGATGTGTGGCAGAGGATGAAGTCAGTGAGTGAGGAGCAGAGATGCACTGATTGACTTCAGGTGGTGGACGCCAGTCACCACCTGAAGTGGTAAAAATGTCAATGTAAAAATGTCTACAAACTAGGAGTGCAAGTAGCTGTATAATACTACAAACTAGTGTACAAAACGTAACCGAATGGACCCTTAAAGGACCATAACTAAACAGTCTATATTACCTAACAATAGATGTATATACTGTATATAGATACCTTTATTATCCCGCGGACGGAAATCAGTAAATACAATATATTAAGCTTTAAAGGCTATTCTGAATCACGTGGATGTGCTAGAGAGCTAGGAATCTGGTCAATATATGAAAATGGCCTTAAGTAATAAAGCAGGCTATACATGATATAAACATCCACGGTACATCATTATCAGACCTAAATGTTTCCCTCAACTTCCAAATGTAATGTAGAAATATTTATAGCCCTTAAATGTCAAGCTTGCACTTTACCAATTTAACATTGAGGTGCCCACAATGTTTAAGTGCCCACTCTTCCTGTTGGTATAGAAAACTTGGTAATGATAGAGAGAACATACCAGAACATGTCAGTCATATTTCATCACAATCTTTCAATGGAAAAAATAACATTCTGCTTTGTCTTACTATTTCAGGATGTACTGTACATCAAGAAGAAGTCATTGTGCTGCTTTTGCTATTTGTTTTCAACTTTTACATAATTCTGCAGGTATTTTTCAATTAAAACCCACGAAGGTCTGTCAATTGTCATCTTTATTAATACATTCAGACAATAGTGGTAATACCTCACATGTAAATATCTCACATGTTATTAGCAATGTATTTGTGACAAAGTACAGCGCTTTAGGACATTTAGTGCTTTATTCTACTGTACTCTGTGCTGTGCTACTCTGAATTGGACTGTCCTCTGTACTATACGTTACTGTACTCTCGCAATGGACCACACTGAACAGCTTAAGAACTGGGGTTGGACGCTTCAATGCATCAATGCAGAAGTGGGGATTGGTGGACAGTGCAGCATGTGAGTGCGGTGACCCTGAGCAGACCGCAGACCACATCATAAACACCTGCCTCTTATACAGACCACCCTCTGAAGCCAGCCTCTTCGACCTGGGACCAGAGATGAGGGCGTGGCTCCACGACACCGAGTTGGACCTCTGACGTTACACCAAAGAAGAGTTCTAGCGGTTGATCCACCCGGACGGTAAATACGCTAATTTGGTATGGAACGCTCGGCATGTTTTTTTCCAATGACGAATGGATACGTGTCTTCATATACGGTAAGAAAACAGCTTGTGCGAAACTCTCCTTTAAGTAATGAAGGAGGTTCTTCAATGCGGTGCAACACATTTACGTTTATTTTACTGCACTGATCTGAATACTACTTCCAGCTGTCTGTCATACAATACAGTTAATAGAAATCAGTACAGTAACTGTAAAGAGTAAAATACCCATACTGTACCGTACTATACTGTACTGTAGCCTACTGTGCTGTACAATACTACACTGTATTGTAGCATACTGTATGGTACTGTACCTAACCATACTGCACTATACTTACTGTACAATACTGTCCCATACTGTACTGTATGGGACAGTATTGTACAGTACAGCAGTACTGTACAAAAAACAAAACATATCGCCCACCCGTTATTGCCTTCTTCCCATTTGCGACGCGTGGCGCTAGGATGAGGCCCGCGTAATTCTAGTAATGGTCATGCCTGGAGTGACAAGCTACTAACTAACTGACGGGAAATGTACGTTTTCATTAGTAAATGCAACCTGCAGTCACAATAATATCGATTTGCATCTTTGTGACAGGCCTAAACATTCTCCCCTTCCTCCCCACACACACAGGGACCGTTTGGACGTGGGTTTTGACATATAATGATTTTAGAAATATTCAAATGTTCCCCTTACACATAAGATCGGTAAAGTCGATCGTGAGAAGAAACAATCTGTGATTGGAATCGGTCCCAAATAAACCTGATCAGAGCACCCCTACTGAAGTGGCAAAACATTTTTTGGATTGCATTAAACTCACATGCCACTCAGTCACTTCTGAACACCCCATCTGACCTAGAATAATGTATGGGCTGCTATAGTATGACTTTTAGACTTGAATTAATTAGTGATGCTTATTTTTAAGGGGTGCTATATACAGGTTTAATGTTTGTTTTTAGTTAAATGTTTGTTTTAAATACGCCATTGAAAATGAAGGGAAATTCTACATCATATTGTCCCTCATTACGTCATAATTGTCTCTTGTTAATGGCATTTAATGCTTGTGTTGGCACCGTTTGTTTTACATCACCATTACATCACCTAATCAACAAGAGTTAGACTTTAATTATATTAGCACCCCTCACTTCACACGGGTGTGATTTTTATTTTTTACCTGAGAGAGTGTGGCACCTTGTCTTCCCATGTAGTAATGTCAATGTTGACACATCAACCTCCTCTTCCATGTTCTATGTGTGTAGGTTGTGTGTAGGTTGTGGTTCCTCCTTGACCAGACTGGACCTCCTCTCCTCATGTTGTGGTTCCTCCTTGACCAGACTGGACCTCCTCTCCTCATGTTGTGAGGGTTGTGGTTCCTCCTGGACCAGACTGGACCTCCTCTCGTCATGTTGTGGTTCCTCCTTGACCAGACTGGACCTCCTCTCCTCATGTTGTGAGGGTTGTGGTTCCTCCTGGACCAGACTGGACCTCCTCTCGTCATGTTCAGGGGAAACCTCTTTACACACAGACACAAGGAGGAGAGAAGAGCTATAGCATCAGCACAACTTCTTAAAGTGCTTCTCTAAACATATTACATTTATTCTCCTATTTGTTGATTTGTCAGCTTAACAAACCTGGTCTGTGTAATATGACTTGTGGCTGTAAAAGGACGTCCAGAAGTTTGTCTTGTCTCTTCAGCAGAGTTTCTAGTGTCTCCATCTCTCTCTGGAAGAGGCTGAACATGAATCCTGCAGCAGTGCTGAGGCGCTCCAACACAAACACTCTGACAAGCTTCATCTGACCAGCATCACTCTGCTGTTTATCCAAAACACACAACATCTCCTCTCCCACCGACGTCAGGTGTTCATTTATCGACAGCCTCAGCCTTAGAGAGTCCGTTTGATGCATTCTACCTCGTTTGTAAGACATTTTTCACCACGCTGATTTGTTCCTCGCCGCCATGAAAAATAACACGCAGGGGAACAACGTGGTTCACGCGCATGCGCAATAGTAGCAGCCTCTTCTTTGCTTTACGGCAGATGGCAACCATGGTAACCAGTTTTTGGTGCATTACCGCCACCTTGTGACCCAAATTTTGGATCAACCTAAAATCTATCTTTACTATATCAAATCCCTCTTCCAATCAATACGTGGTTATGGCACTGCTCAAAAAATATGATAACTAGTCCTTACCCGTTCAAACACAATTTATGAAAACAAATTATGTACAGTGTGGGTACACCGTAGTGATGTAATAGATCCTATTATTGATGTATTTTGAGGTGTAGGCCTAATCAGTCTGGTGTCAGAGGCGCTTGCCCGGTGTTGGGTGAAATCACCCCTCAGCTAAACACCCGCGTGACACTTGCCCATGGGGTGAATACGTTGATTTTCATATCAAGGCCCATTAAATATACTCTGCATTTGAGCCACGGACCATTTAGCCTCTCAGACCAAAACTAAAGAATTTTGTTGTCGTTGATCAAAATAACAATTCTTCTACATTCTCTAATTGTGTAGAACTCTTAGAGTTAAATATCTAGAAGGGTCCATTTGGTTACCAACTCTCCATCATTTAGCTGGGGACCACCTGGAACCCCCTGAAGGAGCACTGGTTGAAAAGCGGTGCTATAGAGCGTCCTGCAGTTAAATGATGGAGAGTAAAATGAAACCAAATGGACCCATATGGGCCCATTTGGTTTCATTTTACACTCTCAAGAGTTACATTATTGTTAAACATCTGCATTAATTAACTTAGCACTATTAGAGAATGTAGAAGATTTTTTATTTTGATGTTTGAGACGTTGAGACATTTCACTGTCTCTCCTAATGGTAGCAACATCAATACAGCATGGAATTGTTGACAAAATCTTATCCAACAATAACACGTTTTGCGTCTGAGAGGCTATAAATGTCATCAAATGTGACTCCTTTTGATACATAGACAGTCATGGCAGCAAATCTAACTGTTCAGGAGAGGAGATGCACTGATTTTCATTTTGTGTGTCTGTCCCTCCCTCCCTCCCTCCCTGGGTATGTCTGTCCAAGCACGAAAATAGCTTGTTTGGTAACTCTGTCAATTCTTGACCGTTTTGGACACGGGGCGGCTCGCCGGAACCGGGCCGGCACCCTGGCCGCGTTCCTGTGGGGACCCCCACATGGAGTTGCACCACTCACTTCACACAGGTGTGATTGTTTAATGCAAAATGAGATTGAACAGGGAGATATAATTAACAATAGATGCCACATTTATATGGATAAATCCATGAATCAATTGCCACGGCACCCCCATGCCAAAACGCCAGCGCTCGCCCTGGTCTCCAAGCAGTCTGCCGTCAACGAGGCGGATGCGTGCCCTCAGGCGTCTTACTGTAGCGGTTGAATCAGTGCTGCGAGTCTTTATAGATTATTGCTGCATGGGATTTGGTACAGTTCATAGTGAAATATTTACATATATGGTACTTACCATAACCATGAATGTAACCTCCATTTATATTTATTTACATTTACTTACCTCTTACTTCCTGCGAACAACTATCGACTATTTTCACCATACGAAAGTTTAAATTAGGTCTTAAGTTCATTGTTGCAAGTGATTGACCAAGATAGGGGTACTTAGACATATCTTTGGTGACTCATAGCCATGTTTGTTTCTGAAGTTGTTTTTTCCTGACCACAAATGATACGAATATAATAAACATAATGATAATAATAAACTTTATTTGTATAGCACCTTTTCATGAGATGAAATGCAGCTCAAAGTGCTTTACAAAACAATAGGGAAATGAAGAAAATTAAATAAAAAAGAAAACATTAAAATAATAGCAGTTATGCAATACAGTGCGGACCTTGTTTTTTAATTGACACTTTTTTAGGCACATCAATCAGGCCAGCAGTGGAGGACCACTATTACCCCGTGTAACAACAACAGTGTTATTTAGACAGATGCCAGGTTCATGGTTCACCTGGTGTCCTAGTTCATTGAGGCCCTACCTACACCATCTCTCTGCATTCTTTTTTTTTTTTTTTATGTTGTTTATTGAAATTTAGTTTAAAGTAATTTTTCAGAAATAAAAACAGAATATCTCTCTGCATTCTAAGTGATTATTTACCTTGCTTATTTTAATTAGCTCTGGATAAGATTGTCTGCTAAATGACTAATTGGTAAATTGCAATTGTATACCTGTATGCTTCAGTATCTATAATGTATCATAAACGTGTGGCATAATTGAAAGGGAGAGAAAAAATAACAGTATTACTGTTACTGACAGTGTCTCACCTGTATGTTTCAGGTGAAATTGAACAATGCATTTGCCAAAAGCTCTAACTAAAGTGGTTCTTCCCCTGTGTGACTCCTCATGTGCGTTTTAAGTTTTTATTTTTCTAAAGCATTAGCCACAAACTGTACAAGTAAATGGTTTTTCCTCCCATATGAGTCCCCATGTGCTTTTTTAGATGACAGTTTATCTTAAAGCCTTTGCTACAAACGTTACAAGTAAAGGGCCTTTCCCATGTACAAGTCCTCATATGGTCTTTTAGAATAAATGTGTTACCAAAGCATTTGCCAAGTAAATGCTTTCCCCCATCCCCTGTATGAGTCCTCGGGCTGTATTTTGCGTGTCTTAAGTAAGAGGTCTTATTACCTAACCTGGAGGCGTGATCAAAGCCATTTGGATATTCTGAGTGGCCAAAGAGCATTGATCACGCCTCCAGGTCTTTAGTTTACTCAAGTTAGGTAATAAGACCTCGTACTTAAGACACGCAAAATACAGCTCCTCATGTGGTAAGTTAGACGACTCTTTACCCTAAAGCCTTTGCTACAAACGACAAAAAGTCCTCATGTGTGTCTTAAGATTATACACAGTAGTAAAGCTTTTGTTACAAACTTTACAAGTAAATGGCTTTTCCCCTGTATGAGTCCTCATGTGGTAAGTTAGACCATGCTTAACACTAAAGCCTTTGCTACAAACTTTACAAGTAAATGGCTTTTCCCCTGTATGAGTCCTCATGTGGTAAGTTAGACCATGCTTAACACTAAAGACTTTGCTACAAACTTCACAAGTAAATGGCTTTTCCCCTGTATGAGTCCTCATGTGCACTTTAAGATGGTGGACTTTAGCAAAGCCTTTGCTACAAACGTTACAAGTAAAGGGCCTTTCCCCTGTATGAGTCCTCATGTGCTCTTTTAGATGACTGTTAATCTTAAAGCCTTTGCTACAAACGTTACAAGTAAAGGGCCTTTCCCCTGTATGAGTCCTCATGTGCTCTTTTAGTTTAAATTTGTTAACAAAACCTTTGCTACAAACTGTACAAGCAAAGGGCTTTTCCCCTGTATGACTCATGTGAACTTTTAGATTACTTTTGTGACCAGATGTATTGTCTGATTCAGAAGAGTTTAAAGACAGGAGCTGGTTATCATTAGTTGGCTCCCACTCATCACTGTCAGATGCATTGTCTGATTCAGAAGAGTGTAAAGAGAGGAGCTGGTTATCACCAGTTGGTTGTGATGTTCCACAGTCCTCTACATCAGCTTGTGTATTCATGTGTTCAGTTGAAGTGCTGGCTAGAGGCTCTGTCTCTCTGCCTTCATCATCATCACCATCATCATCACTTTGCACTGCAAGTGCAAAGTGATCCTCCACTGATCTTTGAAGTAGCTTCCGTTTAATCAGAAAAAACTCTGGTTCCTCCTGGACCAGACTGGACCTCCTCTCCTGATGTTCAGGGGAAAGCTCTTCTTTAGGCAAAAGATAAAATGAAAGAAATCCATTAAATGTTGAACTTAACATTTTCTATGCAGTGTTCAAACAATTTCTCTTTGACGCAATTGGTTAGACCAGGGGTCGGCAACCGGCGGCTCTAGAGCCGCATGCGGCTCTTGAGCACTCCCCTGGTGGCTCTCTGTAGCATTACAAAATAATCGATGAAAATGTATAATGTTTATTTTTTCACATTTTTATTTTTCATTTATGGTTTCTGTAGGAGGCAAAACGTGACAGAAACATTCTTAAGTTTCCCAAATTTGTAAAAATGTGTAGAATAAATATTAAGTTTCAGCACATAATGTCAACTAAAATTTGCGTCATAACATGCGACACTCGCATGCTGCGCCAGACATGTGTAAACAAACCGGTGGGTGTGTGTGAGGCTGCTGCTACGCTATGGCTTCTACAGGGAGAAAAAGGAAAATAGCCGACGAAAACCGAGGTTTTAACAATTCGTGGACAGACGCTTATGCCTTCACAGCCAATGCAGATGGATTGCCTGTATGCTTAATCTGCAGTGACAAACTATCAAGCAACAAAAAAAGTAACATTGAAAGACATTTCCAGGTAAAGCATGTTAAGTTTGCAGCTGACCACCCGGCTGGGAATGAGAGAAAGAGGGCTGTTGCAGAACTGCAGAAGAGAGCAAACTAACTTTTAAAAAGTGGATCGCAGCTTCACCACCACTACTGCTAGTTTCGTTGCAACCCGGGAGATAATAAAACGTGGCAAGCCGTTCACAGACGGTGACTATGGGGCGCGTTCGGAAATGCCGCACCGGAGCGCACTCGACTATTAGATTGCATTGCACAGTGCGCTCAGTGCGCTATTTCCGAACGCGCCCTATATGAAGGAGTCATTCATTAAAATATCAGAGCACCTATTCTCAGACTTCAAAAACAAAACTGAGATAATAAAGATAATAAATAAAAAATAATAAAAATGGCAAACAACATCACCAGTCAACAAATCAATTATATCAATTCAGCCCCAGCATTCTCGATTGCCTGTGATGAGTCGTGTGATGCGATTGATATCGAACAAACTGCGCTGTTGTGCAGGTATATAAACGGTGACTTATTTCTTTATTGAATTTCTATAATTTTGTCAATGCAACTAAACATGGCATAATAATGTAATGAAAGTTAAACCATAGCACACTTTATTTTAATAGATAGGCTAATATCCACTTGCAGCCCTGTTGTCTTCATTATATAAGCATTCAAAAAAAAAAAAAATGTGCGGCTCCAGATAGATTTTGAATTAATTTTTTTGGTCGAAAATGGCTCATTCAACATCTTGGGTTGCCGACCCCTGGGTTAGACCTACAGTCAGTCAGAGGCACGCAGCCTGCTACGTAACACTCAAGCGACAAGTAGGAAGTGGCCTTTATTTTTATTTTTTTGCAACAGTGTTACAGTTTTCCGCAGAAAACATCTGCTCCAGTCGGATATATGTTTACCAACTCTGCACGGCGATGTATTAAAGAGGTACGTGTTGTAAACTGAATGGTTAAATCCCTGCTTAGTTATTAATTACCATGTTTAGAATGAATCATGATGGCTTATCTTGTAGGCTAATGTAGCGCAGCTATACATGATGGCACATTTGTAGCCGTCACTATTTATTTTCATATATTATGACTGTCAGCAAACTTGATTTTCGTGGTCATAATGTGTTAATGTGCGTTTTTCTGTTGTTGTGAACACTCCATTCTGCTTTCTGAAAATAGTGTGATGTGTGGCAGAGGATGAAGTCAGTGAGTGAGGAGCAGAGACGCACTGATTGACTTCAGGTGGTGGACGCCAGTCACCACCTGAAGTGGTAAAAATGTCAATGTAAAAATGTCTACAAACTAGGAGTGCAAGTAGCTGTATAATACTACAAACTAGTGTACAAAACGAAACCGAATGGACCCTTAAAGGACCATAACTAAACAGTCTATATTACCTAACAATAGATGTATATACTGTATATAGATACCTTTATTATCCCGCGGACGGAAATCAGTAAATACAATATATTAAGCTTTAAAGGCTATTCTGAATCACGTGGATGTGCTAGAGAGCTAGGAATCTGGTCAATATATGAAAATGGCCTTAAGTAATAAAGCAGGCTATACATGATATAAACATCCACAGTACATCATTATCAGACCTAAATGTTTCCCTCAACTTCCAAATGTAATGTAGAAATATTTATAGCCCTTAAATGTCAAGCTTGCACTTTGCCAATTTAACATTGAGGTGCCCACAATGTTTAAGTGCCCACTCTTCCTGTTGGTATAGAAAACTTGGTAATGATAGAGAGAACATACCAGAACATGTCAGTCATATTTCATCACAATCTTTCAATGGAAAAAATAACATTCTGCTTTGTCTTACTATTTCAGGATGTACTGTACATCAAGAAGAAGTCATTGTGCTGCTTTTGCTATTTGTTTTCAACTTTTACATAATTCTGCAGGTATTTTTCAATTAAAACCCACGAAGGTCTGTCAATTGTCATCTTTATTAATACATTCAGACAATAGTGGTAATACCTCACATGTAAATATCTCACATGTTATTAGCAATGTATTTGTGACAAAGTACAGCGCTTTAGGACATTTAGTGCTTTATTCTACTGTACTCTGTGCTGTGCTACTCTGAATTGGACTGTCCTCTGTACTATACGTTACTGTACTCTCGCAATGGACCACACTGAACAGCTTAAGAACTGGGGTTGGACGCTTCAATGCATCAATGCAGAAGTGGGGATTGGTGGACAGTGCAGCATGTGAGTGCGGTGACCCTGAGCAGACCGCAGACCACATCATAAACACCTGCCTCTTATACAGACCACCCTCTGAAGCCAGCCTCTTCGACCTGGGACCAGAGATGAGGGCGTGGCTCCACGACACCGAGTTGGACCTCTGACGTTACACCAAAGAAGAGTTCTAGCGGTTGATCCACCCGGACGGTAAATACGCTAATTTGGTATGGAACGCTCGGCATGTTTTTTTCCAATGACGAATGGATACGTGTCTTCATATACGGTAAGAAAACAGCTTGTGCGAAACTCTCCTTTAAGTAATGAAGGAGGTTCTTCAATGCGGTGCAACACATTTACGTTTATTTTACTGCACCGATCTGAATACTACTTCCAGCTGTCTGTCATACAATACAGTTAATAGAAATCAGTACAGTAACTGTAAAGAGTAAAATACCCATACTGTACCGTACTATAATGTACTGTAGCCTACTGTGCTGTACAATACTACACTGTATTGTAGCATACTGTACGGTACTGTACCTAACCATACTGCACTATACTTACTGTACAATACTGTCCCATACTGTACTGTATGGGACAGTATTGTACAGTACAAAAAACAAAACATATCGCCCACCCGTTATTGCCTTCTTCCCATTTGCGACGCGTGGCGCTAGGATGAGGCCCGCGTAATTCTAGTAATGGTCATGCCTGGAGTGACAAGCTACTAACTAACTGACGGGAAATGTACGTTTTCATTAGTAAATGCAACCTGCAGTCACAATAATATCGATTTGCATCTTTGTGACAGGCCTAAACATTCTCCCCTTCCTCCCCACACACACAGGAACCGTTTGGACGTGGGTTTTGACATATAATGATTTTAGAAATATTCAAATGTTCCCCTTACACATAAGATCGGTAAAGTCGATCGTGAGAAGAAACAATCTGTGATTGGAATCGGTCCCAAATAAACCTGATCAGAGCACCCCTACTGAAGTGGCAAAACATTTTTTGGATTACATTAAACTCACATGCCACTCAGTCACTCCAAAACATTTTGTTTTGTTTCTGAACACCCCATCTGACCTAGAATAATGTATGGGCTGCTATAGTATGACTTTTAGACTTGAATTAATTAGTGATGCTTATTTTTAAGGGGTGCTATATACAGGTTTAATGTTTGTTTTTAGTTAAATGTTTGTTTTAAATACGCCATTGAAAATGAAGGGAAATTAATCATATTGTCCCTCATTACGTCATAATTGTCTCTTGTTAATGGCATTTAATGCTTGTGTTGGCACCGTTTGTTTTACATCACCATTACATCACCTAATCAACAAGAGTTAGACTTTAATTATATTAGCACCCCTCACTTCACACGGGTGTGATTTTTATTTTTTACCTGAGAGAGTGTGGCACCTTGTCTTCCCATGTAGTAATGTCAATGTTGACACATCAACCTCCTCTTCCATGTTCTCCTCTTTAATGTGTGTAGGTTGTGGTTCCTCCTTGACCGGACTGGACCTCCTCTCCTCATGTTGTGGTTCCTCCTTGACCAGACTGGACCTCCTCTCCTCATGTTGTGAGGGTTGTGGTTCCTCCTGGACCAGACTGGACCTCCTCTCGTCATGTTCAGGGGAAACCTCTTTACACACAGACACAAGGAGGAGAGAAGAGCTATAGCATCAGCACAACTTCTTAAAGTGCTTCTCTAAACATATTACATTTATTCTCCTATTTGTTGATTTGTCAGCTTAACAAACCTGGTCTGTGTAATATGACTTGTGGCTGTAAAAGGACGTCCAGAAGTTTGTCTTGTCTCTTCAGCAGAGTTTCTAGTGTCTCCATCTCTCTCTGGAAGAGGCTGAACATGAATCCTGCAGCAATGCTGAGGCGCTCCAACACAAACACTCTGACAAGCTTCATCTGACCAGCATCACTCTGCTGTTTATCCAAAACACACAACATCTCCTCTCCCACCGACGTCAGGTGTTCATTTATCGACAGCCTCAGCCTTAGAGAGTCCGTTTGATGCATTCTACCTCGTTTGTAAGACATTTTTCACCACGCTGATTTGTTCCTCGCCGCCATGAAAAATAACACGCAGGGGAACAACGTGGTTCACGCGCATGCGCAATAGTAGCAGCCTCTTCTTTGCTTGGCAGATGGCAACCATGGTAACCAGTTTTTGGTGCATTACCGCCACCTTGTGACCCAAATCTTGGATCAACCTAAAATCTATCTTTACTATATCAAATCCCTCTTCCAATCAATACGTGGTTATGGCACTGCTCAAAAAATATGATAACTAGTCCTTACCCGTTCAAACATAATTTATGAAAACAAATTATGTACAGTGTGGGTACAGCGTAGTGATGTAATAGATCCTATTATTGATGTATTTTGAGGCGTAGGCCTAATCAGTCTGGTGTCAGAGGCGCTTGCCCGGTGTTGGGTGAAATCACCCCTCAGCTAAACACCCGCGTGACACTTGCCCATGGGGTGAATACGTTGATTTTCATATCAAGGCCCATTAAATATACTCTGCATTTGAGCCACGGACCATTTAGCCTCTCAGACCAAAACTAAAGAATTTTGTTGTCGTTGATCAAAATAACAATTCTTCTACATTCTCTAATTGTGTAGAACTCTTAGAGTTAAATATCTAGAAGGGTCCATTTGGTTACCAACTCTCCATCATTTAGCTGGGGACCACCTGGAACCCCCTGAAGGAGCACTGGTTGAAAAGCGGTGCTATAGAGCGTCCTGCAGTTAAATGATGGAGAGTAAAATGAAACCAAATGGACCCATATGGGCCCATTTGGTTTCATTTTACACTCTCAAGAGTTACATTATTGTTAAACATCTGCATTAATTAACTTAACACTATTAGAGAATGTAGAAGATTTTTTATTTTGATGTTTGAGACGTTGAGACATTTCACTGTCTCTCCTAATGGTAGCAACATCAATACAGCATGGAATTGTTGACAAAATCTTATCCAACAATAACACGTTTTGCGTCTGAGAGGCTATAAATGTCATCAAATGTGACTCCTTTTGATACATAGACAGTCATGGCAGCAAATCTAACTGTTCAGGAGAGGAGATGCACTGATTTTCATTTTGTGTGTCTGTCTGTCCCTCCCTCCCTCCCTCCCTGGGTATGTCTGTCCAAGCACGAAAATAGCTTGTTTGGTAACTCTGTCAATTCTTGACCGTTTTGGACACGGGGCGGCTCGCCGGAACCGGGCCGGCACCCTGGCCGCGTTCCTGTGGGGACCCCCACATGGAGTTGCACCACTCACTTCACACAGGTGTGATTGTTTAATGCAAAATGAGATTGAACAGGGAGATATAATTAACAATAGATGCCACATTTATATGGATAAATCCATGAATCAATTGCCACGGCACCCCCATGCCAAAACGCCAGCGCTCGCCCTGGTCTCCAAGCAGTCTGCCGTCAACGAGGCGGATGCACAATGGTAGCAACATCAATACAGCATGGAATTGTTGACAAAATCTTATCCAACAATAACACGGTTTGCGTCTGAGAGGCTATAAATGTCATCAAATGTGACTCCTTTTAATACATAGACAGTCATGGCAGCAAATCTAACTGTTCAGGAGAGGAGATGCACTGATTTCCATTTTGTGTGTCTGTCCCTCCCTCCCTCCCTCCCTGGGTATGTCTGTCCAAGCACGAAAATAGCTTGTTTGGTAACTCTGTCAATTCTTGACCGTTTTGGACACGGGGCGGCTCGCCGGAACCGGGCCGGCACCCTGGCCGCGTTCCTGTGGGGAAACCCACATGGAGTTGCACCACTCACTTCACACAGGTGTGATTGTTTAATGCAAAATGAGATTGAACAGGGAGATATAATTAACAATAGATGCCACATTTATATGGATAAATCCATGAATCAATTGCCACGGCACCCCCATGCCAAAACGCCAGCCCTCGCCCTGGTCTCCAAGCAGTCTGCCGTCAACGAGGCGGATGCGTGCCCTCAGGCGTCTTACTGTAGCGGTTGAATCAGTGCTGCGAGTCTTTATAGATTATTGCTGCATGGGATTTGGTACAGTTCATAGTGAAATATTTACATATATGGTACTTACCATAACCATGAATGTAACCTCCATTTATATTTATTTACATTTACTTACCTCTTACTTCCTGCGAACAACTATCGACTATTTTCACCATACGAAAGTTTAAATTAGGTCTTAAGTTCATTGTTGCAAGTGATTGACCAAGATAGGGGTACTTAGACATATCTTTGGTGACTCATAGCCATGTTTGTTTCTGAAGTTGTTTTTTCCTGACCACAAATGATACGAATATAATAAACATAATGATAATAATAAACTTTATTTGTATAGCACCTTTTCATGAGATGAAATGCAGCTCAAAGTGCTTTACAAAACAATAGGGAAATGAAGAAAATTAAATAAAAAAGAAAACATTAAAATAATAGCAGTTATGCAATACAGTGCGGACCTTGTTTTTTAATTGACACTTTTTTAGGCACATCAATCAGGCCAGCAGTGGAGGACCACTATTACCCCGTGTAACAACAACAGTGTTATTTAGACAGATGCCAGGTTCATGGTTCACCTGGTGTCCTAGTTCATTGAGGCCCTGCCTACACCATCTCTCTGCATTCTTTTCTTTTTTTTTATGTTGTTTATTGAAATTTTTTGTTTTTAACAAAACAGAAGTAATTTTTCAGAAATAAAAACAGAATATCTCTCTCTGCATTCTAAGTGATTATTTACCTTGCTTATTTTAATTAGCTCTGGATAAGATTGTCTGCTAAATGACTAATTGGTAAATTGCAATTGTATACCTGTATGCTTCAGTATCTATAATGTATCATAAACGTGTGGCATAATTGAAAGGGAGAGAAAAAATAACAGTATTACTGTTACTGACAGTGTCTCACCTGTATGTTTCAGGTGGAATTGAACAATGCATTTGCCAAAAGCTCTAACTAAAGTGGTTCTTCCCCTGTGTGACTCCTCATGTGCGTTTTAAGTTTTTATTTTTCTAAAGCATTTGCCACAAACTGCACAAGTAAATGGTTTTTCCTCCCATATGAGTCCCCATGTGCTTTTTTAGATGACAGTTTATCTTAAAGCCTTTGCTACAAACGTTACAAGTAAAGGGCCTTTCCCATGTACGAGTCCTCATATGGTATTTTAGAATAAATGTGTTACCAAAGCATTTGCCAAGTAAATGCTTTCCCCCATCCCCTGTATGAGTCCTCGGGCTGTATTTTGCGTGTCTTAAGTAAGAGGTCTTATTACCTAACCTGGAGGCGTGATCAAAGCCATTTGGCTATTCTGAGTGGCCAAAGAGCATTGATCACGCCTCCAGGTCTTTAGTTTACTCAAGTTAGGTAATAAGACCTCGTACTTAAGACACGCAAAATACAGCTCCTCATGTGGTAAGTTAGACGACTCTTTACCCTAAAGCCTTTGCTACAAACGACAAAAAGTCCTCATGTGTGTCTTAAGATTATACACAGTAGTAAAGCTTTTGTTACAAACTTTACAAGTAAATGGCTTTTCCCCTGTATGAGTCCTCATGTGGTAAGTTAGACCATGCTTAACACTAAAGCCTTTGCTACAAACTTTACAAGTAAATGGCTTTTCCTCTGTATGAGTACTCATGTGGTAAGTTAGACTATGCTTAACACTAAAGCCTTTGCTACAAACTTTACAAGTAAATGGCTTTTCCCCTGTATGAGTCCTCATGTGGTAAGTTAGACTATGCTTAACACTAAAGCCTTTGCTACAAACGTTACAAGTAAAGGGCCTTTCCCCTGTATGAGTCCTCATGTGCTCTTTTAGTTTACATTTGTTAACAAAGCATTTGCTACAAACTATACAAGTAAATGGTTTTTCCCCTGTATGAGTCCTCATGTGATCTTTTAGATTACTGTTGAGAGCAAAACCTTTGCTACAAACGTTACAAGTAAAGGGCCTTTCCCCTGTATGAGTCCTCATGTGCTCTTTTAGATGACTGTTATTCTTAAAGCCTTCGCTACAAACGTTACAAGTAAAGGGCCTTTCCCCTGTATGAGTCCTCATGTGCTCTTTTAGTTTAGATTTGTTAACAAAGCCTTTGCTACAAACGTTACAAGGAAAGGGCATGTCCCCTGTATGCATCCTCATGTGTGTCTTAAGAGTACCCACATGAGCAAAGCTTTTGTTACAAACTTTACAAGTAAATGGTTTTTCCCCCGTATGAGTCCTCATGTGATCTTTTAGACTACCCATTGTTAACATGCCTTTCCCACAAACTTCACATGTAAAAGACTTTTCTCTTGTATGAGTCCTCATGTGCACTTTTAGATAACTTTCAAGACTAAAGCCTTTGCTACAAACTTTACAAGTAAATGTTTTTTCCATTTCCCCCATATGAGTGGTCATGTGGTAAGCTAGAACATGCTTAACACCAAAGCCTTTGCAACAAACCTTACAAGTAAATGGTTTTTCTCCTGTATGAGTCCTCATGTGAACTTTTAGATTACTTTTGAGACCAAAACCTTTGCTACAAACTTTACAAGCAAAGGGCTTTTCCCCTGTATGACTCATGTGAACTTTTAGATTACTTTTGTGACCAGATTTATTGTCTGATTCAGAAGAGTTTAAAGACAGGAGCTGGTTATCACTAGTTGGCTCCCACTCATCACTGTCAGATGCATTGTCTGATTCAGAAGAGTGTAAAGAGAGGAGCTGGTTATCACCAGTTGGTTGTGATGTCCCACAGTCCTCTACATCAGCTTGTGTATTCATGTGTTGAGTTGAAGTGCTGGCTAGAGGCTCTGTCTCTCTGCCTTCATCATCATCACCATCATCATCATCACTTTGCACTGCAAGTGCAAAGTGATCCTCCACTGATCTTTGAAGTAGCTTCCGTTTAATCAGAAAAGACTCTGGTTCCTCCTGGACCAGACTGGACCTCCTCTCCTGATGTTCAGGGGAAAGCTCTTCTTTAGGCAAAAGATAAAATGAAAGAAATCCATTAAATGTTGAACTTAACATTTTCTATGCAGTGTTCAAACAATTTCTCTTTGACGCAATTGGTTAGACCTACAGTCAGTCAGAGGCACGCAGCCTGCTACGTAACACTCAAGCGACAAGTAGGAAGTGGCCTTTATTTTTATTTTTTTGCAACAGTGTTACAGTTTTCCGCAGAAAACATCTGCTCCAGTCGGATATATGTTTACCAACTCTGCACGGCGATGTATTAAAGAGGTACGTGTTGTAAACTGAATGGTTAAATCCCTGCTTAGTTATTAATTACCATGTTTAGAATGAATCATGATGGCTTATCTTGTAGGCTAATGTAGCGTAGCTATACATGATGGCACATTCGTAGCCGTCACTATTTATTTTCATATATTATGACTGTCAGCTAACCTGATTTTCGTGGTCATAATGTGTTAATGTGCGTTTTTCTGTTGTTGTGAACACTCCATTCTGCTTTCTGAAAATAGTGTGATGTGTGCGGCAGAGGATGAAGTCAGTGAGTGATGAGAAGAGACGCACTGATTGACTTCAGGTGGAGGACGCCAGTCACCACCTGAAGTGGTAAAAATGTCAATGTAAAAATGTCTACAAACTAGGAGTGCAAGTAGCTGTATAATACTACAAACTAGTGTACAAAACGTAACCGAATGGACCCTTAAAGGACCATAACTAAACAGTCTATACTAGCTAACAATAGATGTATATACTGTATATAGATACCTTTATTATCCCGCGGAGGGAAATCAGTAAATACAATAGATTAAGCTTTAAAGGCTATTCTGAATCACGTGGATGTGCTAGAGAGCTAGGAATCTGGAAAATGGCCTTAAGTAATAAAGCAGGCTATACATGATATAAACATCCACGGTACATCATTATCAGACCTAAATGTTTCCCTCAACTTCCAAATTTAATGTAGAAATATTTATAGCCCTTAAATGTCAAGCTTGCACTTTGCCAATTTAACATTGAGGTGCCCACAATGTTTAAGTGCCCACTCTTCCTGTTGGTATAGAAAACTTGGTAATGATAGAGAGAACATACCAGAACATGTCAGTCATATTTCATCACAATCTTTCAATGGAAAAATAACATTCTGCTTTGTCTTACTATTTCAGGATGTACTGTACATCAAGAAGAAGTCATTGTGCTGCTTTTGCTATTTGTTTTCAACTTTTACATATATTCTGCAGTAATGTTCATCTTTTCAATTAAAACCAGCAGTAGTGTACAAAAAACAAAACGTATCGCCCTCCCGTTATTGCCTTCTTCCCATTCGCGACGCGTGGCGCTAGGATGAGGCCCACGAAATTCTAGTAATGGTCATGCCTGGAGTGACAAGCTACTAACTAACTGACGGGAAATGTACGTTTTCATTAGTAAATGCAACCTGCAGTCACAATAATATCGATTAGCATCTTTGTGACAGGCCTAGACATTCTCCCCTTCCTCTCCACACACACAGGAACCGTTTGGACGTGGGTTTTGACATTTTGACAAAACTAGGGCACAAGCTGTGCCCTTTTGTTCTGCCTTTAACTGTGTTCTTGTACTGTTTTTAACCTGTACGGCGACCTTGAGTGCCCTGAAAGGCAGCTTATAAATAAAATGTATTATTATTGTTATTATATAATTTTAGAAATATTCAAATGTTCCCCTTATCGGTCGATCGTGAGAAGAAACAATCTGTGATTGGGATCGGTCCCAAATAAACCTGATCAGAGCACCCCTACTGAATGACAAAATAAACGTTCTGGCTTTAAAATGCATTCAATGCATTCAACTCACATTGCCACTCACTCACTCCAAAACATTTTGTTTTGTTTCTGAACCCACCCCCATCTGACCTAGAAGAATGTATGGGCTGCTATATATGACTTTTAGACTTGAATTAATTAGTGATGCTTATTTTTAAGGGTTGCTATATACAGGTTTAATGTTTGTTTTTAGTTAAATGTTTGTTTTAAAAACGCCATTGAAAAGGAAATTGTAACTCATATTGGGATCATTACGTCATATTGTCTCTTGTTAATAGCATTTAATGCTGTGTTGGCACTGTTTGTTTTACATCACCATTACATTAATCAACATGAGTTAGACTTTAATTATATTAGCACCCCTTTTTATGTTTTACCTGAGAGAGTGTGGCACCTTGTCTTCCCATGTAGTAATGTCAATGTTGACACATCAACCTCCTGTTCCATGTTCTCCTCTTTAATGTGTGTAGGTTGTGGTTCCTCCTTGACCGGACTGGACCTCCTCTCCTCATGTTGTGGTTCCTCCTTGACCAGACTGGACCTCCTCTCCTCATGTTGTGGTTCCTCCTGGACCAGACTGGACCTCCTCTCCTCATGTTGTGGTTCCTCCTGGATCAGACTGGACCTCCTCTCTTCATGTTGTGAGGGTTGTGGTTCCTCCTTGACCAGACTGGACCTCCTCTCCTCATGTTGTGGTTCCTCCTGGACCAGACTGGACCTCCTCTCCTCATGTTGTGGTTCCTCCTGGACCAGACTGGACCTCCTCTCCTCATGTTGTGAGGGTTGTGGTTCCTCCTGGACCAGACTGGACCTCCTCTCCTCATGTTGTGAGGGTTGTGGTTCCTCCTGGACCAGACTGGACCTCCTCTCCTCATGTTGTGGTTCCTTCTGGACCAGACTGGACCTCCTCTCCTCATGTTGTGGTTCCTTCTGGACCAGACTGGACCTCCTCTCCTCATGTTGTGGTTCCTCCTGGACCAGACTGGACCTCCTCTCCTCATGTTGTGGTTCCTCCTGGACCAGACTGGACCTCCTCTCCTCATGTTCAGGGGAAACCTCTTTACACACAGACACAAGGAGGAGAGAAGAGCTATAGCATCAGCACAACTACTTAAAGTGCTTTTCTAAACATATTACATTTATTCTCCTATTTGTTGATTTGTCAGCTTAACAAACCTGGTGTGTATAATATGACTTGTGGCTGTAAAAGGACGTCCAGAAGTTTGTCTTGTCTCTTCAGCAGAGTTTCTAGTGTCTCCATCTCTCTCTGGAAGAGGCTGAACATGAATCCTGCAGCAGTGCTGAGGCGCTCCAACACAAACACTCTGACAAGCTTCATCTGACCAGCATCACTCTGCTGTTTATCCAAAACACACAACATCTCCTCTCCCACCGACGTCAGGTGTTCATTTATCGACAGCCTCAGCCTTAGAGAGTCCGTTTGACGCATTCTACCTCGTTTGTAAGACATTTTTCACCACGCTGATTTGTTCCTCGCCGCCATGAAAAATAACACGCAGGGGAACAACGTGGTTCACGCGCATGCGCAATAGTAGCAGCCTCTTCTTTGCTTTACGGCAGATGGCAACCATGGTAACCAGTTTTTGGTGCATTACCGCCACCTTGTGACCCAAATCTTGGATCAACCTAAAATCTATCTTTACTATATCAAATCCCTCTTCCAATCAATACGTGGTTATGGCACTGCTCAAAAAATATGATAACTAGTCCTTACCCGTTCAAACATAATTTATGAAAACAAATTATGTACAGTGTGGGTACAGCGTAGTGATGTAATAGATCCTATTATTGATGTATTTTGAGGTGTAGGCCTAATCAGTCTGGTGTCAGAGGCGCTTGCCCGGTGTTGGGTGAAATCACCCCTCAGCTAAACACCCGCGTGACACTTGCCCATGTGGTGAATACGTTGATTTTCATATCAAGGCCCATTAAATATACTCTGCATTTGAGCCACGGACCATTTAGCCTCTCAGACCAAAACTAAAGAATTTTGTTGTCGTTGATCAAAATAACAATTCTTCTACATTCTCTAATTGTGTAGAACTCTTAGAGTTAAAGATCTAGAAGGGTCCATTTGGTTACCAACTCTCCATCATTTAGCTGGGGACCGGTCTGGAACCCCCTGAAGGAGCACTGGTTGAAAAGCGGTGCTATATAGAGCGTCCTGCAGTTAAATGATGGAGAGTAAAATGAAACCAAATGGACCCATATGGGCCCATTTGGTTTCATTTTACACTCTCAAGAGTTACATTATTGTTAAACATCTGCATTAATTAACTTAACACTAGAAGATTTTTTATTTTGATGTTTGAGACGTTGAGACATTTCACTGTTGACGTCTCTCCTAATGGTAGCAACATCAATACAGCATGGAATTGTTGACAAAATCTTATCCAACAATAACACGTTTTGGGTCTGAGAGGCTATAAATGTCATCAAATGTGACTCCTTTTGATACAGAGACAGTCATGGCAGCAAATCTAACTGTTCAGGAGAGGAGATGGACTGATTTTCATTTTGTGTCTCCGTCCCTCCCTCCCTCTCTCCGTCCCTGGGTATGTCTGTCCAAGCACGAAAATAGCTTGTTTGGTAACTCGGGCCGGCACCCTGGCCGCGTTCCTGTGGGGACCCCCACATGGAGTTGCACCACTCACTTCACACAGGTGTGATTGTTTAATGCAAAATGAGATTGAACAGGGAGATATAATTAACAATAGATGCCACATTTATATGGATAAATCCATGAATCAATTGCCACGGCACCCCCATGCCAAAACGCCAGCGCTCGCCCTGGTCTCCAAGCAGTCTGCCGTCAACGAGGCGGATGCGTGCCCTCAGGCGTCTTACTGTAGCGGTTGAATCAGTGCTGCGAGTCTTTATAGATTATTGCTGCATGGGATTTGGTACAGTTCATAGTGAAATATTTACATATATGGTACTTACCATAACCATGAATGTAACCTCCATTTATATTTATTTACATTTACTTACCTCTTACTTCCTGCGAACAACTATCGACTATTTTCACCATACGAAAGTTTAAATTAGGTCTTAAGTTCATTGTTGCAAGTGATTGACCAAGATAGGGGTACTTAGACATATATTTGGTGACTCATAGCCATGTTTGTTTCTGAAGTTGTTTTTTCCTGACCACAAATGATACGAATATAATAAACATAATGATAATAATAAACTTTATTTGTATAGCACCTTTTCATGAGATGAAATGCAGCTCCAAGTGCTTTACAAAACAATAGGGAAATGAAGAAAATTAAATAAAAAAGAAAACATTAAAATAATAGCAGTTATGCAATACAGTGCGGACCTTGTTTTTTAATTGACACTTTTTTAGGCACATCAATCAGGCCAGCAGTGGAGGACCACTATTACCCCGTGTAACAACAACAGTGTTATTTAGACAGATGCCAGGTTCATGGTTCACCTGGTGTCCTAGTTCATTGAGGCCCTACCTACACCTTCTCTCTGCATTCTTTTTTTTTTTTTTTTTATGTTGTTTATTGAAATTTTGTTTAAAGTAATTTTTCAGAAATAAAAACAGAATATCTCTCTGCATTCTAAGTGATTATTTACCTTGCTTATTTTAATTAGCTCTGGATAAGATTGTCTGCTAAATGACTAATTGGTAAATTGCAATTGTATACCTGTATGCTTCAGTATCTATAATGTATCATAAACGTGTGGCATAATTGAAAGGGAGAGAAAAAATAACAGTATTACTGTTACTGACAGTGTCTCACCTGTATGTTTCAGGTGAAATTGAACAATGCATTTGCCAAAAGCTCTAACTAAAGTGGTTCTTCCCCTGTGTGACTCCTCATGTGCGTTTTAAGTTTTTATTTTTCTAAAGCATTTGCCACAAACTGTACAAGTAAATGGTTTTTCCTCCCATATGAGTCCCCATGTGCTTTTTTAGATGACAGTTTATCTTAAAGCCTTTGCTACAAGCGTTACAAGTAAAGGGCCTTTCCCATGTACGAGTCCTCATATGGTCTTTTAGAATAAATGTGTTACCAAAGCATTTGCCAAGTAAATGCTTTCCCCCATCCCCTGTATGAGTCCTCGGGCTGTATTTTGCGTGTCTTAAGTAAGAGGTCTTATTACCTAACCTGGAGGCGTGATCAAAGCCATTTGGCTATTCTGAGTGGCCAAAGAGCATTGATCACGCCTCCAGGTCTTTAGTTTACTCAAGTTAGGTAATAAGACCTCGTACTTAAGACACGCAAAATACAGCTCCTCATGTGGTAAGTTAGACGACTCTTTACCCTAAAGCCTTTGCTACAAACGACAAAAAGTCCTCATGTGTGTCTTAAGATTATACACAGTAGTAAAGCTTTTGTTACAAACTTTACAAGTAAATGGCTTTTCCCCTGTATGAGTCCTCATGTGGTAAGTTAGACCATGCTTAACACTAAAGCCTTTGCTACAAACTTTACAAGTAAATGGCTTTTCCCCTGTATGAGTCCTCATGTGGTAAGTTAGACTATGCTTAACACTTAAGCCTTTGCTACAAACTTTACAAGTAAATGGCCTTTCCCCTGTATGAGTCCTCATGTGCTCTTTTAGTTTACATTTGTTAACAAAGCATTTGCTACAAACTATACAAGTAAATGGTTTTTCCCCTGTATGAGTCCTCATGTGATCTTTTAGATTACTGTTGAGAGCAAAACCTTTGCTACAAACGTTACAAGTAAATGGTTTTTCCCCTGTATGAGTCCTCATGTGCTCTTTTAGATTACATTTGTTAACAAAGCATTTGCTACAAACGTTACAAGTAAATGGCTTTTCCCCTGTATGAGTCCTCATGTGGTAAGTTAGACTATGCTTAACACTTAAGCCTTTGCTACAAACTTTACAAGTAAATGGCCTTTCCCCTGTATGAGTCCTCATGTGCTCTTTTAGTTTACATTTGTTAACAAAGCATTTGCTACAAACTATACAAGTAAATGGTTTTTCCCCTGTATGAGTCCTCGTGTGATCTTTTAGATTACTGTTGAGAGCAAAACCTTTGCTACAAACGTTACAAGTAAAGGGCCTTTCCCCTGTATGAGTCCTCATGTGCTCTTTTAGATGACTGTTATTCTTAAAGCCTTCGCTACAAACGTTACAAGTAAAGGGCCTTTCCCCTGTATGAGTCCTCATGTGCTCTTTTAGTTTAGATTTGTTAACAAAGCCTTTGCTACAAACGTTACAAGGAAAGGGCATGTCCCCTGTATGCATCCTCATGTGTGTCTTAAGAGTACCCACATGAGCAAAGCTTTTGTTACAAACTTTACAAGTAAATGGTTTTTCCCCCGTATGAGTCCTCATGTGATCTTTTAGACTACCCATTGTTAACATGCCTTTCCCACAAACTTCACATGTAAAATACTTTTCTCTTGTATGAGTCCTCATGTGCACTTTTAGATAACTTTCAAGACTAAAGCCTTTGCTACAAACTTTACAAGTAAATGTTTTTTCCATTTCCCCCATATGAGTGGTCATGTGGTAAGCTAGAACATGCTTAACACCAAAGCCTTTGCAACAAACCTTACAAGTAAATGGTTTTTCTCCTGTATGAGTCCTCATGTGAACTTTTAGATTACTTTTGAGACCAAAACCTTTGCTACAAACTTTACAAGCAAAGGGCTTTTCCCCTGTATGACTCATGTGAACTTTTAGATTACTTTTGTGACCAGATTTATTGTCTGATTCAGAAGAGTTTAAAGACAGGAGCTGGTTATCACTAGTTGGCTCCCACTCATCACTGTCAGATGCATTGTCTGATTCAGAAGAGTGTAAAGAGAGGAGCTGGTTATCACCAGTTGGTTGTGATGTCCCACAGTCCTCTACATCAGCTTGTGTATTCATGTGTTGAGTTGAAGTGCTGGCTAGAGGCTCTGTCTCTCTGCCTTCATCATCATCACCATCATCATCATCACTTTGCACTGCAAGTGCAAAGTGATCCTCCACTGATCTTTGAAGTAGCTTTCGTTTAATCAGAAAAGACTCTGGTTCCTCCTGGACCAGACTGGACCTCCTCTCCTGATGTTCAGGGGAAAGCTCTTCTTTAGGCAAAAGATAAAATGAAAGAAATCCATTAAATGTTGAACTTAACATTTTCTATGCAGTGTTCAAACAATTTCTCTTTGACGCAATTGGTTAGACCTACAGTCAGTCAGAGGCACGCAGCCTGCTACGTAATACTCAAGCGACAAGTAGGAAGTGGCCTTTATTTTTATTTTTTTGCAACAGTGTTACAGTTTTCCGCAGAAAACATCTGCTCCAGTCGGATATATGTTTACCAACTCTGCACGGCGATGTATTAAAGAGGTACGTGTTGTAAACTGAATGGTTAAATCCCTGCTTAGTTATTAATTACCATGTTTAGAATGAATCATGATGGCTTATCTTGTAGGCTAATGTAGCGTAGCTATACATGATGGCACATTCGTAGCCGTCACTATTTATTTTCATATATTATGACTGTCAGCTAACCTGATTTTCGTGGTCATAATGTGTTAATGTGCGTTTTTCTGTTGTTGTGAACACTCCATTCTGCTTTCTGAAAATAGTGTGATGTGTGGCAGAGGATGAAGTCAGTGAGTGATGAGAAGAGACGCACTGATTGACTTCAGGTGGAGGACGCCAGTCACCACCTGAAGTGGTAAAAATGTCAATGTAAAAATGTCTACAAACTAGGAGTGCAAGTAGCTGTATAATACTACAAACTAGTGTACAAAACGTAACCGAATGGACCCTTAAAGGACCATAACTAAACAGTCTATACTACCTAACAATAGATGTATATACTGTATATAGATAACTTTATTATCCCGCGGATTGTATATCTATTGTAAATCTATTGTAAATACAATAGATTAAGCTTTAAAGGCTATTCTGAATCACGTGGATGTGCTAGAGAGCTAGGAATCTGGAAAATGGCCTTAAGTAATAAAGCAGGCTATACATGATATAAACATCCACGGTACATCATTATCAGACCTAAATGTTTCCCTCAACTTCCAAATTTAATGTAGAAATATTTATAGCCCTTAAATGTCAAGCTTGCACTTTGCCAATTTAACATTGAGGTGCCCACAATGTTTAAGTGCCCACTCTTCCTGTTGGTATAGAAAACTTGGTAATGATAGAGAGAACATACCAGAACATGTCAGTCATATTTCATCACAATCTTTCAATGGAAAAAATAACATTCTGCTTTGTCTTACTATTTCAGGATGTACTGTACATCAAGAAGAAGTCATTGTGCTGCTTTTGCTATTTGTTTTCAACTTTTACATATATTCTGCAGTAATGTTCATCTTTTCAATTAAAACCAGCAGTAGTGTACAAAAAACAAAACGGATCGCCCTCCCGTTATTGCCTTCTTCCCATTCGCGACGCGTGGCGCTAGGATGAGGCCCACGAAATTCTAGTAATGGTCATGCCTGGAGTGACAAGCTACTAACTAACTGACGGGAAATGTACGTTTTCATTAGTAAATGCAACCTGCAGTCACAATAATATCGATTAGCATCTTTGTGACAGGCCTAGACATTCTCCCCTTCCTCTCCACACACACAGGAACCGTTTGGACGTGGGTTTTGACATTTTGACAAAACTAGGGCACAAGCTGTGCCCTTTTGTTCTGCCTTTAACTGTGTTCTTGTACTGTTTTTAACCTGTACGGCGACCTTGAGTGCCCTGAAAGGCAGCTTATAAATAAAATGTATTATTATTGTTATTATATAATTTTAGAAATATTCAAATGTTCCCCTTATCGGTCGATCGTGAGAAGAAACAATCTGTGATTGGGATCGGTCCCAAATAAACCTGATCAGAGCACCCCTACTGAATGACAAAATAAACTTTCTGGCTTTAAAATGCATTAAATGCATTAAACTCACATTGCCACTCACTCACTCCAAAACATTTTGTTTTGTTTCTGAACCCACCCCCATCTGACCTAGAAGAATGTATGGGCTGCTATATATGACTTTTAGACTTGAATTAATTAGTGATGCTTATTTTTAAGGGTTGCTATATACAGGTTTAATGTTTGTTTTTAGTTAAATGTTTGTTTTAAAAACGCCATTGAAAAGGAAATTGTAACTCATATTGGGATCATTACGTCATATTGTCTCTTGTTAATGGCATTTAATGCTTGTGTTGGCACTGTTTGTTTTACATCACCATTACATTAATCAACATGAGTTAGACTTTAATTATATTAGCACCCCTTTTTATTTTTTACCTGAGAGAGTGTGGCACCTTGTCTTCCCATGTAGTAATGTCAATGTTGACACATCAACCTCCTGTTCCATGTTCTCCTCTTTAATGTGTGTAGGTTGTGGTCCCTCCTTGACCGGACTGGACCTCCTCTCCTCATGTTGTGGTTCCTCCTTGACCAGACTGGACCTCCTCTCCTCATGTTGTGGTTCCTCCTGGACCAGACTGGACCTCCTCTCCTCATGTTGTGGTTCCTCCTGGATCAGACTGGACCTCCTCTCTTCATGTTGTGAGGGTTGTGGTTCCTCCTTGACCAGACTGGACCTCCTCTCCTCATGTTGTGGTTCCTCCTGGACCAGACTGGACCTCCTCTCCTCATGTTGTGGTTCCTCCTGGACCAGACTGGACCTCCTCTCCTCATGTTGTGAGGGTTGTGGTTCCTCCTGGACCAGACTGGACCTCCTCTCCTCATGTTGTGAGGGTTGTGGTTCCTCCTGGACCAGACTGGACCTCCTCTCCTCATGTTGTGAGGGTTGTGGTTCCTCCTGGACCAGACTGGACCTCCTCTCCTCATGTTGTGGTTCCTTCTGGACCAGACTGGACCTCCTCTCCTCATGTTGTGGTTCCTTCTGGACCAGACTGGACCTCCTCTCCTCATGTTGTGGTTCCTCCTGGACCAGACTGGACCTCCTCTCCTCATGTTGTGGTTCCTCCTGGACCAGACTGGACCTCCTCTCCTCATGTTCAGGGGAAACCTCTTTACACACAGAAACAAGGAGGAGAGAAGAGCTATAGCATCAGCACAACTACTTAAAGTGCTTTTCTAAACATATTACATTTATTCTCCTATTTGTTGATTTGTCAGCTTAACAAACCTGGTGTGTATAATATGACTTGTGGCTGTAAAAGGACGTCCAGAAGTTTGTCTTGTCTCTTCAGCAGAGTTTCTAGTGTCTCCATCTCTCTCTGGAAGAGGCTGAACATGAATCCTGCAGCAGTGCTGAGGCGCTCCAACACAAACACTCTGACAAGCTTCATCTGACCAGCATCACTCTGCTGTTTATCCAAAACACACAACATCTCCTCTCCCACCGACGTCAGGTGTTCATTTATCGACAGCCTCAGCCTTAGAGAGTCCGTTTGACGCATTCTACCTCGTTTGTAAGACATTTTTCACCACGCTGATTTGTTCCTCGCCCCCATGAAAAATAACACGCAGGGGAACAACGTGGTTCACGCGCATGCGCAATAGTAGCAGCCTCTTCTTTGCTTTACGGCAGATGGCAACCATGGTAACCAGTTTTTGGTGCATTACCGCCACCTTGTGACCCAAATCTTGGATCAACCTAAAATCTATCTTTACTATATCAAATCCCTCTTCCAATCAATACGTGGTTATGGCACTGCTCAAAAAATATGATAACTAGTCCTTACCCGTTCAAACATAATTTATGAAAACAAATTATGTACAGTGTGGGTACAGCGTAGTGATGTAATAGATCCTATTATTGATGTATTTTGAGGTGTAGGCCTAATCAGTCTGGTGTCAGAGGCGCTTGCCCGGTGTTGGGTGAAATCACCCCTCAGCTAAACACCCGCGTGACACTTGCCCATGGGGTGAATACGTTGATTTTCATATCGGCCCATTAAATATACTCTGCATTTGAGCCACGGACCATTTAGCCTCTCAGACCAAAACTAAAGAATTTTGTTGTCGTTGATCAAAATAACAATTCTTCTACATTCTCTAATTGTGTAGAACTCTTAGAGTTAAAGATCTAGAAGGGTCCATTTGGTTACCAACTCTCCATCATTTAGCTGGGGACCGGTCTGGAACCCCCTGAAGGAGCACTGGTTGAAAAGCGGTGCTATATAGAGCGTCCTGCAGTTAAATGATGGAGAGTAAAATGAAACCAAATGGACCCATATGGGCCCATTTGGTTTCATTTTACACTCTCAAGAGTTACATTATTGTTAACTCATCGATTGCGCAAAACGCTCTAAAGCGTTTTACAGTTTCCGTGCCGGGAATGGATTACTCCAGGTTAATGTCGCTGCCATAAAAGACTTACGCGACTTTTGTTTTATGTGTTTAATCCGCCGTAATGTAAACAAAAAAAAGAAAATTCTTTTTCGCCGCTTAGGAAGAGAGGAGGTGCATTTCGTGTTGACAATGAACCGGAAATCGTCACATGCTGTGAGCTGCTAGGGCTTCTGGGAAATTGAGGCCAATGCAAACGCATTGGGTTCAACGCCTCATGGAGGCGGGTCCTGTGCTGCCTCTTCTCGGTGTAGCAAGATGGCGGGTGGTTCGATCGTTCATAACAAACGGGGGGAGCTATTTTCGCTCGATTTTCGCGGATTAAAAGCCCAAATAATTCAGCGTGTGCTCTAAAGGTAATACAACAATCTCGGCAGTGAAGGGGGGTTGATTAAAATGCGGGTTAATCGTAAAAAACAGTCAAACTGTTAATCTCGAGCGCCGTCTGCGCATCACGCTCTAAAGCGTTTTATTGGTGTTTTTACTGTATACTGTACATCAACTTCTCTGACGCCCGGACAACACATAATGTAACACTGATCATCTCCAGAAAGATCCGCTGTGAGATCCGGGAGTTTAAAGCCCCCCACCTCCTGAAAAGAGGCCTGGTCTAACCACATTCCAGGCATGCCGTATCCATTACGACGTACTGGGGAGGCGGCATCGCCGTCCTGCACACGGCATAGACCAACGCAGATCAGGGGATCTAAAATGGAGCTACCCATTTTCTAGTGTGTGTGAAATTTGTGAATACACTCGATTACCCTTCCCCTCCTGTTTCTACATGGTTTCTCCCGAGGCATCTCTCCATCGCATTACAGTTTCTTCCCCCCCCCCCCACTCATTCACACAGATCCACTCGACACAGCCCTCTCTAATTCTTTCCAACGACAACTCACCGGTCTGCCGCCTCATTCTCGGAAATATAAACCCGTATATAAACCAAGAATAATCTCCAACGGTCGATCGCCATTTCACGCACACGGACAGGTATACGCGAAACGAATGACGTATTCTCGAAGGACCGCCATAGGAGAAGCAGTATACATCTGACCAACTGTCTTTTTTTCGCCGTCGCGTCAGCCATGTTTGGACAAAGAAGCAGTATACTAGGCTAGCAGATATCACACCGTGGAACCCCCCCCACACTGCGAGTTGCGATCGATCGTTTTGCAGTTTGCAATGCTACTCTCATTCTCGGAAAAAAGATTCTCGGCAGTTGATCACCATAATCGCCATAGCGCCTTCGCCAGCCAATTGCAGTGATAAGGCGTCTGGGACGTAATCGACCCGTTTGTAATGGATAACTAATACAATCCTAAGCTGCGGAAGCCATCGTGTTGTCTGTCATTTTGTCGAAATCACAGCCAGCCGGGCTACGCTTATCGCTCCTGTGGTTCATGTCCAGACATGTCGTGGAACCCCCCCCCCCCACTGCGAGTTGAGTCGCTCCTGTGGTTCATGTCCAGACATGTCAACCTCTCAAGTCACTGTTATGCTATCAAACGATCTGTTGATTTTGTTTACTGAGACAATGATCACATATGTGCATAGAATCATCATCATCATGACGTTATCATGACAGGCAGATATAAACATAAATAAATTATCATATACATACTACACACTGAATGAAAGCCCTAAATGTCTAATTTTAGGAGGAAAACAAATAAAATACACATATCCCATATACTGTTTGTCAATACTAGACTATTGAATCCATTTCATTTATAAAATTATCTTTTTCAGAGAGAACTTTAGCCCATTCTGACCTGAGATCAGATTCATACGAGGTTTCCACTGGACACACACTGGTCTGATTAGAGAAAGCATGGACCTATAGAACTATTATTCACAAAATAAGGCATATAGCGACATGTACATACTATATACCGTATGAAACAGAAGACTCTCTGCTTTCATAAGAAAAAAACTAATACTGTAATAATAATAAAAATCACACCCATGTGAAGTGAGCAGTGCAATGTTGTGAAGTGAGCAGTGCAACATTGCACTGCTCACTTCACAGGGGTGTGATTTTCATTATTATTACAGTAGAAGTATTTTTCTTATGAAAGCAGAGAGTCTTCTGTTTCATACGGTATATAGTATGTATAGGCCTTATTTTGTGAATATTTAGTTGTCAGTTCCTTGTCTTGTCTAAAATACTCTGAGGATTTCAGAAAATGCATGGACCTGAAGAACCATTATTCACAAAATAAGGCCTATAGCGACATGTACATACTATATACCGTATGAAACAGAAGACTCTCTGCTTTCATAAGAAAAATACTTCTACTGTAATAATAATAAAAATCACACCCATGTGAAGTGAGCAGTGCAATGTTGTGCAACATTGCACTGCTCACTTCACAGGGGTGTGATTTGTATTATTATTACAGTAGAAGTATTTTTCTTATGAAAGCAGAGAGTCTTCTGTTTCATACGGTATATAGTATGTACATGTCGCTATAGGCCTTATTTTGTGAATAATGGTTCTTCAGGTCCATGCATTTTCTGAAATCCTCTCTGGTGGGCGCAAGCTGCATTCAACAGCCAATTACTGACAAACTATACATGGGACCATGTGTATTTGTTTTCCTCCTAAAAGTAGACATTCAGGGCTTTCATTCAGTGTGTAGTATGTATATGATATTATTTGTGTTCATTTTTATATCTGTCTGTCAATGTCTGTCAACTTCAACCTTCCATATCTCTGCTGTTTTTTCAAAAGAGCAGCGTGCAGTGAAAAGCAGGTTTTAGAAAAAGGTCAATATCTCCAGAATGGAAGATGGTAGAATCATATTTTTTTTTTTAAATTGAAGTGGACTAGTTTGGCTTCCTTTTGATTTATGCAATGTGCGATGTGCTATAAGAGGCCCCTCGCTGTGGGCCCCTAAAAAGTTAAAAAGTCCAATGTTAATCGCTTAGCAGAAGCAATCCTGAGTAGAATTTCAAAAGTTAGCAATCAATGTGTTAAACATCTGCATTAATTAACTTAACACTAGAAGATTTTTTATTTTGATGTTTGAGACGTTGAGACATTTCACTGTTGACGTCTCTCCTAATGGTAGCAACATCAATACAGCATGGAATTGTTGACAAAATCTTATCCAACAATAACACGTTTTGGGTCTGAGGCTATAAATGTCATCAAATGTGACTCCTTTTGATACAGAGACAGTCATGGCAGCAAATCTAACTGTTCAGGAGAGGAGATGGACTGATTTTCATTTTGTGTCTCCGTCCCTCCCTCCCTCTCTCCGTCCCTGGGTATGTCTGTCCAAGCACGAAAATAGCTTGTTTGGTAACTCGGGCCGGCACCCTGGCCGCGTTCCTGTGGGGACCCCCACATGGAGTTGCACCACTCACTTCACACAGGTGTGATTATTTAATGCAAAATGAGATTGAACAGGGAGATATAATTAACAATAGATGCCACATTTATATGGATAAATCCATGAATCAATTGCCACGGCACCCCCATGCCAAAACGCCAGCGCTCGCCCTGGTCTCCAAGCAGTCTGCCGTCAACGAGGCGGATGCGTGCCCTCAGGCGTCTTACTGTAGCGGTTGAATCAGTGCTGCGAGTCTTTATAGATTATTGCTGCATGGGATTTGGTACAATTCATAGTGAAATATTTACATATATGGTACTTACCATAACCATGAATGTAACCTCCATTTATATTTATTTACATTTACTTACCTCTTACTTCCTGCGAACAACTATCGACTATTTTCACCATACGAAAGTTTAAATTAGGTCTTAAGTTCATTGTTGCAAGTGATTGACCAAGATAGGGGTACTTAGACATATCTTTGGTGACTCATAGCCATGTTTGTTTCTTAAGTTGTTTTTTCCTGACCACAAATGATACGAATATAATATACATAATGATAATAATAAACTTTATTTGTATAGCACCTTTTCATGAGATGAAATTCAGCTCAAAGTGCTTTACAAAACAATAGAGAAATAAAGAAAATTAAAAGATAAAAAAACATTAAAATAATAACAGTTATGCAATACAGTTCAGACCTTTTTAATTGGCACATCAATCAGGTCAGCAGTGGAGGACCACTATTACCCGGTGTAACAACAACAGTGTTATTTAGACAGATGCCAGGTTCATGGTTCACCTGGTGTCCTAGTTCATTGAGGCCCTACCTACACCATCTCTCTGCATTCTAAGTGATTATGGGGCGACTGTGGCTCAAGAGGTAGAGCAGGTCGTCCAATGATCCATGGGTCGGCGGTTCGAATCCCGGCTCCTCCTGTCTACATGTCGAAGTGTCCTTGGGCAAGACACTGAACCCCAAATTGCTCCCGATGTGCTGGTTGGTACCTTGCATGGCTTCCGCCGCAATCGGTGTGTGAATGGGTGAATGTAATGCACAATCTATGTAAAGCGCCTTGGATAAAGGCGCTATAATTGCACCATTTATTATTTACCTTGCTTATTTGAATTAGCTCTGGATAAGATTGTCTGCTAAATGCATAATTGGTAAATTGCAATTGTATACCCGTATATGCTTCAGTATCTATAATGTATCATAAACGTGTGGTGTACTTGAAAGGGAGAGAAAAAAGAACAGTATTACTGTGAGTGTCGAGCGGCCAAGGCAACAAATGAATAGAGACCAGTCCAGGGCACCTTCAATAAGGCTTTATTTCTCCCTTGTTTCTCAATCACTTTGACAGTAATATGCACGACAACCTGTCATATCTCGGGTTAAAGACAACTGACTGCCTTTTATAGGGCAGTCCATTACATGGTTAGCACATACCATTCCCCAGGTAACAATAACAATATTCCCCACTCTTAGAATCACACAATGCCATTTTATATAAACCTACTACATGTATATGCACCCTCAATACCTATTCACAGTTAGAAATATATACACAACACATACAGGATTACATTCATTATAGTCCATCCCAATCCCCCCTGCTATCCATTTCCCACTTGGTCCCTCCCGGAACTATAAAAGGGGTGCCTATACCCGGAGGGAACTCATTTGCCCGAACACCACCCTGAGAGGAGGATGAGAGTAAACAGGGGTAAGTTTAGACATCAGAGATTTACATTCCTTCTTCACAAGTCTTCTCATTATACTGGTCAATTAGAAAGTATGCTGTTCTCTTTATTCCTAAACTAATGTGCCTTATATCTGTTCATTTGTAGGTGTATGAGGAGATCCTCCACTTCAATGAATCACCGACAACTCAGTGTCCCCCCTGTATAACCTTGAGCTGCCCGCACCCCCCCTTAACTTCAATAAATGCATTTGTTAATATTTGTGTCCTTATTTACATTATACCATACATGTAGAATTGTGTTAGCATCTGCATTAGGTATAGTAACGGCGTCCGCCGTTACAATTACAGACAGTGTCTCACCTGTATGTTTCAGGTGAAATTGACCAATGCATTTGCCAAAAGATCTAACTAAAGTGGTTCTTCCCCTGTGCGACTTCTCGTGTGTGTTTTAAGTGTTTATATTTTTCCAAAGCATTTGCCACAAACTGTACAAGGAAATGGTTTTTCCCTGTATGAGTCCCCATGTGATTTTTTAGATGAGTTTATTTTAAAGCCTTTGCTACAAACGTTACAAGTAAAGGGCCTTTCCCATGTATGAGTCCTCATTATGGTCTTTTAGAATAAATGTGTTACCAAAGCATTTGCCACAAACTGTACAAGTAAATGGCTTTCCCCCATCCCCTGTATGAGGTGGTAAGTTAGACGACTCTTTACCCTAAAGCCTTTGTACAAACTTTACAAGTAAAGGGTTTTTCCCCTCTACTAGTAGTCATGTCCTCTTTTAGATGACAGTTTATCTTAAAGCCTTTGCTACAAACGTTACAAGGGCCTTTCCCCTGTATGAGTCCTCATGTGGGAAGTTAGAGAACCCTTTTGCCTAAAGTCTTTGCTACAAACTTTACAAGCAAAGGGCTTTTCCACATGTATGCATCATCATGTGAACTTTTAGATTACTTTTTAGACCAAAACCTTTGCTACAAACTTTACAAGCAAAAGGTTTTTCCATTGTATGAGTCCTCATGTGGGAAGTTAGAGAGTCCTCATGTGGGAAGTTAGAGAACCCTTTTGCCTAAAGTCTTTGCTACAAACCTTACAAGCAAAGGGCTTTTCCCCATGTATGCATCATCATGTGAACTTTTAGATTACTTTTTAGACCAAAACCTTTGCTACAAACTTTACAAGCAAAGGGTTTTTCCATTGTATGAGTCCTCATGTGGTAAGTTAGAACATGCTTACTACCAAAGCCTTTGCAACAAACCTTACAAGTAAATGGTTTTCCTCCTGTATGAGTCCTCATGTGGAAAGTTAGAGCACCTTTTTGAATAAAGCCTTTGCTACAAACTTTACAAGTAAATGGTTTTTCCCCTGTATGAGTCATGTGGGAAGTTAGAGCACCTTTTTGAATGAAGTCTTTGCTGCAAACCTTACAAGTAAATGGTTTTTCCCCTGTATGAGTCCTCATGTGGAAAGTTAGAGCACCTTTTTGAATAAAGCCTTTGCTTCAAACTTTACAAGTAAATGGTTTTTCCCCTGTATGAGTCCTCATGTGGTAAGTTAGAGCACCCTTATGACCAAAGCATTTGCTACAAACTTTACAAGTAAATGGTTTTTCTCCTGTATGAGTCCTCATGTGAACATTTAGATTACTTTTGAGACCAAAACCTTTGCTACAAACTTTACAAGCAAAGGGTTTTTCCATTTCCCCCATATGCGTGGTCATGTGGTAAGTTAGAGCACCTATTTGTCTAAAGCCTTTGCTACAAACTTTACAAGTAAATGGTTTTTCCCCTGTATGAGTCCTCATGTGGTAAGTTAGAGCACACTTTATTCTAAAGCCTTTGCTACAAACATTACAAGTAAATGGTTTTTCCCCTGTATGAGTCCTCATGTGGAAAGTTAGAGCACCTTTTTGAATAAAGCCTTTGCTTCAAACTTTACAAGTAAATGGTTTTTCCCCTGTATGAGTCATGTGGGAAGTTAGAGCACCTTTTTGAATAAAGCCTTTGCTTCAAACTTTACAAGTAAATGGTTTTTCCCCTGTATGAGTCCTCATGTGGTAAGTTAGAGCACACTTTATTCTAAAGCCTTTGCTACAAACATTACAAGTAAATGGTTTTTCCCCTGTATGAGTCCTCATGTGGTAAGTTAGAGCACCCTTATGACCAAAGCATTTGCTACAAACTTTACAAGTAAATGGTTTTTCTCCTGTATGAGTCCTCATGTGAACTTTTAGATTACTTTTGAGACCAAAACCTTTGCTACAAACTTTACAAGCAAAGGGTTTTTCCATTTCCCCCATATGAGTGGTCATGTGGTAAGTTAGAGCACCTAATTGTCTAAAGCCTTTGCTACAAACTTTACAAGTAAATGGTTTTTCCCCTGTATGAGTCCTCATGTGGAAAGTTAGAGCACTTTTTTGAATAAAGCCTTTGCTACAAACTTTACAAGTAAATGGTTTTTCCCCTGTATGAGTCCTCATGTGGTAAGTTAGAGCACGCTTTTGACTAAAGCCTTTGCTACAAACTTTACATGCAAAGGGTTTTTCCATTTCCCCCATATGAGTGGTCATGTGGTAAGTTAGAGCATGCTTACTACCAAAGCCTTTGCAACAAACCTTACAAGTAAATGGTTTTTCCCCTGTATGAGTCCTCATGTGGTAAGTTAGAGTACCCTTTTGACTAAAGCTTTTGCTACAAACCTTACAAGTAAATGGTTTTTCCCCCGTATGACTCCTCATGTGCTGGTTAAGCTCTGACTTCTTATTACACATTTTGCCACACTCTGTGCAAAGAAACCTGTGACTCCTAATGGAATCAGTTTTTGTTGTTGTTTTCAGGTCCTGGGACAGCTTGTTGTTCAACGACCAGGCTTGACCTTTCAAAACATTTTGTGTCTTGTGTGATGTCGATGTGTTTAAATCTGATGGACCTTCCCTGGTCTCCTCTAACTCATCACTGTCTTCAGTGTCAGATTTATTGTCTGATTCAGATGAGTTTAAAGACAGGAGCTGGTTATCACTAGTTGGCTCCCACTCATCACTGTCAGATGCATTGTCTGATTCAGAAGAGTGTAAAGAGAGGAGCTGGTCATCACCAGTTGGTTGTGATGTTCCACAGTCCTCTACATCAGCTTGTGTATTCATGTGTTGAGTTGAAGTGCTGGCTAGAGGCTCTGTCTCTCTGCCTTCATCATCATCATCATCATCATCATCATCATCACTTTGCACTGCAAGTAATGTCAATGTTGACCCGTCATCTTCCACTGATCTTTGAAGTAGCTTCTGTTTAATCTGAAAAGATTCCTCCTGGACCAGACTGGACCTCCTCTCCTGATGTTCAGGGGAAAGCTCTTCTTTAGGCAAAAGATAAAATGAAAGAAATCCATTAAATGTTGAACTTAACATTTCCCATGCAGTGTTTCCTCTGTTGTACTACAAGGAAGTAAACACTTAAGACAAACCTTTCCTCCAACTACCACGGGAAATGTTAGCCATGGTGATGCTCGTTCTTAACGAGCATGATGGCAGACCTTCCCACTGTTTTGAGCTCCTTGCTACATTTACAAAGCTAACGTGTACATGAGCGTTTAGATTTAAAAACTAAAGTGCTTGCCACGGATGTTACAATTTTGCACAGGTGGGTATTAGCTAGCCTGGCTAATAAGCCAGACTAATATCACACAACACTGTCGCGGGATATTAGTCTGGATGGGCTCTATGTGGATTTTATTTCCCGGGGGGGCGGGTTCAAACTATTTATCTTTGACGCAATTGGTTAGACCTACAGTCAGTCAGAGGCACGCAGCCTGCTACGTAACACTCAAGCGACAAGTAGGAAGTGGCCTTTATTGAAGGAAGTGGGTCCTAGACAGGGCTTGACGCTGAGCTCATGGATGCATGGATGATAGACAGACTATCCGTTTTTATCCTGCTGTTCTATCATGGGATATTCGATGCAGGGCAAGATGCTCGATTGTGAATTAAATTGTAACATTCTCCTTGGCTTTGACTACTTCAGACAGAACATCTGACACACAGCTACAGTAGACTATTACTTTACTATGCTGGTAACTTACTCGGCTGCCTACCGTCACACAATGGATATGGACCACTGATATTTATCCAGCCAGGTCGGTGATTACTTATCATTCATGCTGTGCAACACATGCTTTTGTAAGCGACGCTAAGGATTGTTTTGATCGATAATAATCTGTCATGTGCGTGCGCGAGTGCACTCTTTATTTGTGCGTGCAGCCGTGCACAGTGTTTCTCCCACGTTTGGTTAAAAGTTGGCGTTCGAACTTTACAAATAAGTTTAGTATTCAACGTGTCGGGGACGCTATCATGAACTCGTATGACTGACTCACATCTTAATGACACCCTCAGACTGGCAATCACTAAATATGAAACAGATTTCAAAACGCTTGCAGATAAAGTGCAGTCACAGCAGTCTCATTAAAGGTGGGCTGACCCTGAGAGTATGTCACCATATCTGTGCAAATATATATGGTCATGTTATGCCTATGTCATTTGAACATCTGCCAATGTGAATATTCATTTAAATGAGAAACAAAATATTGTGCTGTAAAAGCAATTCATGTCCTTTGCATTTGTCTTAATATTATTTGACATTGATAATATAACTTACTATAAGTTTTTATTCTAATTTAAGCTTTAGTCTTTGTGTGGATGTGTGCACATGCATTGAGCCCGTCAGAAATAGCAAAAAAAACAAGTGTTTTTTCTAACACGTTTTAGTGGTAGATCTTGGCTTACAATTGGGAATAAAATGGGCTCTTGGGCTTGAAAAGGTTGGTTACCACTGATGTAGGCTAATGTAGCGTAGCTATACAGGATGGCACATTCGTAGCTGTCACTATTTATATTCCTATATTATTACTATACTTGCTCATAATGTGTTAATGTGCGAAGCGTGTGTTTTTCTGTTGTTGTGAATACTCCATTATGCTTTCTGAAAATAGTGTGATGTGTGCGGCTAGCCTGGTTAATAAACCAGACTAATATCGCACGCACCGCGGGATATTAGTCTGGGGAGGCTCAGCTTGGATTTCATTTCCAGGGAAACATTTTCTCTTTGACGCAATTGGTCAGAGCTACTGTCAGTCAAAGGTCTCAAGCATTGAAAGTCACTGTACCAAAGCCCGCCCATATTGCATACCGTGTCCCGATTGGCCGCCCACATTCTCTGGTGTAGGAAATGGGCGTACAATTGAGCCTCTCCAGACCGAAATCCGCCGGCAGGCAATTTATTTTTGCCAACGGCTGATTCGGTCTGGTTTATTAACCAGGCTAGTGTGTGGCAGAGGATGAAGTCAGTGAGTGATGAGCAGAGACCAGGGGGGCAGTCTGCCAGATATTTCGTGAAGCCTCATTTGAAATCGGTAGTTCATATAATGGCCTGTTGTGGCGCTGGACCGGACCCAAAAAGCCCCATAGCTCCATAGAGGCCCATGTATTTTGGCCCAACTTCACCTAGACTGTATTACCTTAATAAACATGGTCATGAATACTTTCTTCTTCCAGTCACTAGTTTAAAGTCTCATTTCTAATGTCATAATATTCTTTTTGGAAAATTATGGTCCCATTAATTAAAAAAATGACCATAAAGAAAAAAAAACATCGCGTATGTTCTGAGGGGCGTGGCTACCATTACAGTATATGATCGGGATTCCCCTCCCACTCGAGTCAAAATAAAAACCAACGGAGAAGAAGGGGGGAAGTCCCGCCTCATTGTCTGGGCAGCCAATGACCAGCTGGTATACAAAACGGAGCCAGCCAATGGCCAGCTGGTACCAAAGATGGCGACTTACATCAGGAATTAGCATATTATTACAGGCTTCATTTTACGTTCATGTTAGACCCGGGGAACGCTTTGTCCATATTTTTTACAGTCTATGGCAGAGACGTACTGATTGACTTCAGGTGGAGGACGCCAGTATAAAAGTGACACTTGGGCGTTTGTACAGATCGGAGCACATGTCTTGCGGCACGGCACTCTGGGGACGGGAGGGGCCGTTGGCTGGTTTTAGTCCAGCCGACAGCGAGGGGGAGTTAGCTGTGAATGAAGCAGGAGGGGGAGTTAGCTGTGAATGACAGACAGCGAGGGGGAGTTAGCTGTGAATGAAGCAGGAGGGGAGACTACACTTGCAGTCTCCTGTAGATAGACAGGGCTGGGAAAGTAGCAGGGTGATCGGCCGCCTCGCTCTGCGACTCACGGTGACCTACGGTGACCTACGGTGACCTACGGTGACAGCTGACCAACTTTAAAGAGACTACGTATTGTCAGCGCCGCACGCCGCCAGGGCGAGTTAAGCACACCAAACACTGTTGTATATGTGTACACGTAATACAGGCTGGTATTTTATAGAGTGGCTTTATCATTAAGTGCTTTGCATATGAAATGTCCTCTTATAGTTTATCATCGTTTTGCCTCATTCTTTTATTGTTGTTCTATAATCCACTGAGTATTAACTTTAATAAAGATGGCTCTGTTATATATTTAAATCCCTTGTCTGTGGTCCGTCCAGGTTCTGACATAGTAAACCCACATTTATTACAATAGCCTCACAACCATGGGAACTACCGTAATATAAATAGTATGAATCAGGCTTACGTGGCTCTAAATGGCTAACAAATTAAATGTAAAAATGTCTACAAACTAGGAGTGCAAGTAGCTGTATAATACTACAAACTAGTGTACAAAACGTAACCGAATGGACCCTTAAAGGACCATAACTAAACAGTCTATACTAGCTAACAATAGATGTATATACTGTATATAGATACCTTTATTATCCCGCGGAGGGAAATCAGTAAATACAATAGATTAAGCTTTAAAGGCTATTCTGAATCACGTGGATGTGCTATAGAGCGAGGAATCTGGTCAATATATGAAAATGGCCTTAAGTAATAAAGCAGGCTATACATGATATAAACATCCACGGTACATCATTATCAGACCTAAATGTTTCCCTCAACTTCCAAATGTAATGTAGAAATATTTATAGCCCTTAAATGTCAAGCTTGCACTTTGCCAATTTAACATTGAGGTGCCCACAATGTTTAAGTGCCCACTCTTCCTGTTGGTATAGAAAACTTGGTAATGATAGAGAGAACATACCAGAACATGTCAGTCATATTTCATCACAATCTTTCAATGGAAAAAATAACATTCTGCTTTGTCTTACTATTTCAGGATGTACTGTACATCAAGAAGAAGTCATTGTGCTGCTTTTGCTATTTGTTTTCAACTTTTACATATATTCTGTAGTAATGTTCATCTTTTCAATTAAAACCAGCAGTACTGTACAAAAAACAAAACGTATCGCCCTCCCGTTATTGCCTTCATCCCATTTGCGACGCGTGGCGCTAGGATGAGGCCCGCGGAATTCTAGTAATGGTCATGCCTGGGGTGACAAGCTACTAACTAACTGACGGGAAATGTACGTTTTCATTAGTAAATGCAACCTGCAGTCACAATAATATCGATTAGCATCTTTGTGACAGGCCTAAACATTCTCCCCTTCCTCTCCACACACACGGGAACCGTTTGGACGTGGGTTTTGACATTTTGACAAAACTAGGGCACAAGCTGTGCCCTTTTGTTCTGCCTTTAACTGTGTTCTTGTACTGTTTTTAACCTGTACGGCGACCTTGAGGGCCCTGAAAGGCAGCTTATAAATAAAATGTATTATTATTATTATTATTATTATATAATTTTAGAAATATTCAAATGTTCCCCTTATCGGTCGATCGTGAGAAGAAACAATCTGTGATTGGGATCGGTCCCAAATAAACCTGATCAGAGCACCCCTACTGAATGGCAAAATAAACGTTCTGGCTTTAAAATGCATTAAACTCACATTGCCACTCACTCACTCCAAGACATTTTGTTTTGTTTCTGAACCCACCCCCATCTGACCTAGAATAATGTATGGGCTGCTATAGACCTAGAATGCCTGTGATCATTTAATTATACTTCGTAAATGTTCATGTATCTCAGGCATAGATGGCTTGCACCGGGAGCTGGTCGATTTGAAAATGTGCGGCCTAAATGTGATAAATGCTCCGTTTGTACTCATCCATTAAATTATTCCAAAGACGTGGAGTGAAAAATGGTCCTATAGTTTTATATCCATGTGAAAGTTCTGGCACAAAACACGTATTTAGTGAATTATCTCCACTTTTTCAAGAGATGCACACGGACATCTTTCTCTCCGGGCGAGGGGACGTATTTGTAAACATGACGTATTTGTCAAATCAGTTCATCGATTTTTCCGGTCTCCCTCGCCCGGAGAGAAAGGTAATTCACTAAATACACGTTTTGTGCCAGAACTTTCACATGGATATAAAACTAGAGGACCATTTTTCACACCACGTCTTTGGAATAATTTAATGGGTGAGTACAAACGGAGCATTCATCACATTTAGGCCGCCCATTTAGAACCCGAAGGGAAATTAACCTGTGTGTTCTATGGCTCTGTATGTGAAATACTGTACATACTTTATGTAACAACAAGAGCCGTTCTAGGGCTAGGGCTGCTATAGTATGACTTTTAGACTTGAATTAATTAGTGATGCTTATTTTTAAGGTGTGCTATATACAGGTTTAATGTTTGTTTTTAGTTAAATGTTTGTTTTAAAAACGCCATTGAAAAGGAAATTGTACCTCATATTGGGATCATTACGTCATATTGTCTCTTGTTAATGGCATTTAATGCTTGTGTTGGCACTGTTTGTTTTATATCACCATTACATTAATAAACATGAGTTAGACTTTAATTATATTAGCACCACTTTTTATTTTTTACCTGAGAGAGTGTGGCACCTTGTCTTCTCATGTAGTAATGTCAATGTTGACACATCAACCTCCTCTTCCATGTTCTCCTCTTTAATGTGTGTAGGTTGTGGTTCCTCCTTGACCAGACTGGACCTCCTCTCCTCATGTTGTGGTTCCTCCTTGACCAGACTGGACCTCCTCTCCTCATGTTGTGGTTCCTCCTTAACCAGACTGGACCTCCTCTCCTCATGTTGTGGTTCCTCCTTGACCAGACTGGACCTCCTCTCCTCATGTTGTGGTTCCTCCTTGACCAGACTGGACCTACTCTCCTCATGTTGTGGTTCCTCCTGGACCAGACTGGACCTCCTCTCCTCATGTTGTGGGGGTTGTGGTTCCTCCTGGACCAGACTGGACCTCCTCTCCTCATGTTCAGGGGAAACCTCTTTGCACACAGACACAAGGAGGAGAGAAGAGCTATAGCATCAGCACAATACTCAAAGTGCTTTTCTAAACATATGACATTTATTCTCCCATTTGTTTATTTGTCAGCTTAACAAACCTGGTCTGTATAATATGACTTGTGGCTGTAAAAGGACGTCCAGAAGTTTGTCTTGTCTCTTCAGCAGAGTTTCTAGTGTGTCCATCTCTCTCTGGAAGAGGCTGAACATGAATCCTGCAGCAGTGCTGAGGCGCTCCAACACAAACACTCTGACAAGCTTCATCTGACCAGCATCACTCTGCTGTTTATCCAAAACACACAACATCTCCTCTCCCACCGACGTCAGGTGTTCATTTATCGCCAGCCTCAGCCTTAGAGAATCCGTTTGACGCATTCTACCTCGTTTGTAAGACATTTTTCACCACGCTGATTTGTTCCTCGCCGCCATGAAAAAAAACACGCAGGGGAAACAACGTTGTTTACGCGCATGCGCAATAGCAGCAGCCTCTTCTTTGCTTTACGGCAGATGGTAACCTTGGCAACCAGTTTTTGGTGCATTACCGCCACCTTGTGACCCAAATCTTGGATCAACCTAAAATCTATCTTTACTATATCAAATCCCTCTTCCAATCAATACGTGGTTATGGCACTGCTCCAAAAATATAACTAGTCCTTACTGCTCAGAGATAACTAGAATAACCACACAGTGTGTATTAGTGTCCACAGATAATAAACATAACTTGAATAGGTCTACACAAGTGTCCACATTACAAAACCCCATGCTACGCCCTTAAGTGACAGATTTAAGTGCATGTGCTGCCTTAAGTAGTTTACAATTTGAATTGACTGTAGGCCTATACATATTGGTGATGCATTTAGGATGCAGATTCCTCCAGGTAGCCTAAAACCTATTGTGGAAGTGAGTGTCTTAATATGCTACTGCAGATAGAGGGCTGTATTTTGCATGTCTTAACCCATTCTGACCAGATTAAAAAAATGTCTATTTCATCCTGACAGTTTCATTATTAACCCATTCTGACCTGAGATCAGATTAAAAAAATGTCAGTCGTTCTTCGATTTTTCAAAAATAGCAGACCTACAAGCTCGTAGCGCGCCACTCGGTGGCGTGATAGGAGCTTGTAGATCTGCTATTTTTCAATAGCTAAAGCATAATATGATGCCAACACCAAAATGGGTGCCCGTTCAGAATGGGTTAATACCGTGTTGCTGGCACGCACTCACTCACACGCACGCACACACGCATGCATAGCTGACGCACCGCTCAAAAATCAGCAGCAGTGCTGTTACAAACTTTACAAGTAAATGGTTTTTCCATTTCCCCCATATGAGTGAGTGTGTCGAGCGGCCAAGGCAATAAATGAGTAGAGACCAGTCCAGGGCACCTTCAATAAGCTTTATTTATTCCATTTTTTCCTCAATCACTTTGACAGTCATATTCAAGACAACCTGTCATCACTCGGGTTAGAGACAACTGACTGCCTTTTATAGGGTGGGAACCCATTACCTGGTTAGCCCATACCATTCCCCAGGTAACAATAACAATATTCCCCACACTTAGAATCACACAATGCCATTTTATATAAACCTACTACATGTATATGCACCCTCAATACCTATTCACAGTTAGAAATATATACACGGCCCAGGCCGTAGCGTAACGGTCTGGGCACCGGACTGGTGATCCAGTCGCGGTGTGCCGCGGGTTCGATTCCCGGACCCGACACGGCCTTTACCGCATGTCATCCCCCCATCTCTCTCCCGTTTCCTGTCAGCCTACTTTCTGTCCCTTAAAAAATCAATAAAAGGCGTAAGCCGCAAAAAAATATCTTAAAAAAAAAAAAGAAATATATACACAACACATACAGGATTAACATTCATTATAGTCCATCCCAATCCCCCCTGCTAACCATTTCCCACTTGGTCCCTCCCGGAACTATAAGAGGGGTGCCTATACCCGGAGGGAACTCATTTGCCCAAACACCACCCTGAGAGGATGAGAGTAAACAGGGGTAAGTTTAGACATCAGAGATTTTCTCATTATACTGGTCAATTAGAAAGTATGCTGTCCTCTTTATTCCTAAACTAATGTGCCTTATATCTGTTCATGTGTAGGTGTATGAGGAGATCCGCCCCTTCAATGAATCACCGACAACTCAGTGTCCCCCCTGTATAACCTTGAGCTGCCTAACTTCAATAAATGCATTTGTTACAATTTGTGTCCTTATTTACATTATACCATACATGTAGAATTGTGTTAGCATCTGCATTAGGTATAGTAACGGCGTCCGCCGTTACAATTACTGACAGTGTCTCACCTGTATGTTTCAGGTGAAATTGAACAATGCATTTGCCAAAAGCTCTAACTAAAGTGGTTCTTCCCCTGTGCGACTTCTCGTGTGTGTGTTTTAAGTGTTTTTATTTTTCTAAAGCATTTGCCACAAACTGTACAAGTAAATGGTTTTTCCCTATATGAGTCCCCATGTGATTTTTTAGATGAGTTTATTTTAAAGCCTTTGCTACAAACGTTACAAGTAAAGGGCCTTTCTCATGTATGAGTCCTCATTATGGTCTTTTAGAATAAATGTGTTACCAAAGCATTTGCCACAAACTGTACAAGTAAATGGCTTTCCCCCATCCCCTGTATGAGTCCTCATGTGGTAAGTTAGACGACTCTTTACCCTAAAGCCTTTGTACAAACTTTACAAGTAAAGGGTTTTTCCCCTCTACTAGTAGTCATGTCCTCTTTTAGATGACAGTTTATCTTAAAGCCTTTGCTACAAACGTTACAAGGGCCTTTCCCCTGTATGAGTCCTCATGTGGGAAGTTAGAGAACCCTTTTGCCTAAAGTCTTTGCTACAAACTTTACAAGCAAAGGGCTTTTCCACATGTATGCATCATCATGTGAACTTTTAGATTACTTTTTAGACCAAAACCTTTGCTACAAACTTTACAAGCAAAGGGTTTTTCCATTGTATGAGTCCTCATGTGGGAAGTTAGAGAACCCTTTTGCCTAAAGTCTTTGCTACAAACTTTACAAGCAAAGGGCTTTTCCCCATGTATGCATCATCATGTGAACTTTTAGATTACTTTTTAGACCAAAACCTTTGCTACAAACTTTACAAGCAAAGGGTTTTTCCATTTCCCCCATATGAGTGGTCATGTGGTAAGTTAGAGCACCTATTTGTCTAAAGCCTTTGCTACAAACTTTACAAGTAAATGGTTTTTCCCCTGTATGAGTCCTCATGTGGTAAGTTAGAGCACACTTTATTCTAAAGCCTTTGCTACAAACATTACAAGTAAATGGTTTTTCCCCTGTATGAGTCATGTGGGAAGTTAGAGCACCTTTTTGAATGAAGTCTTTGCTGCAAACCTTACAAGTAAATGGTTTTCCCCCTGTATGAGTCCTCATGTGGAAAGTTAGAGCACCTTTTTGAATAAAGCCTTTGCTTCAAACTTTACAAGTAAATGGTTTTTCCCCTGTATGAGTCCTCATGTGGTAAGTTAGAGCACTCTTATGACCAAAGCATTTGCTACAAACTTTACAAGTAAATGGTTTTTCTCCTGTATGAGTCCTCATGTGAACTTTTAGATTACTTTTGAGACCAAAACCTTTGCTACAAACTTTACAAGCAAAGGGTTTTTCCATTTCCCCCATATGAGTGGTCATGTGGAAAGTTAGAGCACCTTTTTGAATAAAGCCATTGCTACAAACTTTACAAGTAAATGGTTTTTCCCCTGTATGAGTCCTCATGTGGTAAGTTAGAGCACGCTTTTGACTAAAGCCTTTGCTACAAACTTTACATGCAAAGGGTTTTTCCATTTCCCCCATATGAGTGGTCATGTGGTAAGTTAGAACATGCTTACTACCAAAGCCTTTGCAACAAACCTTACAAGTAAATGGTTTTTCCCCTGTATGAGTCCTCATGTGGTAAGTTAGAGCACCCTTTTGACTAAAGCTTTTGCTACAAACCTTACAAGTAAATGGTTTTTCCCCCGTATGACTCCTCATGTGCTGGTTAAGCTCTGACTTCTTATTACACATTTTGCCACACTCTGTGCAAAGAAACCTGTGACTCCTAATGGAATCAGTTTTTGTTGTTGTTTTCAGGTCCTGGGACAGCTTGTTGTTCAACGACCAGGCTTGACCTTTCAAAACATTTTGTGTCTTGTGTGATGTCGATGTGTTTAAATCTGATGGACCTTCCCTGGTCTCCTCTAACTCATCACTGTCTTCAGTGTCAGATTTATTGTCTGATTCAGATGAGTTTAAAGACAGGAGCTGGTTATCACTAGTTGGCTCCCACTCATCACTGTCAGATGCATTGTCTGATTCAGAAGAGTGTAAAGAGAGGAGCTGGTCATCACCAGTTGGTTGTGATGTTCCACAGTCCTCTACATCAGCTTGTGTATTCATGTGTTGAGTTGAAGTGCTGGCTAGAGGCTCTGTCTCTCTGCCTTCATCATCATCATCATCATCATCATCATCACTTTGCACTGCAAGTAATGTCAATGTTGACCCGTCATCTTCCACTGATCTTTGAAGTAGCTTCTGTTTAATCTGAAAAGATTCCTCCTGGACCAGACTGGACCTCCTCTCCTGATGTTCAGGGGAAAGCTCTTCTTTAGGCAAAAGATAAAATGAAAGAAATCCATTAAATGTTGAACTTAACATTTCCCATGCAGTGTTTCCTCTGTTGTACTACAAGGAAGTAAACACTTAAGACAAACCTTTCCTCCAACTACCACGGGAAATGTTAGCCATGGTGATGCTCGTTCTTAACGAGCATGATGGCAGACCTTCCCACTGTTTTGAGCTCCTTGCTACATTTACAAAGCTAACGTGTACATGAGCGTTTAGATTTAAAAACTAAAGTGCTTGCCACGGATGTTACAATTTTGCACAGGTGGGTATTAGCTAGCCTGGCTAATAAGCCAGACTAATATCACACAACACTGTCGCGGGATATTAGTCTGGATGGGCTCTATGTGGATTTTATTTCCCGGGGGGGCGGGTTCAAACTATTTATCTTTGACGCAATTGGTTAGACCTACAGTCAGTCAGAGGCACGCAGCCTGCTACGTAACACTCAAGCGACAAGTAGGAAGTGGCCTTTATTTATTTTTCAACAGCGTTACAGTTTTCCCCAAAAAATACATCTGCTCCAGTCGGATATATGTTTACCAACTCCGCACGGCGATGTATTAAAGAGGTACGTGTTGTAAACTGAATGGTTAAATCCCTGCTTAGTTATTAATTACCATGTTTAGAATGAATCATGATGGCTTATCATGTAGGCTAATGTAGCGTAGCTATACAGGATGGCACATTCGTAGCTGTCACTATTTATATTCCTATATTATTACTATACTTGCTCATAATGTGTTAATGTGCGAAGCGTGTGTTTTTCTGTTGTTGTGAATACTCCATTATGCTTTCTGAAAATAGTGTGATGTGTGCGGCTAGCCTGGTTAATAAACCAGACTAATATCGCACGCACCGCGGGATATTAGTCTGGGGAGGCTCAGCTTGGATTTCATTTCCAGGGAAACATTTTCTCTTTGACGCAATTAGTCAGAGCTACTGTCAGTCAAAGGTCTCAAGCATTGAAAGTCACTGTACCAAAGCCCGCCCATATTGCATACCGTGTCCCGATTGTCCGCCCACATTCTCTGGTGTAGGAAATGGGCGTACAATTGAGCCTCTCCAGACCGAAATCCGCCGGCAGGCAATTTATTTTTGCCAATGGCTGATTCGGTCTGGTTTATTAACCAGGCTAGTGTGTGGCAGAGGATGAAGTCAGTGAGTGATGAGCAGAGACGCACTGATTGACTTCAGGTGGAGGACGCCAGTATAAAAGTGACACTTGGGCGTTTGTACAGATCGGAGCACACGTCTTGCGGCACGGCACTCTGGGGACGGGAGGGGCCGTTGGCTGGTTTTAGTCCAGCCGACAGCGAGGGGGAGTTAGCTGTGAATGAAGCAGGAGGGGAGACTACACTTGCAGTCTCCTGTAGACAGACAGGGCTGGGAAAGTAGCAGGGTGATCGGCCGCCTCGCTCCGCGACCTACGGTGACCTACGGTGACCTACGGTGACAGCTGACCAACTTTAAAGAGACTACGTATTGTCAGCGCCGCACGCCGCCAGGGCGAGTTAAGCACACCAAACACTGTTGTATATGTGTACACGTAATACAGGATGGTATTTTATAGAGTGGTTTTATCATTAAGTGCTTTGCATATGAAATGTCTTGTTATAGTTTATCATCGTTTTGCCTCATTCTTTTATTGTTGTTCTATAATCCACTGAGTATTAACTTTAATAAAGATGGCTCTGTTATATATTTAAATCCCTTGTCTGTGGTCCGTCCAGGTTCTGACATAGTAAACCCACATTTATTACAATAGCCTCACAGCCATGGGAACTACCGTAATATAAATAGTATGAATCAGGCTTACGTGGCTCTAAATGGCTAACAAATTAAATGTAAAAATGTCTACAGACTAGGAGTGCAAGTAGCTGTATAATACTACAAACTAGTGTACAAAACGTAACCGAATGGACCCTTAAAGGACCATAACTAAACAGTCTATACTAGCTAACAATAGATGTATATACTGTATATAGATACCTTTATTATCCCGCGGAGGGAAATCAGTAAATACAATAGATTAAGCTTTAAAGGCTATTCTGAATCACGTGGATGTGCTAGAGAGCTAGGAATCTGGTCAATATATGAAAATGGCCTTAAGTAATAAAGCAGGCTATACATGATATAAACATCCACGGTACATCATTATCAGACCTAAATGTTTCCCTCAACTTCCAAATGTAATGTAGAAATATTTATAGCCCTTAAATGTCAAGCTTGCACTTTGCCAATTTAACATTGAGCTGCCCACAATGTTTAAGTGCCCACTCTTCCTGTTGGTATAGAAAACTTGGTAATGATAGAGAGAACATACCAGAACATGTCAGTCATATTTCATCACAATCTTTCAATGGAAAAAATAACATTCTGCTTTGTCTTACTATTTCAGGATGTAGCCTACTATACATCAAGAAGAAGTCATTGTGCTGCTTTTGCTATTTGTTTTCAACTTTTACATATATTCTGTAGTAATGTTCATCTTTTCAATTAAAACCAGCAGTACTGTACAAAAAACAAAACGTATCGCCCTCCCGTTATTGCCTTCATCCCATTTGCGACGCGTGGCGCTAGGATGAGGCCCGCGGAATTCTAGTAATGGTCATGCCTGGAGTGACAAGCTACTAACTAACTGACGGGAAATGTACGTTTTCATTAGTAAATGCAACCTGCAGTCACAATAATATCGATTAGCATCTTTGTGACAGGCCTAAACATTCTCCCCTTCCTCCCCACACACACAGGAACCGTTTGGACGTGGGTTTTGACATTTTGACAAAACTAGGGCACAAGCTGTGCCCTTTTGTTCTGCCTTTAACTGTGTTCTTGTACTGTTTTTAACCTGTACGGCGACCTTGAGGGCCCTGAAAGGCAGCTTATGAATAAAATGTATTATTATTATTATTATTATATAATTTTAGAAATATTCAAATGTTCCCTTATCGGTCGATCGTGAGAAGAAACAATCTGTGATTGGGATCGGTCCCAAATAAACCTGATCAGAGCACCCCTACTGAATGGCAAAATAAACGTTCTGGCTTTAAAATGCATTAAATGCATTAAACTCACATTGCCACTCACTCACTCCAGTCCAAGACATTTTGTTTTGTTTCTGAACCCACCCCCATCTGACCTAGAATAATGTATGGGCTGCTATAGACCTAGAATGCCTGTGATCATTTAATTATACTTCGTAAATGTTCATGTATCTCAGGCATAGATGGCTTGCACCGGGAGCTGGTCGATTTGAAAATGTGCGGCCTAAATGTGATAAATGCTCCGTTTGTACTCATCCATTAAATTATTCCAAAGACGTGGAGTGAAAAATGGTCCTATAGTTTTATATCCATGTGAAAGTTCTGGCACAAAACACGTATTTAGTGAATTATCTCCACTTTTTCAAGAGATGCACACGGACATCTTTCTCTCCGGGCGAGGGGACGTATTTGTAAACATGACGTATTTGTCAAATCAGTTCATCGATTTTTCCGGTCTCCCTCGCCCGGAGAGAAAGGTAATTCACTAAATACACGTTTTGTGCCAGAACTTTCACATGGATATAAAACTAGAGGACCATTTTTCACACCACGTCTTTGGAATAATTTAATGGGTGAGTACAAACGGAGCATTCATCACATTTAGGCCGCCCATGTAGAACCCGAACGGAAATTAACCTGTGTGTTCTATGGCTCTGTATGTGAAATACTGTACATACTGTATGTAACAACAAGAGCCGTTCTAGGGCTAGGGCTGCTATAGTATGACTTTTAGACTTGAATTAATTAGTGATGCTTATTTTTAAGGTGTGCTATATACAGGTTTAATGTTTGTTTTTAGTTAAATGTTTGTTTTAAAAACGCCATTGAAAAGGAAATTGTACCTCATATTGGGATCATTACGTCATATTGCCTCTTGTTAATGGCATTTAATGCTTGTGTTGGCACTGTTTGTTTTATATCACCATTACATTAATAAACATGAGTTAGACTTTAATTATATTAGCACCACTTTTTATTTTTTACCTGAGCAACGTTGTTTACGCGCATGCGCAATAGCAGCAGCCTCTTCTTTGCTTTACAGCAGATGGTAACCTTGGCAACCAGTTTTTGGTGCATTACCGCCACCTTGTGACCCAAATCTTGGATCAACCTAAAATCTATCTTTACTATATCAAATCCCTCTTCCAATCAATACGTGGTTATGGCACTGCTCCAAAAATATAACTAGTCCTTACTGCTCAGAGATAACTAGAATAACCACACAGTGTGTATTAGTGTCCACAGATAATAAACATAACTTGAATAGGTCTACACAAGTGTCCACATTACAAAACCCCATGCTACGCCCTTAAGTGACAGATTTAAGTGCATGTGCTGCCTTAAGTAGTTTACAATTTGAATTTACTGTAGGCCTATACATATTGGTGATGCATTTAGGATGCAGATTCCTCCAGGTAGCCTAAAACCTATTGTGGAAGTGAGTGTCTTAATATGCTACTGCAGATAGAGGGCTGTATTTTGCATGTCTTAATACCGTGTTGCTGGCACGCACTCAGTCACACGCACGCACACACGCATGCATAGCTGAGGCACCGCTCAAAAATCAGCAGCAGTGCTGTTACAAACTTTACAAGTAAATGGTTTTTCCATTTCCCCCATATGAGTGAGTGTGTCGAGCGGCCAAGGCAATAAATGAGTAGAGACCAGTCCAGGGCACCTTCAATAAGCTTTATTTATTCCATTTTTTCAATCACTTTGACAGTCATATTCAAGACAACCTGTCATCACTCGGGTTAGAGACAACTGACTGCCTTTTATATACGGTGGGAACCCATTACATGGTTAGCCCATACCATTCCCCAGGTAACCACAACAAAATTCCCTACTCTTAGAATCACACAATGCCATTTTATATGAACCTACTACATGTATATGCACCCTCAATACCCATTCACAGTTAGAAATATATACACAACACATACAGGATTACATTCAATATAGTCCATCCCAATCCCCCCTGCTATCCATTTCCCACTTGGTCCCTCCCGGAACTATAAAAGGGGTGCCTATACCCGGAGGGAACTCATTTGCCCGAACACCACCCTGAGAGGATGAGAGTAAACAGGGGTAAGTTTAGACATGAGAGATTTACATTCCTTCTTCACAAGTCTTCTCATTATACTGGTCAATTAGAAAGTATGCTGTCCTCTTTATTCCTAAACTAATGTGCCTTGTATCTGTTAATTTGTAGGTGTATGAGGAGATCCGCCCCTTCAATGAATCACCGACAACTCAGTGTCCCCCCTGTATAACCTTGAGCTGCCCGCACCCCCCCTTAAATTCAATAAATGCATTTGTTAATATTTGTGTCCTTATTTAAATTATACCATAAATGTAGAATTGTGTTAGCATCTGCATTAGGTATAGTAACGGCGTCCGCCGTTACAATGAGTGGTCATGTGGTAAGTTAGACCTTGCTTACTACCAAAGTCTTTGCTACAAACTGAATGAACTGAACTGAACTGTATGAGTCCTCATGTGCTCTTTTAGATGACTGTTCTTTGTGAAGCCTTTGCTACAAACGTTACAAGTAAAGGGCCTTTCCCCTGTATGAGTCCTCATGTGCTCTATTAGATAACATTTTTTAACAAAGCATTTGCTACAAACTGTACAAGGAAAGGGCATGTCCCCTGTATGCATCCTCATGTGTGTCTTAAGAGTACCCACTTGAGCAAAGCCTTTGCTACAAACTTTACAAGTAAATGTTTTTTCTATTTCCCCCATGAGTGGTCATGTGGTTAATTAGACCATGCTTCTTACTAAAGCCTTTGCTACAAACTTTACAAGTAAATGGTTTTTCCCCTGTATGAGTGCCAAAGTGCTCTTTTAGATTACTTTTTTGCTTAAAGCCTTTGCTACAAATGTTACAAGTAAAGGGCCTTTCCCCTGTATGAGACCTGATGTGCACTTTAAGATTATATTTACCACCAAAGCATTTGCTACAAACTGGACAAGCAAAGGGCCCACATGTAAAGGGATTTTCTCCTGTATGAGTCATGTGGTAAGTTAGACCACGCTTATAACCAAAGCCTTTGCCACAAACTTCACATGTAAAGGGCTTTTCCATTTCCCCTGTATGAGTCCTCATGTGGTAAGTTAGAGAACCCTTATGACTGAAGCCTTTGCTACAAACTTTACAAGTAAATGGTTTTTCCCCTGTATGAGTCATCATGTGCTGGTTAAGATGTGACTTCTTATTACACATTTTGCCACACTCTGTGCAAATAAACCTTTTCTTCCCTGTGTGACTCCTAATGGAATCAGTTTGTTTTGTTGTTTTCAGGTCCTGGGACAGCTTGTTGTTCAACGACCAGGCTTGACCTTTCACATTTTGTGTCTTGTGTGATGTCGGTGTGTTTAAATCTGATGGACCTTCCCTGGTCTCCTCTAACTCATCACTGTCTTCAGTGTCAGATTTATTGTCTGATTCAGAAGAGTGTAAAGAGAGGAGCTGGTTATCACTAGTTGGTTGTGATGTTCCATAGTCCTCCACATCAGCTTGTGTATTCATGCGTTGAGTTGAAGTGCTGGCTAGAGGCTCTGTCTCTCTGCCTTCATCATCATCACCATCATCATCATCACTTTGCACTGCAAGTGCAAAGTGATCCTCCACTGATCTTTGAAGTAGCTTCCGTTTAATCTGAAAAGACTCTGGTTCTTCCTGGACCAGACTGGACCTCCTCTCCTGATGTTCAGGGGAAAGCTCTTCTTTAGGCAAAAGATAAAATGAAAGAAATCCATTAAATGTTGAACTTAACATTTTCCATGCAGTGTTTCCTCTGTTGTACTACAAGGAAGTAAACAATTCCTCCAAATACCACGGTAAATGTTAGCTATGGTGATGCTCGTTCTTAACGAGCCTGATGGCAGACCTTCCCACTGTTTTGAGCGCCTATACGTTTACAAAGCTGATTTAAAATCTAAAGTGCTCACTAAGGTTGGGCGATATAGCAAAATTATCCCATCGCCCATCGTCTAGCCCAAAATCGCCGATAGACGATATATCCATGCAATGTGATTACGATGGGATTACAATGTGATTACAATGTGATTACAATGTGATTACAATGTGATTACAACGGGTCGCAAGTCGAAAAAAAGACAATCCACAAGCTCTCAACACGCCGCTGACGTGACGCGTTGAGAGCCCGCAGACGCGCCTGTCTCTGCAGCTTCGTTTGCAACGCGTTGAGAGCTTGTAGATCCGTCTGTTTTTGCAGCGCTGGTGTTCGTTCAGGTTGTCAATAACATAATACAGGCGGAGATGAAGTGGAGTTTAATCAGTGCGTTGAATCAGCAGCAACAAGCCAACACCACCACCAGCCTGTTGTGTTAGCTTGTTGCTAATGATTTGTCACTCCAGTCCTGTGATGAGACACGAAACAGCAGTGTGCATTCTGGCGTGACTGTATATTATTAACATCTAGTACAGGAACTGCATCAAAAAAGAAGCTCCGGGGTGCCAGAGTTGTCTGATCGCTTTTACTTTGAAAGCCATGAACCGGAAACACTTTCCTAAAAAAGTTGACTTTACAAAGAGACCTCAGATCTCCGATCATCTTAATATATTTTTTTACGCTCCAAAAAGCGTTCATATTTTGCGGGAGAGACGGATGAGGAGCAGAAATGAAGCGCCAGCATATCGATCCATTCATCACCACGGAGAGCGCCCTGGATTAGGAGATACGAGTCATTCTTTCCGCCGCGCTAACATGGGAGTCAATGACAAGCTAATAGTTGCACTGAGCGTTAGCATACGGCAAGCGTAAAGCGAAATGCCAAAGAAAATAAAAATAGGAAAGATTCTGAATATTCTTATCTCGCCCCGCATCGCTGGGACGTCGCTAGGACGTCCTCACACGTCAAAGGTACTAATATTTCGGGATCCTTATGACGTTTCCAGACGTCCTACGTACAGAATCTGTTTTAACTCAATGTCTGCCAAGGACTTCATTAACTGCTTTTAACGTCTTTTTCACACGTGTATAACATTGGGCAAAAAAAATATATATATTTTTTTTTTTTTCTTTTTTTAATACAAACATAAAAATAAAAATAAAATAAAAAAATGTTTAGAAACTGGCGCTCAGGTACTTTTTTGCGCCCCCTAGTGGCGATGGTATTATTTTGCAAAAGAAAAATCGCCGCGATAAATCGCCTAATCATACTATAAACGAGCGAATGTCTGTCTGAATGAATGTCTGTCTGTCTGTCAGAAACAAACACTTATCTCCTCATTGCCTGCACCAATCGCTCCCACTTTTCACACAGGCATTGACCATAATAATATGGAGGTCTTAACGAAGCCATTTTTCCAATAAGATTAATAATGAATTTATTAGTGAATAAAAACCCGTTTATTTGTCCGTGGTCTATCTCCGACCGAGCCACACTATTAGCACACATCTCTCCATGCCAAAATAAATCTGCACGCTCCCACAATCCAGCTAGGCTACTTTTTACCGACGCAACTGTCATATTTACTGTACAGATATTGTTTTTACATCACCCATTTATATGAAATTATAATCCAACCCAGGGCGCAGTACCCCCCGCGGCCACCAGGGGGGTACTGAACAACTCATCTCCCCATAAATGCAATTACTACACTACTAACATGACAATGACTGTTTGAGACTTTCAGTTCTATGTATGACTATGATGTACTGTTTTTCCATTTCCAGTGAACAGGTCTATATTAAAGCAATTCTTCCTCAAAATACATATATCAATAATATGATATATTACATCACATTACCCACACTGTACATTTGGGAATACCTGTGCGACAGCCCATACTTTCTGTGCTGCATGTCAAACTGGGGTCTTTCATACTTTTCAAATGGGGGTCTGTGGGCTAATAAGTGTAAATTTTACAGTCCCTGCCATGAAAACATTTCCCTACCATGCATTTATACAAATATTTTCATGTTATAGTGCTGTTTCTATTCACACAAAAAAGACACAAATATATTATACAAGTTAAAATGAAGAGCAATTAAATATATTTATGGGGGGCAATAGTCCATACAACGGGTAAGGACTATGTATATTAATACAATAAACAAGCAAAAGGGCATTGCCTGACCATGGATCACACCAAAGGACCTGCAACATGACTGAGGAACACGTTCCACTTCAAATCATATTTATCCAACTGATTATTCATCTTAAAGGATAACCTCTCCAAAGCAGCCACAATACCAAGCTATCAATGGTATACTTATGATTGTACTGCAGCATTTTCTTGCAAAATAAACTACAGTAGCCTACTAATTAGCCTACTTTTGTGCCCAACCTAACTTCCCAAGACCATTTTTAATCCGAGCTGTGGCCATTTTCTCAAGTTATGTATCAGAGTGCAATACACCTCCCAGCCGATAGGGGTGCGTAGCTGAAAGCATGGTGAAAGACTGAGAAACTGGCCAGCGGTGGGATAAGAATTCTAACATCCGTGGCCTGGGGTGAGCACTTTATATTTGAAATGGGAAATGCGGCCTGCGGTCACAATAATATCGATTTGCATCTTTGTGACAGGCCTAAACATTCTCCCCTTCCTCCCCACACACACAGGAACCGTTTGGACGTGGGTTTTGACATATAATGATTTTAGAAATATTCCCCTTACACATAAGATCGGTATCGGTCGATCGTGAGAAAGATCTGTGTTTGGGATCGGTCCCAAATAAACCTGATCAGAGCACCCCTACTGAAGGGGCAAAAAAAAAGATGTCTGGCCTTAAAGCCCATACATCCAAAAAGAAAAGTCCCATCGGATTGCATTAAACTCACATTGCCACTCAGTCACTCCAAAACATTTTGTTTTGTTTCTGAACCCACCCCCATCTGACCTAGAATAATTTATGGGCTGCTATATTTCAATTTTCAATTCAATTGAATGACTTTTAAACTCAAATTAATTAGTGATGCTTATTTTTGAGGGGCACTATATACAGGTTTAAATGTTTGTTTTTTGTTAAATGTTAAAATGTTAAAAAAATGTTAAAAACGCCATTGACAAAGGGAAAATCATATTGTCCCTCATTATGTCATATCGTCTCTTTATTGTTGATGGCATTTAATGCTTGTGTTGGCACCGTTTGTTTTACATCACCATTACATCACCTAATCAACATGAGTTAGACTTTAATTATATTAGCAGCCCTCACTTCACACGGGTGTGATTTTTATTTTTTTTACCTGAAATAGTGTGGCACCTTGTCTTCCCATGTAGTAATGTCAACATATCAACCTCCTCTTCCATGTTCTCCTCTTTAATGTGTGTAGGTTGTGGTTCCTCCTTGACCAGACTGGACCTCCTCTCCTCATGTTGTGGTTCCTCCTGGACCAGACTGGACCTCCTCTCCTCATGTTGTGGTTCCTCCTTGACCAGACTGGACCTCCTCTCCTCATGTTGTGGTTCCTCCTGGACCAGACTGGACCTCCTCTCCTCATGTTGTGGTTCCTCCTGGACCAGACTGGACCTCCTCTCCTCATGTTGTGGTTCCTCCTGGACCAGACTGGACCTCCTCTCCTCATGTTGTGGTTCCTCCTGGACCAGACTGGACCACCTCTCCTCATGTTGTGGTTCCTCCTTGACCAGACTGGACCTCCTCTCCTCATGTTGTGGTTCCTCCTTGACCAGACTGGACCTCCTATCCTCATGTTGTGGTTCCTCCTGGACCAGACTGGACCTCCTCTCCTCATGTTCAGGGGAAACCTCTTTACACACAGACACAAGGAGAGAAGAAACCTCTTTAGACACAGACACAAGGAGGAGAGTAGCCCCTTCCGGGACCCTCGTTTACCTTTTCTGAATTTTGGACGGCCGTAGCCTAGGGTCCCTCATCAGTTATTCCACTCTCTATAGGACGCAGATTTACATACTCTCTGTTCACGGAGACCACTCTAGTGTTGGTGAGATGTTTCAAAGATGCATAACACAGCTTTAGGAGACAACGGAAACGTGTGCCAAAGAGCGCTAATCGGAGTTGCTGTTTTTTTTTTTTTAAGTTTTGGCTTCTCTGAAATTCTCTCTTCCTCTGGCATGTACGCGGTCGGCCAATCAGAGGCAGTAACTAGGACGTGCAGCTAGCCAGTCTGGGTGCGGGAGGCGGTACAATGGGAAGTCAACAAGGAAGTCAAGGAAGAGAGAGAAGTTAAGAACTGGATGAACACAAACTTCCTCCTCCTCAACTCTGCCAAATCGGAAATGCTACTAGTCGGCCCACCTAAACATACCAATCTGTTCAACAACACAACCATAAACCTTGATGGCTGCCTAATAACTCACAAACCAACAGTCAAAAATGTCGGAGTCAGATTTTTCTATCACTCCAAGTACCACCTCAGATGTTTTTTATCACTCCAAGTACCTAGGAGAAGTCATAACAGAACCATCTAATTACTACAACATGCAGTCATAACAGAACCATCTAAACACTACAACATGCAGAGGAGAAGTCATAACAGAACCATCTAATTACTACAACATGCAGTCATAACAGAACCATCTAAACACTACAACATGCAGAGGAGAAGTCATAACAGAACCATCTAAATATTACAACATGCAGAGGAGAAGTCATAACAGAACCATCTAAACACTACAACATGCAGAGGAGAAGTCATAACAGAACCATCTAAACACTACAACATGCAGAGGAGAAGTCATAACAGAACCATCTAAACATTACAGCATGCAGAGGAGAAGTCATAACAGAACCATCTAAACACTACAGCATGCAGAGGAGAAGTCATAACAGAACCATCTAATTACTACAACATGCAGTCATAACAGAACCATCTAAACACTACAACATGCAGAGGAGAAGTCATAACAGAACCATCTAAATATTACAACATGCAGAGGAGAAGTCATAACAGAACCATCTAAACACTACAACATGCAGAGGAGAAGTCATAACAGAACCATCTAAACACTACAACATGCAGAGGAGAAGTCATAACAGAACCATCTAAACACTACAACATGCAGAGGAGAAGTCATAACAGAACCATCTAAACACTACAACATGCAGAGGAGAAGTCATAACAGAACCATCTAAACATTACAGCATGCAGAGGAGAAGTCATAACAGAACCATCTAAACACTACAGCATGCAGAGGAGAAGTCATAACAGAACCATCTAATTACTACAACATGCAGTCATAACAGAACCATCTAAACACTACAACATGCAGAGGAGAAGTCATAACAGAACCATCTAAATATTACAACATGCAGAGGAGAAGTCATAACAGAACCATCTAAACACTACAACATGCAGAGGAGAAGTCATAACAGAACCATCTAAACACTACAACATGCAGAGGAGAAGTCATAACAGAACCATCTAAACACTACAGCATGCAGAGTAGAAGTCATAACAGAACCATCTAAACACTACAGCATGCAGAGGAGAAGTCATAACAGAACCGTCTAAATACTACAACATGCAGAGGAGAAGTCATAACAGAACCGTCTAAACACTACAACATGCAGAGGAGAAGTCATAACAGAACCATCTAAACACTACAACATGCAGAGGAGAAGTCATAACAGAACCATCTAAACACTACAGCATGCAGAGGAGAAGTCATAACAGAACCATCTAAACACTACAGCATGCAGAGGAGAAGTCATAACAGAACCGTCTAAATACTACAACATGCAGAGGAGAAGTCATAACAGAACCGTCTAAACACTACAGCATGCAGAGGAGAAGTCATAACAGAACCGTCTAAACACTACAACATGCAGAGGAGAAGTCATAACAGAACCATCTAAACAGTAAACACTACAACATGCAGTCATAACAGAACCATCTAAATACTACAACATGCAGAGAAGAAGTCATAACAGAACCATCTAAATACTACAACATGCAGAGGAGAAGTCATAACAGAACCATCTAAATACTACAACATGCAGAGGAGAAGTCATAACAGAACCATCTAAACACTACAGCATGCAGAGGAGAAGTCATAACAGAACCATCTAAATACTACAACATGCAGAGGAGAAGTCATAACAGAACCATCTAAACATTACAGCATGCAGAGGAGAAGTCATAACAGAACCATCTAAACACTACAGCATGCAGAGGAGAAGTCATAACAGAACCATCTAAACACTACAGCATGCAGAGGAGAAGTCATAACAGAACCATCTAATTACTACAACATGCAGTCATAACAGAACCATCTAAACACTACAACATGCAGAGGAGAAGTCATAACAGAACCATCTAAACAGTAAACACTACAACATGCAGTCATAGCAGAACCATCTAAATACTACAACATTCAGAGAAGAAGTCATAACAGAACCATCTAAATACTACAACATGCAGAGGAGAAGTCATAACAGAACCATCTAAATACTACAACATGCAGAGGAGAAGTCATAACAGAACCGTCTAACCGTTCATGAATGGAATGGAATTCTCTCTCTCTCTCTCTCTCTCTCTCTCTCTCTCTCTCTCTCTCTACTTTCTGCATGGCACAACAGCGCCCCTACTGGTACTCACACATACATAGGTGCATGGGTTAACGTCAGATACATAGGTGAACGTCACGGACATTGCTGGTTGTAGGAGTGGTTGCACCACTCAAAAATAAACTGCTATTTCGCACACGTTCCCATTGTCTCCTATAGCTGTGTTATGCATCTTTGAAACATCTCACAAACACTCGAGCGACGGCGCGGGTCTCCGACCGTGAACATAGAGTAGGTAGGCTATGTAAATCTGCTTCCTATGGAGTGGAATAACCGATGATGGACCCTATAGGCTGCCGCCTAGCCCAAATATTTAGATTCTCGTAGAGGGTTTTTTTTCTTCGATTCTGGCGAATCTCTCTACGAGAGTCTAAAAGATAACCCCGCCCCCTAACGTCGAAGAAGGAACGTTTGTGCCTCAAAATCACTCTTACCTTGTACAAATGCAAAATCTAAGCTGCTTTAAATGTTGCCCCACTTGTTTGTGAGGTGTTCGCAATCAGATTAAACACAGCACATGCTTATCTTTCAATAAAAAAGGTATTTTAATCAACTCTGTCTCGGAATCTGGCGGCCATCTTGCTTTTCTCTCCATTGTAAATGCGCAAGAGAACCCTGGCCGCTAGGGGCGCGGGCAATATTCTGTTGCGCCGTTTACCGCATTTACAATGGAGGATTCAGAAACAGAGTGGATTAAAATAGCTTTTTTATTGAGAAATAAGCATGTGCGGTGTTTAATCTGATTGCGAACACCTCACAAACAAGTGGGGCAACATTTAAAGCAGCTTAGATTTTGCATTTGTACAAGGTAAGAGTGATTTTGAGACACAAACGTTCCTTCTTCGACGTTAGGGGCGGGGTTATCTTTTAGAGCCAGAATCGAAAAAAAACCTCTACGAGAATCTAAATGTTTAGGCTAGGCTGCCGCCGTTCAAAATTCAAAAAAGGTAACAGAGGGTCTTGAAAGGAGAAGAAGAGAAGAGCTATAGCATCAGCACAACTTATTTTCTAAACGTATGACATTTGTTGATTTGTCAGCTTAACAAACCTGGTCTGTGTAATATGACTTGTGGCTGTAAAAGGACGTCCAGAAGTTTGTCTTGTCTCTTCAGCAGAGTTTCTAGTGTCTCCATCTCTCTCTGGAAGAGGCTGAACATGAATCCTGCAGCAGTGCTGAGGCGCTCCAACACAAACACTCTGACAAGCTTCATCTGACCAGCATCACTCTGCTGTTTATCTAGCCCTCCAAGCAGAACCCAATGGTACTGAAGTTTCTGACATTTTGTTCGACCCAGACCATGGGGTCCTGTTCCACTGCTACCATGCCACCTGGGACGCACCCATTTTAAAACATAAACAACATGTTTCGTGGCTCCCCGCGCTCTATGACGATATTATTCAGTGTGAGGCTTTCTGAATATGTGAAGTATAAGTATCCATACATGCCGCTGTGAATATCTCCTGTGGCGCGGAAGCCGTTAAGTATTTTTAATCTATGTTTGCCCGATTTGGAAGCTTGGATTAATCTCTTCCTTCCTTGTTTATTGACACCTCATTGTACCGCCTATCTGGCTGGCGCTATAGCTATGACAGAGCAGATCAGAGGCAGGGACATAGCCACACAAGCCAACCGCACACCGGGAGGCGGTACAATAAACGGTAAACAAACAAGAAGAAATAAAGCGACCAAATCGGTCAAACAAAGATTAAAAATACTTAGCGGCTTCCGCGCCACAGGAGATATTCGCAGCGGGATGTATAGCTACTTAAAGTTCCCGAATTCAGAATAACTCAAGTAAAATAACGCCGTCTTTTGGCGCAGATCCTATTTTAGAGAGAATTTCTACATCCGTGTCCAGGGATTTCCATACGAAAATATAGTCATGAACAGGGACCCTACGTAAAACTCATAAAAATTTCAGAAAAGCTTTACGTAGGGTCCCGAGAGGGGCTACTGTTTATCCAAAACACACAACATCTCCTCTCCCACCGACGTCAGGTGTTCATTTATCGACAGCCTCAGCCTTAGAGAATCCGTTTGACGCATTCTACCTCGTTTGTAAGACATTTTTCACCACGCTGATTTGTTCCTCGCCGCCATGAAAAACAACACGCAGGGGAAACGACGTGGTTCACGCGCATGCGCAGCGCAATAGCAGCAGCTTCTGCTTTATGGCAGATGGCAACCATAGCAACCAGTTTTTGGTGCATTACCGCCACCTTCTGACCCAAATCTTGGACCTAGTAAAATCTATCTTCTATATCAAATCCCTCTTCCAACCATTGACCAATTGATACGCGATTAATGGCACTGCTCAAAAAATATGATAACTAGTCCCGTTCAAATATACTGTATATGAACACCAAATTATGTACAGTGTGGGTACCGTACAGCGATGTCACAGATCCTATTATTCATGAATGTATTTCTATTTTGAGGTGTAGGCCTAATCGTGTCAGAGGCGCTTGCCCGGTGTTGGGTGAAATCACCCCTCAGCTAAAGGCCAGCGTGCCACTTTCCCGTGGGGTGCATACGTTGATTAGACATACCAACAGTCCTACAGTCATGAGTCCAACAACACCGTCGCTCCCCGACATGCGGGTTAAAATTAACCCGTGCTGCGGGTTTAAAACATGTGTTGCGGGTTAAAACTAGCCTATATGCTGCGGGTTTAAAATCACCCGTGGCTCCTGACATGTGCTGCGGGTTAAAAGTAACGCGTGGCGGGTTAAATATCACCGTGCCAGCGGGCGGTTAGCGTTAGGTTAGGGTTTTGGGTAGGGTCTCGGACTCATGACTGCATAGGACTGTTGGTAGGCCTATAACCAAGGAAAGGAAAGGTAGGCCTACTATGTTTACCCAGGGTAACTGGACTAAGCTCAAGAACTTGTTTACAGCCAGTATACAGGAAAGGTGCAATTTGTGTACTTTTGTGTAATTTTGGCACTGGGCAAGTGTGGTTGGCTCGATAGAGACACACAGGGACTGCAAAGTTCACGTCCCCAAATGAGACAGCATCGATCCCCACTTCTGGTCCGTTATAACAGGGGTTATCAACCCGTGGGCCGCGACCCCTCGGGGGTTGCACTATACGGTGAGACCCCTTTGATTTGAGATTTTCAATTTACAGCACTTTTGAATCTCTGATGGAGTATATTATAGTACATTGTGGGTTGTATATTCAGATGGCCGGTATAGGCTATGCGACATTGAAAAGGACAGATCAAACATATGGGAAACTTTATTAGAACACAAAAACAGTATTTTCTGATGCCTCTCATAGGGATTGCACTGACAGCGGCAGTACACAGTAAGTAGCCTAATTAGGATGGGATTTATCCCACAAAAAGCATGTTTGCAACAAACGTTTAAAAATTCCGCATTTGCGGTGCCCCCTATGGATGAAAATGGAATTGCTTTGGGCTCTCGGACGTAAAATGTTGAGGTATAGTCGTACAGTACTGTGTGTGTGTGTGTGTGTGTGTGTGTGTGTGTGTGTGTGTGTGTGTGTGAGTGACTGTGTGTGACTGTGTGTGTGTGTGTGTGTGTGTGTGTGTGTCACACACACACACACACACACACACACACACACACACACACACACACACACACCTATGCCTGTAACGGCATGTGACTTGTGTCCTGTGTGTGTGTGTAAACCATGAACTTAATGTTCACATATCATCCCCTTTATAGTAAAACAACACAACAAATATAACAAAGAACATGGACGACAATGTGAGCCATATTTATACCCGGAAATGATACATCTAAATTCACAACATGAGGAGAACAAAATGTTTTTTTTTTTCAAGCCATTCAATTAGGACGGGCCGGGCCGGTTCCGACATGCCGCCCCGCGTCCCAAACGGTTGAGAAATGTTTCTGTACTGTATCCTCTACTGGAGGCTACTGTACTAGCACACCCGAAATCAGACATAATATAATATAAAAACTGTAAATATATTATATACAGTTAATATGTGCGTGTGTGTGTGTGTTTGTGTGTGTGTTAGGTTGCACACATGAAAAACAACCATGCTGTTTTCGTGCTCATACCCAGACACCCACCCAGCCAGCCAGCCACACACACACACACACACACACACACACACACACAGCTCCTTATGGCCAGGGAGTGGTTGCACCACTCAAAAAATGTACATGACAAGTTGGGCTGATATGACAGACAGTGAATGGATATGGAGGACATTTATGAAACTGAATATTGAATTTTGCGCTATACCTCCACACAGACAATGCAGAATGCATCATATAAGCCAGGCGTATAGCCATGGGGTTCCGTCCAGCCTGCATCGCTATATCGTTCCGTCAATCTGTAACTTTTGTCACTCAGATTCACGGAATGCAGCGATTCAGGCTGGCTGTCATAATAGGCGTGGTCATTGCTGTGTTCTTTTGTTTTGTTTCATGATATGGACTTCAATAATTAAACAATACTGCCATTCTATAAGCAGGGGTCGGGTGTAGTGGTACACTGGTACTTTTAGAAGTGGGAGAGCGCATCTATGCATGCGTTTGTTCTTGGAATGAGTCGATACCGATACAGCTGGACAGTGAGTGACACACACATGCAGCTCTCAGCTGTGCTGAACTGAAAGTGACTGGAGTTAGTTTAAAAACAAAATGGAGCCCTTGAAGATGACACGATAATGTTTACTGTGATAATGGTAAGCTTTACATTTCATATCACAAACACCATGGAGCAGTGGTTCTCAACCAGTGGTCCGGGGGCCACCAGTGGTCCTTGAAGGGGTTACAGAAGGTGGTCCAATGAAACCAAATGGACCCATACGGGCCCATTTGGTTTCATTTCACTCTCTCAAGAGTTACATTAAATGTTAAACATCTGCATTAATTAACTTACAAGAAGTCTACACTATTAGAGAAAGTAGAAGATGTTTTATTTAGACGTTTGAGACGTTGTTGACGTCTCTCCTAACCTAATGGTAGCAACATCAATACAGCATGGAATTGTTGACCAATCTTATCCAACAATAACAGAACATTCAAAGTTGTGGGTCTGAGAGGCTAAATGCCATCAAATGTGACTCCTTTTGATACAGAGACAAACTGTTCAGGAGAGGATTTTCATTTGTTTTATGCAAAATGAGTTAATAGCACAGGCAGACTCTTCACATAGAGCATGTCTGAAATAAATGTCAGAGCTGAAATCAACATGTAAATATTAATTAAATGCTTAAAAATGTAGCTAGGTGTAATGTTAGAGTCCACAGAAAAGTGAACCATATTCAAGTCAAACTGAACAAACAATATGTCAATTTGAAGCTATGATTCCCTGCTTTCATAAGACATGACAAAATGAAAATGAATAATAATCTTTCATGGTGGGTTACAGATGGCGGTCTGTGTGTGGGCCTTGATATGAAAAAGGGTAGAAAGCCACTGCCGTAGAGTAAAAACTGAAACTTTAACGAGCCGATGCCGGTATTGACCGATAGTGGCAAATATCGACAGATTAAAAGACGCCATGAAACAATACTTTTAGAGCATATATCTAACAGGGAGATATAATTAAAAATTATCTATGTGGATAAATCCATGAATCAACTGTGGTTTCATTCACCTGCTGTGTCAGTGGTTTTCAACCTGTTTCATTTCAAGCATTTCAAGGCCCAGTATTCGTCTTTCGAGCCAAGGACCACTGTAGTGTCTGAGATTGTAAGGATTAATCCGATATGATTAATCAGCAATATGATATTCCAAAATCATAATAAAATGAATCGGGAATATTCAATGCTTATTTCAGCGCATCATTAAAAACGTCACTTCTGTCGGACGTGAGTTGTTGAACGGCTTGTGAATAAATGAGATGCAATAGATTTCCCCTTGCATATGCAACTTTCAGATATACAGTAATACCATGAATCAAAGAAACTGCTTCAACGAAGATTGATTGTATTATCAAAAGGGGTGTTTATTATATCAATTACTGGTTACAAATGATATGAAAACCACATAGCAAATGAGCGAACACGTCATGAGATTGTTTCCATTTGGGCATGAGCCACAGAGAAACAATTAAATGCGTATTGTTTTATTGCGTTTAGTCAGGCAGGTATACGCGATTCGTTGTTGATACAGCCTACACAGTATTAACCGTAGGAAGTATAGTATTAAGTTGTTTATTAGTATGCATTTCATACATTCCATAGGGCTGAAGAACCACAAATGGACATCAACTTGCTTTGAGTGAAAGTCGTACTACGATTTCTACAATTATTAATTTATTAAAATCTTAGTTATATATATATATATATATATATATATACATATAGGGAAAGTATAATGTGTTGTGGATGCATATATGTCTTTATTAGCCAAGGATACTTTGAAATAACTCAGTAGGAAGACTTCCTATTCCTGCAGTGGTTCTCAAACCTCTATTTAATTTGATGGACTCCGGTGACTCTGAGAGGGTACAAATGGAACCAAACGGACCCGTAAAGGGTTGTACACTCTCAGAGTAGGTACAGAGCTCAAGGTACAGACCTTTAAGAGCTCAAGGAACCCAGGCGGGTCCCTACATGGAGACCCCAATTTTGAGAACCTTCCGGATGTGTGAAATTCAGCCGCCGTCCAAGAGGGGTGCGCTTACACTGCTTGTCCCCTAGAGGGCGACAGAGCAGCACAACACGGTGCAATGTCCCGTTAGCAACAAGCAGAGGGATATGTACTGTATTCTGCCTCTCTCTTTCTGACTTCCTCTTGCATTCTTTCTCTCCCTTTTATTCGTCTCTATCCCTCTCCTCCTTTTCCGTGTCTGCTTCTCTCTCTCTCTCTGTCTCTCTCTCTGTCTCTCTGTCTCTCTCTCTCTCTCTCTGTCTCTCTCTCTCTCTCTCTCTGTCTCTCTGTCTCTCTCTCTCTCTCTCTCTTTCTCTCTCAGGACTGATGTACGTCGGGGGTTATAACAGGCCAGTTGTGGAGCCCCGCCCCCATCACGTCTCCACCAGTAACATCAACCTGGAGGAGCCGGGTGCGGAGTCGAGGGACGGCCAGAGTCCCAAGCATCCCCGCCGCGGACCGCTCATCGTGTAGCCCGCTCTGCTATGCACGCACGCGCACACACACCACACACACACACACGCGCGCCGGTATACAGGCACGCATACACGCACACACACACACACACAGAGGTCCGTAAACCTGCCATATTGCTGCATCGCTGTTAGCCTCGATACCCAGGCTTTCATTTCGTCTGCGCAAAAGATGAAAGCCTGGAAAAAGCCGTGGGCTGAACCAGTCTAAAAGTGGGAGTCAACCCTTCCGGGTGGGCGTCGCTCTAAATTATGTGACGTAGCGCTGCACTAGGGGGGAGAGGAGGGGCCGGGGGTGACGGACAGATCGATGAGATCCAATCAGGGTGCGCGCATTTCTGAGGCGCGACCCGCCCCTCTAGACCAGAAATGTCTCTGCTTAGGTCAGGCTACATCGCTGTTGACCTGGTGGGGAAAAAAAGGCTGGTTTTGGCTTTGTTCCTCCCTCTCCCTATAAAGACAAAGCATCTCCCCCCCAAGACATGAACCCCATGGCTGCTGCTGCTGCTGCTGCTGCTGCTGCTGCTGCCGGAGAGAGAGAGAGAGAGAGAGAGCGCAACGGAAGGGTTGTCTCTCAGAACCCACCAGTCGTCTCTGACGCGCCGGTGCAGGACTCTTCGCTTTTCGCTTCCGTGATGATGGCGGCGGCCTGCCGTCCGTCCGTCCGTCCGTCCGACCGTCCGTCTGACCGACCGTCCGACCCTAATTGGTTTGACCAACGACAGCTGTGTTTTAGCGGGCCGTATACCTTTTGGATGAGACGTGCTTGCTCCTCCTCCTCCTCCTCCTCTCCGGTCCTATGAGTAGAACCAGTCACGCCAGGAGAAAATGCGTCTCTTCTGGGTTTTTAAACAGCCGGTGGACGGAAATTACCCTAGTGCGCCGCACGGCTTTAACTTGTAGGGCAAAGCATTTAATTTATTATCATTTTAGGTCCATCCACCAGCTGTTTAAACCCATTTAGACCTGAGGCAGATTTTAGTTTTTTTTAAATGGCTTCTAAATCGGTTTTCTGAAAAACCTACCTTTCTATATCATGACCTTTCTCAGGTCAAGGACCCCCAGAATTATCTGTATTTGGCCGTCGACCCCCATCTGAAAATATGCAGTTCCAGGGACAGAAGCAAAGATTTGAGTTAAAATCGTTCGCTCTGAAAGAATATATATTCAAAGATTTGCGCCGCATTATTCTAAAATAGCAGATCTACAAGCTCGTAGCCGCGCTATGAGCTTGTAGATGTGCTATTTTTCAATAGATAAAGTATAACATTTGCTTAAAACACCAAAAGGGGTTCCTAAATGGCTCTCTTGACGCGACTCTCTGGTCACACCCTCTTTGTGTGTTAGCAGCCAAACAGTCTAACAGGGGCTACTGTGTTTTGGCAATCGGATTTAATATGAATAATTATATCTCTGTGTCTGTGATTTGTTGTTTTGAACGGTGACCGACTGAGTGAGTCGGCTACGCCAGAACTAACCGAACGCCTGATTTTAGACGCGCGTCGCGGTGTCGCTGCAGCATCGGCAAAACCGACCAATCTATATATAGAGCAGAGCTTCTCGAACCCGTTTGGCTCAGGGTCACCCCTCAGGGTCACCCCTCAGGGTCACCCCTGTAAATAACTTTTATCACCCATGGCACCACCTGAATAACAGTGTTGATTTCTAGAACCTTATGTCATATCGTCCATCCATCTTCAACCACTTATCCGTATTCGGGTCGTGGGGGCAACATTAGTGACTTCCTCCTGGGGGGATCCAGAGACATTCCAAGGCCAGTGAGTCGATGTGTTTCCTTGAAACTGCGTCTTGGTCTGCCCCGGGGTCTCCTCCCAGTGGGACGTGATCCTTGGTCTGCCCCGGGGGTCTCCTCCCAGTGGGACGTGATCCTTGGTCTGCCCCGGGGTCTCCTCCCAGTGGGACGTGGTCCTTGGTCTGCCCCGGGGTCTCCTCCCAGTGGGACGTGGTCCTTGGTCTGCCCTGGGGTCTCCTCCCAGTGGGACGTGATCCTTGGTCTGCCCCGGGTTCTCCTCCCAGTGGGACGTGGTCCTTGGTCTGCCCCGGGGTCTCCTCCCAGTGGGACGTGGTCCTTGGTCTGCCCCGGGGTCTCCTCCCAGTGGGACGTGGTCCTTGGTCTGCCCCGGGTCTACTCCCAGTGGGACGTGATCCTTGGTCTGCCCCGGGTTCTCCTCCCAGTGGGACGTGATCCTTGGTCTGCCCCGGGTTCTCCTCCCAGTGGGACGTGGTCCTTGGTCTGCCCCGGGGGTCTCCTCCCAGTGGGACGTGTGTCGAGGACCTCCCTATTATAGGGAGACGCCCGAGAGGCATCCTAACCAGATTCCCGAACGACCTCAGCTGGCTCCTTTCCAGGCGAAGAAGCAGCGGTTCTCTCTCGTCTCCCTCGTGTGACTGAACTTCTCACCCTATCTCTAAGGGAGATGCCAGCCACCCGTCGGAGAAAACTAATTTCGGGCCTCTTAGGTGAGAGTAGGAACGAAGTCATATTGTACGCTACGAAAATATGTGAAATGTTACGCTCTAAGATCCAATACGAGGAAAACTTCAGACAATATCCGTTTTCCAATTATAGGACAGAACGTGTTATTTTTTACTTGCCGTTTAACCACAACATCGGCATGCCCGTTCTCCGGGGGGAACATTCTTCAAAAATAGTCGGAAGTACAAGCTTGTATAGATCTGCTATTTTTGTTGAAGAGTACTTTGTGTGTACTAGATAAAATAAAAAAAAGAACGCATCAAGAACAGTGCACAAACTCACAGACCGCTTTATACAAAGTCTGGACGGGTCCACATGGTTAACCCATTCTGACCGGGCACCCATTTTGGTGTCAGCATCATGTTATGCTTTAGCTATTTAAAAATAGCAGATCTACAAGCTCATATCGCGCCACCGAGTGGCGCGATACGAGCTTGTAGGTCTGCTATTTTTGAAAAAGAATCGAAGACCGACTGACATTTTTAGAATCTGATCTCAGGTCAGAATGGGTTCGTCAGACCAGTGTGTGTCCGGCGGAAACCTCGTATGAATCTGATCTCAGGTCAGAATGGGTTTGTCAGACCAGTGTGTGTCCGGCGGAAACCTCGTATGAATCTGATCTCAGGTCAGAATGGGTTTGTCAGACCAGTGTGTGTCCGGCGGAAACCTCGTATGAATCTGATCTCAGGTCAGAATGGATTAAACTGAAGTGTTCTGCTGCACACCCCTGGGCGTTTAATGCGTCACGGACTTATACGGCGCCCTAGGCTGTCACTCACGGTCACGGCACCCACTTTGAGAAGCTGTGCTTTAGTTTAGACCTTGTTGTAGACGGGCTGTTTTTCCGCTGTGCGCGGCGGCCGGGCGGCGCGTTGCATGATGCAGCTTTTTCTGCCGTTCCCACGCCATGAGCACCCACCATGTTCCACTGACGCCCCTCCTTCTTCTTCTTCTTCTAACGCCAACCTGCCCGGAAGAATGGTGAACTCGTTTCACCCCAAACGAACCCAAAACGCCAACCTGAACCTCTGAAGGTGGACTTGGGATGCACGCCAAAACAGCAGCAGACTTAAAGCTCTGACTGAAATGAGGTCGAGGGAGTATATGGGACCTGCATGGCCAAAGTCTGGCCAAAATGTTCTAGTGAACGGAGAGGGAGGCGGTCGACGAGGAGATGAGGAATGTACCGACAACATGCGTTGTTGTTTTCTGTTTTTCTTTTCTGTTACCCTTCAACCCCCCCTTCCCCCCCCCCCCCCCCACCCCTTCAACCCCTCTCAGAACAATTAACTGTTATTAAAGATGTCATGAAATGGCTTCTTCCCCCCCCACCTCCCCCCAGCGTCCTTTATTCCAGTCAAACCGAGGCTGCTTGTATCTCAGCCAATAAGGGCCTTTCTCGGCCCCACCCACCTCTCTCCCAATGTTTATATTCGTGTTTTAGTTTCCAAGATGGCCGCATCACCAGGAGGGGGTGGACTTACTGGGCTGCGTTCACACATTCAAGACACATTTCTTGTGTCTGTCTTGTGTCTGTGTTTAATGGCCACTCCAATGCATTTCCAATGGAAGCCCATATGGTTTGACCAAACATTTTGTTTGATGGGGCAGAACACATCCATCAAAGCTGTGTTCAGACACAAGTCAGGTACTAGACACAAGGCAAGTGTCTGGCCCCGCCCCCGCCCACCTCCTGGTGCTGCGGCCCTTATTACAGTCTACCATCCCCCTCGGGCTATGGGATGTAAAACTGCCTATTGTGTCGCGCTCGCTTGCTCGCTCTGTGAGGCAGAGAGAGAGAGAGGCAGTGCCGTAAAGCGTTGCTGTCTCAGATTTGTCACCTCAGATGTTACATGACGATTCATATCATAGCGTGCTATTTAAGTTTACAACGGGAACATGAACGTGAGCTATAAGTGGTTTTCAACCAGTGGTCCTTGAGAGGGTTCCAGGTGGTCCCCAGCTGACCGACGGAGAGTTTGTAACCGAATGGACCCTTATAGATTTGTATCTCTTGAGAATGTAAAATGAAAACCAAATGGTCCATTTTGTGTCACTGTGTATGCTCTCAAGAGTTACATTATTGTTAAACATCTGCAGTACTTCATTTACAAGAAGTCTACACAATTAGAGAATGTTGAAGAATTGTTATTTTGATAAACGTTTGCCAAAAGCATGGAATTGTACACAAAATCTAATCCAACGACAACATATTCTTTAGTTTTGGGTCTGAGAGGCTAAATGTCATCAAATGGTGGTCCGTGGCTCAAATGGGTCTGAGAGGCTAAATGTCATCAAATGGTGGTCCGTGGCTCAAATGGGTCTGAGAGGCTAAATGTCATCAAATGGTGGTCCGTGGCTCAAATGGGTCTGAGAGGCTAAATGTCATCAAATGGTGGTCCGTGGCTCAAATGGGTCTGAGAGGCTAAATGTCATCAAATGGTGGTCCGTGGCTCAGATGGGTCTGAGAGGCTAAATGTCATCAAATGGTGGTCCGTGGCTCAAATGGGTCTGAGAGGCTAAATGTCATCAAATGGTGGTCCGTGGCTCAAATGGGTCTGAGAGTCTAAATGTCATCAAATGGTGGTCCGTGGCTCAGATGGGTCTGAGAGGCTAAATGTCATCAAATGGTGGTCCGTGGCTCAAATGGGTCTGAGAGGCTAAATGTCATCAAATGGTGGTCCTTGGCTCAAATGGGTCTGAGAGGCTAAATGTCATCAAATGGTGGTCCGTGGCTCAGATGGGTCTGAGAGGCTAAATGTCATCAAATGGTGGTCCGTGGCTCAAATGGGTCTGAGAGGCTAAATGTCATCAAATGGTGGTCCGTGGCTCAAATGGGTCTGAGAGGCTAAATGTCATCAAATGGTGGTCCGTGGCTCAGATGGGTCTGAGAGGCTAAATGTCATCAAATGGTGGTCCGTGGCTCAAATGGGTCTGAGAGGCTAAATGTCATCAAATGGTGGTCCGTGGCTCAAATGGGTCTGAGAGGCTAAATGTCATCAAATGGTGGTCCGTGGCTCAAATGGGTCTGAGAGGCTAAATGTCATCAAATGGTGGTCCGTGGCTCAAATGGGTCTGAGAGGCTAAATGTCATCAAATGGTGGTCCTTGGCTCAAATGGGTCTGAGAGGCTAAATGTCATCAAATGGTGGTCCGTGGCTCAGATGGGTCTGAGAGGCTAAATGTCATCAAATGGTGGTCCGTGGCTCAAATGGGTCTGAGAGGCTAAATGTCATCAAATGGTGGTCCGTGGCTCAAATGGGTCTGAGAGGCTAAATGTCATCAGGGTGGTGTAGCGTGAGGAGGGGGGTGTTTAATTGACAATTGTGCAATTTGTAAGGACAATGACAGGGAAACATAGCCCTCATGTTGACCCCTGTTCCACCACTCGCTGAGTGCAGACAAAACCCAGACCTGACCAAGGATTATTACAATTGTCACGCTATCTGGTGTGACCACAAAGTTGGCTTTCGTGACCGAATACTGACCCCGAAATGAAGACGCCACATGCGACTTTGCACGCACGCCGAGTTTGGACTTTTGATACACATCACACATGCACCACTGATAAATGTGTATTCAGCAGACACGCACATCTGATGAAAAGTGTAATGTGCTTACTGATGATTACTTGCTGTCATATTTCATCTTATAACCACTGATTTGTGACGACGCATTTCTGATGTGTGTGTGTGTGTGTGTGTGTGTGTGTGTGTGTGTGTGTGTGTGTGTGTGTGTGTGTGTGTGTGCCCATCTGTGTTTACACTCAGAGGAGTGTGAAAGGGTGACTAGATGGTCGACGGAGATAGGAATGAATAATGACACAGGAAGATTCCAGTGCGTCGTAAAACTGTCCTTTGTTAATTGTTAACGGTTTCGTTAGGTTAGCAGTTTAAGAGCTGGTTTAAACCAGTTTTGTAAGAACAAAGAAAAACGCCTCCCATGATGTGTGTGTAGTCCTCTTTTTAATATAATGTGGGTCTAATCAAGACTCCATGCTCTTTCTATGCGATAGCTCTGTGAAGTGGTCGCATCAACCCGCTGGCCCACGCGCATGCACCAGGCCCAAGCAGGACAGCCGCCTATGCGCTCTCTTACGGCAGCTCTACGGAGCAGGTCGCAACATCTTACATCAATCCTGGCGGGCCCACGCGCAGCTGAGGACAACCGCCTAGTCTAACGGCGATTATGGGACCTTAAGAGCAGTCCAGTTTAATGCGAGTTTTACTCTGACAGTGATCGACTTGTTATACTTTAACTAAGAAGTAAAGTTATCCTCGCGCGCAGCATCACCAGCAGGTGAATGAACTTTTCCTGCACAGAAACGCTTGAGGAACCACCGGTGAAGGCAGTGCTACTATACCAGGTGGGTCGGAGACTGTTTGTTAAAACATCCAGCCTCAAAACTACATGGTTTAATAGAGATCTTAAATGTATATAGTCTAGTTGTAAAGAGAGCTCCCTTTTTATTAGATTATATGATACAACTGAGATCCTCAGGCACACCGACCACCAAGCCTAAAACCCTCTCTCTCTGCGAGGCGTCACTCTTCTCCTCCTCCTCTCCTCCCTCCTTCTTGCTGTGTTTAATTTATTTTATTATTCATGCAAACGTGTTTTAAAAGCGAACCTATTTCAGTTGTGTATTGCGTTCGATCAGACGGGACCAGAGAACGCATTCGCCCTTGATTATACTGTCTGACACATATACTGTGTAGGCTGTATCAACAACGAATCGCGTATACCTGCCTGACTAAACGCAATAAAAAAATACGCATTTAATTGTTTCTCTGTGGCTCATGCCCAAATGGAAACAATATCATGACGTGTTCGCTCATTTGCTATGTGGTTTTCATATCATTTGTAACCAGTAATTGATATAATAAACACCCCTTTTGATAATACAATCAATCTTCGTTGAAGCAGTTTCTTTGATTCATGGTATTACTGTATATCTGAAAGTTGCATATGCAAGGGGAAATCTATTGCATCTCATTTATTCACAAGCCGTTCAACAACTCACGTCCGACAGAAGTGACGTTTTTAATGATGCGCTGAAATAAGCATTGAATATTCCCGATTCATTTTATTATGATTTTGGAATATCATATTGCTGATTAATCATATCGGATTAATCCTTACAATCTCAGACACTACATTATGGTGCCCCCTTGTTTAATGGCGCCCTGTCATTAATTGACGTTTATGGTGCCCACTTAAATAGGACTTAAATAGGACGGCTTTTGAGGTATTAATGATTCCCCTTTGTATGTAAGTCGCTCTGGATTAAGAGCGTCTGCTAAATGCCTAAATTGTAAATTGTAAAATTGTAAATTGTATGTGACATCGGTGTACATTTTATATTGAATCAAAGTTCAACGCAACTGTGGCCTTGCTGCTCATGTTTCACACGTCGCTGTAAAGGCTGACGTAATAAGCGTTCGACATCCCTAATCGCTACGCCGAACCCTCTGCATGGGTGACGGTTTGTGAAAAGGGAAACTAACACGGGTTATACTTACTTGTTTCCTAAGACCCTGTTGTGCTAAGCCACGGACTCGCTATCCGAGAATTAGTCAAACAACGAATCTATATGCTAGTCAGCTTTCAGCTTTGTTCATGTAATGTGTTCATAACTAAGGTGACTGGAACCTGTGTTGTATAAACGATAGACAATTGAATGTTACACATAGGGTAAGGACAGAAAGACTACGTTAAGTATGACCTTTTAACTTAAATGTTCCCGTAAAGTAGTGTTATTGTGATATTGTTATTGCTGAACCAGGAGTGAACGAGTGCTCTGTATACTGTTTTTCAGTACACGCCATATTGTGTGTTGTGTGAAGTCACGTGACTCAACTCACCACACACCCCTTTTGTCAGGGACCTGACAAGAAAAAAAGTTAGTCTGCTAGATCGCCATTTTGGTTTTCAGACTATCGTACCTCCCCTAGATAGGAAGTCCCAAGCCGTGACAGGCCAAGAGTGCCGACGGCCAGCCCCTTTGCCCGTACTGTGTGACAATCCCAGCCAACCGCCCATCTAGTGGCCATAGCTGGTGTCACAACGTAATGGTACGTGCATGTTGCAGGTTGCATTAAGACGTTTGGATCTTGGTGTGTCATAAGTACGCTGTTTTTAAATAGCAGCACACACTCACTGGTTCTATTTGCGTGCGTTTGTTCACATAGTATCAGCAATCGCATAAGTGCGGAGCTGCTCAATTTGTTGTTTCTTTGAAGTATAGTGTTACTCAGGGACACTGTACTGCTGGTTTGATTGTTTGTGCTCTGTGTGGCGGTTTTGTGGTACTGCTCCGTTACACTGTCGTATGGTTCAGGTGGAGAACAGTCATTTTGAATGCACAATGAATGGAACGTTTTGAAAAGTGGGGAACTTTGTTATTTTAAATCTAATTAGGATTGTTTTATCACACCCTGCCATTGCAGAATCCTAGCTTCGCCTGGGGTTTTCACAATTTAAATTCTAAAGAGTTTCAACTGTGGCTGTGTGATCGTTTGATTAGACCTGTACGGGTTATAATTAGGCGATCACTTAACCATTGTTTTAGCTGGCTCCATTTCGTGAAGGGAAGGAATCGACTGGTGGGTTTGATTGACCCGGTAGTTGAATTTAATTCCTTTTTCGCGAATGGTCTTAGTTGCAAGCTGTTAATGATCAGTGACTCTCATTGCTTAATTAATTCCGTTTTGACAAATAGTTTGAATTGAATAGTGGGCTCTTTGCTCATGTTTTCAATTAATTCAGTTTTGACAAATAGCTTTGATTGGGTAAATGAGTTACTTACTCACTGTTTCGATTAAACATTGATACCTGCAACATGTATAAGGCTTTAATTGGATTTCCTTAATTACTTTTTTAAATAAAAAATAAATTTGGATTAAAGTTTATTTTGAATTTTATTTGAATTTTAGTTTTTGATTTTTTTTTTCCAGTTTTATTTGCTCTCTTACTTCCTTTTCAAATTATCGCTTTGATTCTTTGATAGGAATTAAGAGGGTAAATAAAAGGGGGGTTAATAGGTAAATAAAAAATAACAAAACTAAAACAAATATATATCCACTTTGTTTCATTCGTGCGCATTCTTACATTGCTGCTTTTGCTTGATAGACAGTGGAAGGAAGCTACTTGTCCATTCTACCTCCCGGTGTCAGGGTTACGGAACAACAGCAGTGTGAAGTTTTGAGTATTGTTATACTTCCGAGAGCTTTCAAATTACTAAGTGCTAAAACCACAGCAGTCAGAGGGTTAGCATGGATCCAATCAGAGCCATGATCAAAGGACTCCAGGTCACCACTGGTCTATTTATCGATGACACGCCTTGCGTGAATCAATTAGATGTGACCATGACCCACTTGAATGTCCAAACTCTAGCTAATTTACATGCTGAAACCAGAGGCTATACTGAAGCCGAACGCGATAAATTAGCTGGACATTTGTTGGGAAATTTTATCCGTTTATGGGAGCTGGATCTTGCGACAGGCAAAGCACTTCGTCAGCAAGTACAGGATTTAACTGATAAGGCCAAACAGACAAGCAGTGACCTCATCAAGGCACAGCTGGAAATAACTCTCTTACAGGGCATTAGTTCCCCACCTTCCCCGCCGGGGATTCCTCCTTTGGGGGGGGGAAATGCCCAGTTGCGGCAGAGTCTGACTTCCCAAGACACACCCATGATGGGTGTGGAAGGAAGGTCTACAGACCCATTGGTGACCGACCGGCTGGATGCCGACGTCACTCTGCGCAAAGTAACAGACTTAGGTTGGTTGAGCCTGACCATTCCGATCATGGGCAAAAGCCCTGCGTTACTGCAGTGGGACCAACGGTCCCCTGATGTGACCACGTCGTTGCCCTCAGGCGCGACCTTTATAGTCTATCAACTGCCCTTAGTGGGCAGGATGGAATTTGATGATCAGGAGCACATGTTGATTTACAACATCTCTCAGGAAGGCACGGCCGCAGCGCACAAGAAGCGCACGGCAACCCTGGCTAGGGTAAACGTGCTCGGTCCTCCACCACTGCCAGAGTTCGACGCAGAAATAACTCAAACTCTGGCGCTGGGGGACGCAACCGCAGATCCAAAATTCCACACAGATTTTCGGCAGATGTTGTATAAGCACGAGTCTGTCTTTGCCAAGGTTTCTCTCGATTGCGGGTTCACCGACATCTACATGATGTGGACCCCAACGGAACCAGCCCCGCCCTCAGGTGTGAGGCAATGCAAAGTTCCCCTGACTCTGTACGACGAACCTCCGATTGACTATAGTAAACTGGCCCCTGTGGAAAGACATTTCGATCTAGTGTCATTACAGGCGGCTGATCCAGCCCTAGCCCACATGATGGCGCTCCTTGCTGGTGATACCCCATCACCTATCCCAGATGTAGACAGGGACTCCACAGAGTACCTGGCACAACTGCTGTTAGCAAAGGACTGCATGTCACTGAGCGAGGGCCTGTTGGTGTATGCTGTAGACTTATATGCGGCACCGCTTTTAGTTATCCCCCAGCACCACAGGGGGATACTATTAAGCTTTGGCCACAACTCAGCAACTGCTGGACATCGGGGTGTCCAGGCAACCTGCGATGTGTTGTGTCAGATAGCTTATTGGCCCAAAATGCACCAAGATGTGGTTGTTTACGTGAGAGGTTGTCTGACTTGCTGTCAGTCCCAAACTTCAAGTCCAAACCCCAGAGTGCCCTCACAAGAGAGGGGAATTAAGTTCCCATGGGCAGACCTCCAGATAGACTGGGTTGGGCCATTTGCCAGATCTTCTCAGGAAAACTTGGCAAAAAGCATGGAAGTCAGGAAAGCTTCCTATGACAAAACGGCCTCGCAGGGCCAGATCAAATTACACATGCCCCAGACAATCACCGAACTGACCGACTCTGAGACCAAAGCCAAGGCCAGAGAACTCACCGGCATGCACATTGTAGAGCGCTTGGTCGTGTTATATCTAGTCTATTAAGTTTAACCTTTTTTATTATATTACTATAAAAGCTACCTCAAAATGCCTATACAGAATACTGACTCCTATGAGGAAGGGTTGACCTTTTACTCCGCCCTGCTTCAGTGTGAGACATGAGCAAACTACAACCTCACTAGTGGGACAAAATCCAAACAAATAGATACGTTAATCTGTCACAAATGTAGCTACACTGTTTCTTTTTATGTTTACTTACACTAGATGTTGAGCCATTTTGCTCCTTATATTTGTTATCATTTAAGCCTTATTTTTACCAGACAAAATGTTTACTTACATTAGATTTTGAGCCATTTTGCTCCATATATTTTTGTTTTCATTTAAGTCTTATTTTTACCAGACAAAATGTTTATTTACACTAGATGTTGAGCCATTTTGCTCCTTATATTTTTGTTTTCATTTAAGTCTTATTTTTACCAGACAAAATGTTTATTTACACTAGATGTTGAGCCATTTTTGCTCCTTATATCCGGTTATCATTTAACGAAAGTATTATTTCCTTTCTTCTACTCTGGCCCTTGTTCCATTTCCTCTTCTCACTATCACCCTGGTTTGCCAGTCTTTAGACCAGCACAACTTTACAAATAGAAGAGGGAGCTCAGTGTAAAATGACTTAGGAGAAACCATGTCGTTTTGGGTGCATGATGGGTTAAATGAGACTCTGACCCGCCTGCAATGACATGATTGACATTGATGTTTTTTTTTTTCCCCTGGGAGCCGGCCGTGCTCAGGAAAAACCTTACACCCACCTGAATGACATTACAGACACCGCTCCCTCCTCCTCTATCATGGATATCATTCCGTGCAGAGCGGAACCTTGCACCACACCTGAAATGACACTGTTGCTTTTCTCTCCTGGGATCGTGCTCGGAAAAAGCTCTCTCTCCCTTTCTCTCACGAATGCTTTCCGTGCAGAGCGAGACCTGGCCTCACCTGAATGACATTGCATACACTGTGGCCTGCTCTCTGTCGCTCTCTCTGCCTCCCTTTTTCCCATGGATGCTGATACAGGCAGAGGAAGCCCTGCACCCAGGTTAATGACATTACAGACACTGCCTCATGCCTCTCTTGTCACCATGGATGCTGATACAGGCAGAGGAAGCCCTGCACCCAGGTTAATGACATTACAGACACTGCCTCATGCCTCTATTTTCCTCATGGATTCGACTGCACCTAGCGGAACTCTGCATCCGCCTGAAATAACATTACAGGCATTGATTTCCTACCGCTCCCCTGTGCCACAGATACTACACTGGGCACCCAAGAGAAAGCCACGGACAATGACAACACATTGGCCTCAAATTGACAACTTGTCACAAATGAAATGCGGGATATGGAAATAGGCCAAATGAAGGTCCACAGACGTTGTCTCGTGTCCCCTCATGTGTCCTAAGGGGGGATTATGTAGCGTGAGGAGGGGGGTGTTTAATTGACAATTGTGCAATTTGTAAGGACAATGACAGGGAAACATAGCCCTCATGTTGACCCCTGTTCCACCACTCACTGAGTGCAGACAAAACCCAGACCTGACCAAGGATTATTACAATTGTCACGCTATCTGGTGTGACCACAAAGTTGGCTTTCGTGACCGAATACTGACCCCCAAATGAAGACGCCACATGCGACTGCGCACGCACGCCGAGTTTGGACTTTTGATACACATCACACATGCACCACTGATAAATGTGTATTCAGCAGACACGCACATCTGATGAAAAGTGTAATGTGCTTACTGATGATTACTTGCTGTCATATTTCATCTTATAACCACTGATTTGTGACGACGCATTTCTGATGTGTGTGTGTGTGTGTGTGTGTGTGTGTGTGTGTGTGTGTGTGTGCCCATCTGTGTTTACACTCAGAGGAGTGTGAAAGGGTGACTAGATGGTCGACGGAGATAGGAATGAATAATGACACAGGAAGATTCCGGTGCGTCGTAAAACTGTCCTTTGTTAATTGTTAACGGTTTCGTTAGGTTAGCAGTTTAAGAGCTGGTTTAAACCAGTTTTGTAAGAACAAAGAAAAACGCCTCCCATGATGTGTGTGTAGTCCTCTTTTTAATATAATGTGGGTCTAATCAAGACTCCATGCTCTTTCTATGCGATAGCTCTGTGAAGTGGTCGCATCAACCCGCTGGCCCACGCGCATGCACCAGGCCCAAGCAGGACAGCCGCCTATGCGCTCTCTTACGGCAGCTCTACGGAGCAGGTCGCAACATCTTACATCAATCCTGGCGGGCCCACGCGCAGCTGAGGACAACCGCCTAGTCTAACGGCGATTATGGGACCTTAAGAGCAGTCCAGTTTAATGCGAGTTTTTTATTAGATTATATGATACAACTGAGATCCTCAGGCACACCGACCACCAAGCCTAAAACCCTCTATCTCTGCGAGGCGTCACTCTTCTCCTCCTCCTCTCCTCCCTCCTTCTTGCTGTGTTTAATTTCTTTTATTATTCATGCAAACGTGTTTTAAAAGCGAACCTATTTCAGTTGTGTATTGCGTTCGATCAGACGGGACCAGAGAACGCATTCGCCCTTGATTATACTGTCTGACACATAATGAGCATCAAAGCGATTATGTTAAATACTGTTTTATTTATTATCACAAATCCAGAGGGCTGGTCCACACATGGACGTATGACGATGACATCATCAACTTTGCGACAGGAGTTGTGACCCTATTTTACCTATTTCACCCTATTGAGTGAAAGGAGAACTATTTCTAAAATTAATACAATATTTAAGGTAGGCTACTTTTAATGAATTATAGTAATAGAGGGCAATTATAATAACGCATTTGGAGGCATATACTGTATGTCTTATCACCCAGGGATCCTTTTAACATTTATTTTGACAAAAAAAAACAATCAGGTTTACACTATAGCTCTGGTCCATAGCCCTAATGCTAATTCTGCCCTGCATTAAGGCTATGGGTTTACACATACATTTACCCTCAAAAGGACCACAATGGAAATATAATATTTCTAATATATTGTTTGTGTTTTATTCCTTTTGACAGATCATGTACAGATACATGTTCATGAGGATCAGTAAAAATATGATTTATAGGTCGATTGATCAAAGAATATCAATAATCGATAATTGATAATCAATCAACAGATCATGGGTTCAGCATGGGCCTTTTTGTGATTTGATTTGATTTACTGGATAATAATAATAATAATAAAAAAGATCTCACTGTGGCAAATACTGTACTTTTTTAATTGAACATTTTGAGCCTACAATAGAATACAGTTTAGGAGAAAAACGTATTTCCATTGAAGTCAGCTTTGCAGGAAAGTATGACCAGCAAGTTAGAAGCTTTTTAGATTAAGACAGGTTTTCTACAATTTTGCAAAAGATATTCCATCATTTTCGTAAAATATTCTACAATTTTGAAAATGATTCTACAATTTTGTAAAATATTCTACAATTTTGTAAAATATTCTACAATTTTGTCAAATATATTTGGTCAGCTGGGCGGGGCCATGACAGCTTTACAGATTTTGAAGTATAGGCCTGGATCCAGAAAAAGGTTTACTGGTCTAGGATCCAGAAAAAGGTTTACTGGTCTAGCCAAAATGTCTGAAATAAAATGCACAATAGATCAGTGCAATTGCAATAAAACCAAGTTGTCTACTTTTAAATGGAAATGCTTTGGTATTGTGGAAGAATGGGGTTGTAATTCTACTAATTCTTAGCATGAATTACAACAAGTATGTAATGCTGAGTGTGGTGTTAAACTTCCGGGGAAAAGCAACTACAATTCTTCTTCTAATACTTCATGATTTTCAATTCCAATAAAATAAAGAATAAATTTAATCGAATTAACTTTGTTTTTGAATAAAAAGATGTCCATCATCACATAGCAAAAATAGCAATTGTTCACAACGTGCAACCATGACATGTTGTGAGCTTCTGTAATTATTTTTGAATATTGATGCTAATATTCCTATCCAGCTCGATTTGGCACCTGCCCACAGTGCCAAAACTAGTAGTAACTGGTGTACTGACCATGGTATTACTGTGCTTAACTGACCAGCCAACTGGCCTGACCTGAACCCCACAGAGAATCTATAGGTTGTATTGTCAAGAGGAAGGTGTGAGACATAAGACTGAACAATACAAATTAATTTACGGCTGTTATCAAAGCAAACCTGGGCTTCCATAACACCTCAACAGTGCCACAGGCTGATCACCTCCATGCCACGCCCCATTGATGAAATAAGGTGTTCAAAAGTAGCCCAGACCAAGTATTGACTGCATACATCAATATACTTGACAGATATTTGACATTTCTCGTTTAAAAAAATCATTTTTTTAGTGGTTTCGTAAAATATTCTAATATTTTGAATATATATATATATACTGTATATATATTATTTTTTTCATGAGCTGTATGCAATAATCATCAAGATTAAAACAAAAAAAAAGGTTTTAAATACTTCACTTTATGCACAATGAATTGATAATATATGAAAGGTCTGAGAAGAACTGAACTGAAAAGAACTGAACTGAACCAACCAGTGGGGTCCCACAGGGATCTGTACTTGGTCCCCTCCTTTTCTCACTGTACACTAAATCCCTTGGCACTATCATCTCTGCTCACAATATATCCTATCACTGCTACGCCGATGACACACAACTGTTCCTATCCTTCCCCCCCTCTGCCACTCAGGTGGAAGAGCGCATCACTGCATGCCTGGCTGACATCTCACAGTGGATGTCCTCCAACCACCTCAAGCTGAACCCAGACAAGACTGAGCTTCTCTTCTTCCCAGCTAAGTCCTGCCCTATGCGGGAGCTAACTATTTCCGTAGACAACGCCCTGGTAACGTCTGTCCCAACAGCCAGGAATCTTGGTGTTGTCCTGGACAGTCAGCTCTCGTTCAAAGCTCACATCACAGCTGTCACTCGATCATGTAGGTTCACACTCTATAACATACGACGGATTAGACCGTTCCTCACCCAGGAATCAGCCCAGCTCCTAATCCAGACAACAGTCTTGTCAAAACTCGACTATTGTAACTCCCTCCTTACTGGCCTACCAGCATGTGCACTTAAGCCTCTCCAGCTGATCCAAAATGCAGCAGCTCGCTTGGTCTTCAACCAGCCAAAATTCTCACATGTCTCCCCCCTGCTCCGCTCCCTCCACTGGCTCCCGGTCGCTGCCCGCACAGAATACAAAACTCTGATGCTGGCATTCAAAGCAACCAAAGGTATGGCTCCCCCATATCTTACAAGTATGATTGAACCCTACAAACCCTCCCGCGCACTCAGATCAGCCAACGCAGGGAAACTGGAAGTACCCTCACTAAAAACGCCGGGACAACGCTCCACACGTCCCAAACTCTTCTCCCTTCTGGCTCCAAAACTGTGGAATGCACTTCCCATTGCAGTCAGAACTGCAGCATCACTCCCAATCTTCCGCCGTAGCCTGAAAACCCACCTTTTCAGACTCCATCATGGCCCATAGCACTTACCCTAACCCCTTAGATAGCATTTATGTTGGCTTAGATAGCATTTGACACAGACTTATAGCATGTTATGTAGACAGCACTATAATTGTATTGTATATAGTCATAGCACGCCATAGTACATATGTATAGCATAGTAGTGAATATGTATAGTTTATTATGTATAGTGTATGTATAGTTTCATCATATAGATATTCCGCTGTTACCTTCTTAGCTTACGCATGTTTCATGATAAATGCTTTTATGTGATGTATTCCCATGATTTTGTTCTTGCTTAAATGTAAGTCGCTCTGGATTAAGAGCGTCTGCTAAATGCCTAAATTGTAAATTGTAAATTGTAAATTGTAAAAGGGGTCTGAGAGGTTCCCACCCGGCAGTGACAATATATTAGCTAGTGGCACTATAGTGGTTAAAGCACATTAACGTTAGTCATTAGTCCCCACGTTTAGGCGACACCTAATCCACCTAATCTCTAAACCTATCAGCTGACTCAGTGGTTTTCAACCAGTGTTCAACAGTGTTGATTTTGTCGACTAAAACTAAGGGCCGATTCATACTCCTATTTTAGAGCCGAATAAAAATCGGTTTGGCGCTGTAAAGCCTACAATGTGACGTAATTTGAGGTTCGGGGGGGCTCTTCGGTGCTACTGAAATTTTCTGACGAGCCGAAATAATTTCGGCTCTACAGCGCCGAAACAGCGGTAAAATAGGAGTATGATTCGGCCCTAAGACGGAAAATGTTATAGGAAGGGACTAGTGGACAAGAGATGCAGTACAAGTCATTTTACACTTGGTTGCATGCTGAAAATAGCAGATCTACAAGCTCAGAATGAGCTTGTAGATCTGTAGTAGACTGAATCAACTGTAGATTTAGTTGACTAAAACTAGACCAAGACTAAAACATTCCAGTTGACTAAAATGTTACTGAAACTAAATGAAAACTTTTGAAGAGACTAATGACTGAAAACTAAAATCAAGTGACCGTGATATGAAAAAAGAAGGTTGAAAACCACTGCGTCTCTAAATCTCTAAAATCTATCATCTAACTCTATACCTGACTCTCTCTCTCCATCGTACCTATTCCTCAATGTTGACCGGACACGAGTCCTCATCTGTCCGTCAAAAGAGAGAGAGAGAGAGAGAGAGAGAGAGAGAGTGAGTGAGAGAGAGAGAGTGAGTGAGCACAAACCCAGAGGGGTGGGGGTGGGGGGGGGGTTGGTGAGGAGGAGGAGAGAACTCACAGAGGACAACATCCAGGGAGAACACGCACGCAACACAGGATGAAGACATGGTGATGGAGGAGGACGATGAGAGATAACGCAACCCTTTTTTTTTTTACAGCAGCGCTTCTCAAAAATGGACTTCTGGGTTCTGGGGACCCCACCCCCCCCCCCCACCCAGCAGCAGGTGGTGCCCTTCTTGGGGGGTCCCCAGCAAAAAGGCGCATGCAACGGCTTTAAAAAACCCCCGCTACTTTATGATTTGGCTTTTAAAAAGTGAAACTGCAGATCTATAAACTCAAAGTTGTGAGCTGGCAGCTGGCCCTTCACTTAATGCGGGCCTTCAGGTTAACGCAATTAGTGCCACCTGCTGGACGACAGTGGTATGGTGCTTGGGTGCCGGTGATTTCTGGCCATTCCACGTCCGCCTTTGGCTTCCATCTTGGATGAGTGCATGCCTTTTGTCCGACGGAGCATTGGTCCGAACGACAACAGAGCAATGCTCTGTCGGATGATAGTACGCCTCCCATCTTGGATGCTAAAGCATAGCATCAATGCTACAGAGCTAAAAATGAGGTCCATCCTTGCTCTAGAAAATGCCAATTTTCCCGTTGCGCTCACCGGATAATCAGAAAAGTACCTCGGAACATCGCCGATCTGTTCCAACACCACGGACAGTGCATTAGTTTCATGAGGAAAGAAGCGTGCAAAGGCCCGCGACTAAAACAGAAGCTAATGTGGTTGGGTCAACACAAACGGTGCGGGAGGCGGGGTCCTATATAGCAACGGTGCACAGCAACCCGATTAAACCTGGTTAAGAAAAACATGAAACACAGCCAAGCAACGTTACAGCGATGTCAAACGCCTCGAGACAAGCCTGCTCGTCAAGAGCGCCCCACATTCTGTTACAGAGCGCTGGAGAAGACAAGCGCATGGCGCACAATTAATTAATCAGGAAGAGTATACGTGCCAAAGGGATCAAATGTGGCCAAATTAATTTTCAGTTTTTTCTTTATGTCATAATTATGAAAGCGGGGAATCATAGCTTCAAATTGACATATTGGTTGTTCAGTTTGACCCACCAGTTTTGGAGATGTGGCTTATAGAGTAATACATATCTTGCAGAAAACAGCGAGTTGAGAAAACAGGCTTGAAAGGTTCACTTCTGTGGTCTCTAACATTACACCTATAGCTACATGTTTAAGCATTTATTTCATATGTACATGTCGATTTCAGCTCCAACACTTATTTCAGACATGCTCTAGTACGTGAAGAGTCTGCCTGTGATATTAACTCATTTTGGATTAAAAAAAAAGAAAAGTTGTTCTCTGGTGAAAAGCTGGATGGCAGGCTCTCAGTCAAATCTGGTCACAAATGTGTTAATGACTAGTATTAAAATGTTATTGTCTTTTTTTAATGTCAATGTATTTCTATTTAGTACATAACAAGTTAACATAAATATAAATAAAGGCATTTGAACGGCATTTGAAATACATTTTTAAAAATTTCAATTAAAAAACAAACTTTTCAGGATTTCAATTCAAATATAGCAAAAGATAGCCGATCTACAAGCAGGGGGGGGGGGGGGGTTGTAGTATGGAGGGATGGATGGAAGAAAGGGTTGCAGAAGGATGTTTTGGCAAAGCGGCTCATAGCTGACATACACACTGACCATGAACACACACACACACACACACATACACACTGACCATGAACACACACACACACACACACACTGACCATGAACACACACATGCATACACACTGACCATGAACACACACACACACACACACACATACACACTGACCATGAACACACACACACACACACACACACACACATACACACTGACCATGAACACACACACACACACACACACACACACACACTGACCATGAACACCCACACGCATACACACTGACCATGAACACATGACATCTCTCACGTCCGCGCACGCACACACACAATCACTCAAAACATCATGCAGACAGAAGCATACACACACACACACACACACACACACACACACACACACACACACACACACACACACACGCCACAGCTCAGTTCACTGGGGGGGGAAGGAGAGGAGAGTGCACGACTACAACAACAACAACAACACCGAAGCACCACCACAACAACACCAACAGAAAAGGAATGATGAACGACTGAGGAAGGCCTAAATAAGGCTGAAGTCTATGGACTCTGTGTAGAGTCTCTGGACTCTGTAGAGCTGCACTCTGAGTCCCCAAGTCTATGGACTATGTGTAGAGCTGCACTCTGAGTCCCCAAGTCTACGGACTATGTGTAGAGCTGCACTCTGAGTCCAGAAGTCTATGGACTATGTGTAGAGCTGCACATTTCTCTTTGTCATTTAGATATTGATTGATTGAAAAAGGAACTTATTCCGTTTGCCCTTCCAGCCAACTGTCCATGCTGCAGGGAGAGTCCTTTAACAGCCACACTATAAAACCTCTCTTGTTTCTGACTGACATATACTGACAGTTGTACTCATGCTTTTTCCAATCTTCCTCCTCCCTCCTCCCTCCTCCCTCCCTCCTCCCTCCCTCCCTCCCCTTCCCTCCCCTCCCCTCCTCAGCACTCAATGGTCCATGTTGTTGTTTTTTTTCGGTAGGGTTTTTGCTCAACTCACCGGCGAATCGGCTGTCGGGAGCCTGCTCATTATCCAGCCCCAAAGAGGGCGTGTCACAGAGGGCGACGCCCTGATTGTTATTGGCCAACTCTGGACACCTGCTCCGCCCACCTGCAAGCGAGGGCAAAGGTCAAACAAGAGCAGCCAGGCACAGCAGGGAGGGAGGGAGGAGTGGGGGGGGGGGGGGGGCAGTGGTTCTCAAACGGGTCCAGGGGTGACGTTGGAGGTGGTAAGTAAAGGGGGCGGGGCGGTCATGCTGGAACGGCAATAACACCCGCTTTGAATGTTATCAATCGATATTAATCACCAATATGTTCCTTATCAGGACATGCAATGAAGCAATATGGACATTTCCTATACTATATTCTACGGTGAGGAGGAGACTAAGAAACACGGAAGTGAAATGACTGCCGCCGGCGTGAAAACATCGTGAAAACTGTGCTATACAACAACTTCGCTTTATGTTTATGCTCTTTGACGTGGCCGGTTAATACTGAGGTTAGGGTTAGGATTAGATGTAGGGTTAGTAATAGAGTTAGTAGACGGACCTTAGAGTATATATGAATAGAGAAGGCACCCAGAGGAAACACTGAGGCGAAATGGACATAGTGGCCGAATGAAGGTATTGCAGCCTGGCCCCAAACACATGAACGCGCTGGTCCGTTGACTATCATTGTGCACGTTCACGACGGCAGCACGCTCGTGCGCGTTCAGCGGCAGCGCGTTCATGTGTTTGGGGTCCACTCACTATTGCAATCCATCCCAGAATGCACTCTGTTCCTACCCGGAAGGAGGAGAGAAATCGCCTCATGCGCTTTTGAGCAACTTAATGCAAGTGGATGGAAGGAGAACTCGGGTGTCATCTCTATTCATATATACTCTAAGAGACGGACAAGGAGCCAAACGAGACGTCGGACAATGGCTGACAACAACGTCAGTAATAATTATGTAGGAAATGTCCACACCGTCTCCATTGCACATGGTCTTGATAAAGGCTGATGACGGAGATTAAATAATCTGATAACATCAGAAACCGCTAATAACAGCCCAATATTGCACCTCTAATGCAGTGCTTCTTCCTAAAATTAACTATAGTGTAACTTAATATTTGTTCAGCTCAGTATAATGTCCACTTCTTTCACCAGCACAAAACCTTCTCATCTCTTAGCTAAAAGCAGCAAAACCTTCTAATTTGTTTTGTTTGGCCGGAATTAATATATATATAAAAATAGAACAACTGAGGTTTAATATAATTTATGGACCAGGGATGAATTTATCATCACCAGTATCAAACAGAAAATATTTTAGTAAAGTATAGTATGAATATAGATAGGAGTACCCTAAAGTAGGCTACCCGTTATGAAGGGAAAAAAAGAAAAACAAAAAGACATATTTCCACGTATATATTATTAAGTAACTCACTAATGACACAGATGCTGATTCATTCAATGCCTGATGTATACTACTCCATTGCGCACAGATGTCACGCACCTGACTGAAATAGCCAATCTACAAGTGCGTTTGTAGTCGTGCGTTTATATTTTCGGTGCGCGACACACAGGTTTGCAACCGAGTCAGGCATTATCGCAATGGTAGCAGGCGACAGCCTTTCCTAGCATGATGTAGTGAGTCGGTATATGCTTGCGTGCAGGCAAAAAATGTAAAAGTCCATTGTGGGTGTATTTTTCTCTATCACACTATCACTAAACGTAGGTGAAATTCACCCGAACACTTGTAGGAACGCCTGTAGGAAAAGCCATGGATGTGGGCGGGGAAACAAACCTACCTTCTAATAAACAATAATAATGAATGTATGCTTTGGAAAACGGTCTTCAAAATGGTCTCCATTCCCCAGGGACCCCTAATTACGCAGCTTCACACCCTCTTTTAGACGGGACTCAAGAGGAAGGGTTTTCAACCGGCAACCAACCACCACTGTCAGTATAATAGTTATCTCTGTCTGTCACTCCCTCTCTCATGCACACGTACCACAACACAGAAAACACTCCACTACACACAGACTACACACTCAACCCCTCAACACGAGCACGCACACACACACACACACACACACACACACACACACACACACACACACACACACACACACACGCAGGCGCACATACTGCACATACAGTCACACACACACACACACACACACACACACACACACACACACACACACACACACACAGGAGTGACGCACGCAGCAATGCGGGTGGTGCACGTGTGAACTCGTTCTATACGACAGTTCAAAATGTGCATGCAGGCTGCGGAACACACACCCGCACACACACCCGCACACACACACACACACATTTATAAAGCGGTGCAAAGCATTGCAAATGCCAATTTGTTAGCATGATGCTGCATCTATAGCTAGTAGGGCATTAACATAATAATCGAATAGTCGACTAGTCGACTAGCAAAACACTAGTCGACACTGTTAATTGACATCCGATTATTCACTAATATTTTTTTTAATATTTTTTTATGTTTTTTTTTTTTTGCTTTTCTACAGCAGACATGCAGGCATGCAGCTGTGAGCTCGGTTGTTTTGTTGGTAGTTCGCCAACTTCAGTACTAATCCATTCTTGGCTGATTGTTTTCATATCATATACAAGCCTACTGTACGTGGGTTTTGCCGTCACCCTCACTCGTGTAGGTGCGGTGGGCGGTGGTGGCACTAGCAGCATTCAAGACAGATTTTCTTTGGGAAAAGCATTATGCGATATGCCTCATAGGCTCATAAGATCAATGGGGACAACTGCAGTGTGTAAATACTTTTACTATTGGTGAGTTTATTACTGTAGTTTGTTCAACAAGTTAGATTGGAGACGTGTCGTCGTCGTCGTCCGGTACAGTAAAGTATAGCAGGAGTTCCTCCTCGCTCTGCCCAATATTATCCAGTTTGGTGACAGTCAAACTACAGTAGCTCTTGCCGTGATTTCATGTTTCTTCATGCTTATCCAACAAAAGTCCAGGCGTGCCGCGTGTGGCATTATTAAAAACAAACAGCTATGCCGCACGATCATAGTTCTAATAGTCGCAAAAGACTCGCGATGGAGTTAAGTAGTTGATCATCTGATTCATAGCCTGGCAGCCTGCTAGCTAGCAAACCTCCCCCTAGCTTGTAGCTCCTTCTAAAAACCAAAGGAACTGTGGTTGTAACTTGTTGTTGAACATTTAGGGTTGTATGAAAAACATCGCATGGTAACTTCATTCCTCCTCCTCCTCCCCGCTCCACTAGTCTCCACACATTGTGAACAACGTAACATGCTATGCTGCTCCGTAGAACGGTCTTGCGCATCAAAAATAGCAGATCTACAAGCTCACAACGCGTCCATTCGTGAGTCATTGTGGACTTGCAACTTTGACTTGAAACAGCTGAGCTAATTTCGGCCAATCAGAGCGGCATTCAGCGTAATCTAGTAAGAGTGGCGACACTCGCGTTGACTCCCACTGTAACAATGGAATGCGGAAGTGCTCATTCTATCTCAATGGGATATAGTTCCAATGTTTGGAACTATAGCCCATAGGTGTCGCCACTCTCTTAGTACTATTCCACACGGCCTGCATTGAGTGCATTCACCGGCTCTGTTTTGCTTCACTCGCTGGCTGTTTCAGAACGCGATGTTTTAATGCTTGATTGGATGGAATAAATATCATATTTTACCGCCGACTAATCGACTATAAATCGATTTTGATGGTAATCGAGTCGACTATCAAAAATCACGTTTGGTTAATGCCCTAATAGCTAGAGAACCTTGTTAATTTCAAGTGAAGCACACCTCCAATAATTCTGAACCAAGTGGTCCAAGTGGAGTGCCCATCCGATTAAAAAAAACAAAACAAACGTGTACAGACGTCTTTGGCACACCATGCGATATTGATCGAATCGATTATTTGCATTGCAAAACGATACGATACAAAGTCAATTTAGTCAGTTTACATTTCGATATACTTTGATTCTTGAAATTAAAATAAATGTATCGTTAAACCCCTAAAAGCTACAGTATACATCACTGTTAGTCTTCAGCGCATTGCGCGGATGGATGCGCACACATAACTTTGAGCTAATGTGACCGGAATCTCACCGGCAAACGAACTAGAACTGCGTCTAAAATCCATCTTCATTTTAGTTTTTTGATGTCATGCATTATGACATCAATACTCATAATACTAATACAACTGAAACCAATAACAAAAATGATCCAGAAACTAAAACTAATGAATATTTCAAAACTGTAAATAACTATAAAAACACTATAAAACGAAACAAAAAAACATATATTTTTTCTACCTCACATGGCCCAACGAGTGACAAAGAGGGTCGACAAGGAAAGGTGACAGACGGTTCAGGGGTCAAAGGTGAACGTTTGGTTTCCATAGTTACCCTTATCGTGAGGCGGGGAGCGGCGATCGTCTTCTGTGACGTCATTTCCCTGGAGACAGACAGACAGACAGACAGTAAGGATGAATTCAGACTGCAACGTCCGAATGCTTCATTTGTTCGGTTCCAGGTTCAATTCCAGTCCTCAGCAATGTGTTCAAAGTGTCTCTGAGCAAGGCACACTTATCCCCTAAATGCTCCCCGAGCTCCGTAGAATGGTATACTGTATGTGCAAATGTACTGATAAAAATAAACAAATAAAAAAACAAATTATCATTCTTATTATCGTTATTTAAGGGGGATTTGACGAAAAGGTTTAACCCATTCTGACCAGGCACCCATTTTGGTGTCAGCATCATGTTATGCTTTAGCTATTTAAAAATAGCAGACCTATTTTTGAAAAATCGAAGAGCGACTGACATTTTTAGAATCTGATCTCAGATCAGAATGGGTTCATCAGACCAGTGTGTGTCCGGCGGAAACCTCGTATGAATCTGATCTCAGGTCAGAATGGTTATCCAAAAATACAAACACTCAAGCAAATACACACACTCAAAAAGGATGTACTTAACTGCCCGGCGTCAGTTGGAATCAGTAAATCGGTGTGCCCAGCTGTTTGCAGCTTCAGAGCCCTTTTCAATGTGACACAGTCGCCATTTTGTTGACCAGAAGTAGCATAGCATCTAACCCAAACATTCGCGGGAGGATCGCCGACCGCCCAAGGCATGAATTATTCCTGCCGTGACTCTGTAGCGACGGAACCGCGATGGGCCGTCAAAAAATATTTATCATTTAGATTCAGACTTCAGAGATATCAGCGTTAGAAGACTTTTTCCTCCCGTCCGCTATAATGGAGGCTTGGAGGGGGGACACTTTTTGATGACGCACCAACCGGAAGTGGTTTCGAAAGGTTGGACAACAGACGTGCTCAGACTGTAGTGTATCACTCGCCGATATCAAACAATTAAATCTCTTAATTTAGTTTAATCTCCGTCCTGGGAAGACAACTGGATAGGCTTCAAAAGGCCGAACTTCCGTCCTGGCCAGTTAATGTGTTAAAGGACCACTTCGCCACTATTAAACTTTTTCTGTGTGTTTTTTATCATTAGCATATATGCTAAAACACCCCGGTATATTATCATTGGTGGTCTGTAGCTCCGTGGGCGCACTTTCAAAGCTGTCTACCACCTACGTATTTGTCCCAAAGTGACGTAGGTGGTAGACCCTCGGTAGGCTATCAGAAACTACAAGGGAGCTGTGGACAGGTAGGCTTGCCGTAGCTAGCCTAGCCGCGAAGGACATCCTCGTCTACACAACAACAACAACGAGTCAGTATATGGCTACCCCACGCCACAACAAACGAAAACAAAGAGTCAGTATGGCTACTCCATGGGAGTTTTTGGACGAGATAATTTTAAATACATATTGGCAGAATCTGCGTTAGGGTCGTTATATTATGAACCAGAAATATACGGAGGAAGGAATGCATTGACGGGGACAATGTGGATGTGCTGGATTGATGCCTGCTGGAGCGACCTAGCTAGTAGCTATAAGCTTTCCCTGGACCAGTACGTCACACACAAACTTTTCTGCCCAGAAAAAGCCCAGATAGTGTTGACTGTTTTACTGGGAAGTGGGAACATGCGTTCAGGATGCCTAAACTAAACTGGAAGTTGCCCGATGGACCAAGAGGGACATTCAGATTGAAGTAAGTGTTCAATGTATTTACAGCTTATGTGTTGTGCGTGTCGCCACACCGTATTGTTTACATAAGTGTCAGAGGCTAGGCACGGCTTCAGTTTACACCTTTTCGGTGTTCATTCAACCATTCAATAATAAACTGTATGGCATGCCATCTGAAGCAATGTATTAGTTAGCCATGGGCATGGCTCACATGACGCTCTAGAGTCTAGCCCCACATGTGCCCTCTCCCTACACTCATTCTGAGCGTTCGTATGTTTCAGGACTAGCAATGTAAACATTCTAGTGTTATACCTGTGTCCATTCACCTCAACTCAAACTTTATACATAAAGCACATTACTGTATTTGCTGTATTTTGTTTGGCCCCCTAGAAACAAACAATTTGTAAATCAAAATAAACAATTTGTATAGCACCTTTCATGACATGCAGCTCAAAGTGCTTTACAGAACAATGGTGAAAAAAATTAACGCAAGGCATAAAACATTGAAATGGCAGTAATGCAATAGTGAGGACATGAATAAATCTAAAAGCAAGAGTCAGTGTATAAGTAGGTCTTGCGCTGTGCTTTAAAAATGTCTAGAGGCTGCCTGTCAAAGGTACAGTGGGAGTTTGTTCCACGCCATCGGCCCGTAGAAGCTGAAAACTGCTTCACTGTGTTTTTTTGTTGCCATTCGGTAGGCACATCGAGCAGGCCAGCTGTGTGGACCTGAGGGGGTGGTTTGGGACATATCTAGGCAGGCAGTCATGTAGGTCAGAAGGTCACAGATGCGAGACCATTGAGAGCTTTATAAACAAGTAAAATAATTGTAAAATCAATCCTAAAAACCGGAAGCCAATGCTGTGACACTTAGTTTTAGTTAAAACTCTGGTTGCCGCAAATTGTAATCTGTCAGTTGTTTTCTTTGGCAGTCCAGAATAAAGTGCATTGCAGTAATCAAGCCCAGAAAAATCATCTAGATGCATCATACAATATTTCTAAAGGTGAAAAAAGGCAATCTTGGTATTGGTAACATGATTGTGTGAATTAAATTCAATTCAGAATAATGACCCCCAAGTTCTTTACTGTACTGTTACTTTCTACAGTCAGGTTGCCAAGTCTGCTTATTATTATGATTGATATGTGATACTCAGTTGTAGCCTACCTACTAATTTGGTCAGTATTGTATCACATGAAACATACTGTACATAGCCTACACACCCCACCTATTCCATTCCAGTAATCCTTGAGTGCTTTCACCATTACTGACTCTACGTCTTCTCTCACCACAGCATGTGCGTCTGCTCCTGTCCTGTCTCCTGTCCTGGCCAGAAGCAGCTCCAGCGATGTGTCATCATGAAGAAAGCATGAAAAACCACCTGCCTCAGTGACCTATGACTATATCTAGTTTCTTAGTTTCCAGTTCAACCATAGACCCCTGTTTTTATATATATCTGTAGATTTATGTAAATCAGTACTATTAAAAGATAGTTGATTTGATGTCAAGTTTGTTTTTATTTTATCTCATGTAGGCGTATGGTATTTATACATTTTGACCAATTCCTAATACTCGTTGAGGCTCAAACTGTCATGATATTGCATCCAAGGCCACCGTGATACAAATCATTCACATGTCTGTTTATACAAACAAGACCACAATGGAAATAAGTGTGACTTTATGTCAGTGAATGTGTTTTATTGTACTGTAACATAAGGTTTAAAAAACAAGGCCACACAGGCAAAGTTTGTCCTCCTACTCAGATTACAAAAATCGGACAGTGCAAGAATCCCAGAAGAAGGATCTAGTAAAAGTCCAGAATTAAAAATGTACTTCAGTAAAAGCACAACAATATTGGTAAAGGCTTAGGAGTAGTACATGTCTAATATTTGAAAATGAGATCAATTGATTGATTTATCAATCCAGATTGTGTTCAATAGCAACATACAAAGTAAATAGCTGACCTTGAACTGTATTGCACTTCACTTCACTTGCACTTTCTTTTACTGTTTTTTGTCTTTTCTTGCACTATAGATGTTTGTTTATGTCCTGTGTATGTAAGACGGAGAGTGCTCTGAGCAAAATAAATTTCATTGTATGTATACTCTGTATCTATACAAATGACAAATAAACCTGAACCTGAACCTGAACCTGAAATTGTATCTATATAATATACTGTATACTTGGGAGTTCCTTGAAAGCCACTTCTTCATCTCTTGAGTCGAAGACAGACACCGAGACCTCAGCTCCTGCAATAAATAAAGTATTATGCAATTATGGGCCTCTGACCAATCATGAGACAATAATATGGTAACAATAAGGTTTTTCATTTTAGCAAAAATAAATAAAAATAGCAAATGGTGCCAACTCCACCAAGTGACGCACTGAGCTTGTATATCTGATATTTCTGAATAGCCAATGCAAATACAGATGCTTTCCCAGTTTTAAATGCTTTTATGTTTGGTTTGTAGTTTGCAGCTTGATATGGAAAAATGTAACTGTATCAGAGACACTCGGTATGTCAAATTAATTTATAGACGTCACAACAACAACCACGTGTAACAACCATGTATTTTGAAAGGAAATGCATGTGGTCTCCTCCTGTAATGCAATCGCCATCCATTATGTACACAGCATTGCAGCTTTAGTTTACGTCGACATACCTCTGTTCTGCAACTTCTGCTTCGATGATGATGATGTTCCGCGTCAATTCTTCCATTAGATTGCGGTCGAACTGGAAGATATCTGCGTTGGTGAAATGTCCACTGCACACCCACAGTGTTTCGAGTACAGCTGAGATTGCATCTGTACTTCATAACAAATAATAAGCCAGTCCGACGCTGCGCACGTTCGAAATCACTACTATTACGCTACTTACTTACTACCAGAGACTACTAACTACTATACCACCACTACTGCTGTTACTATTACTACCGCTAAATATTAGCTATTATTATTACTTCTATCGCTAACAACACGAGAAACTTTCAGCTTCCTGGGGGCTGCCTCACTGCCTGTCTGTCTGTCGCGCAATGCACTGTGGGTATTGTAGGAAATGAGATTACCGTGCCTCGGCTCATTACATGACTCGTTCTCCGCGGCGGTTTCGCCAAATGTTTTTTTTTTTTTTTTTCATGAACGGATATCATACTAAAGCATGACAAAGGCCATGTAATAGTGGCGAACTGATCCTTTAATGATTCAAGGTCAAGTTGACCACCTCTCAAACACGCGCACACACGAACGCACATGCACGCACATGCACACATGTGCACGCACACACACACATTGAAAGTCAATGGAGAAAATCAGGGAAACACGTAACTCTGTCATTTCTCGACCGTTTCAGAAGCAGGGCGGCTCGCCGGAGCCGGGCCGCCCCCCTGAACGAAACCAAATGGACCCTTACAGCTCAGACATGTTAGCATTAGCATGTTAGCATGATAGCATTAGCATGTTAGCATTAGCATGTTAGCATGTTAGCATTAGCATGTTAGCATTAGCATGTTAGCATGATAGCATTAGCATGTTAGCATTAGAATGTTAGCATTAGCATGCTAGCATGTTAGCATTAGCATGTTAGCATTAGCATGTTAACATGATATCATTAGCATGTTAGCATTAGCATGTTAGCATGTTAACATTAGCATGTTAGCATATTGGCATTAGCATGTTAGCATTAGCATGTTATCATGTTAGCATTAGCATGTTAGCATGATAGCATTAGCATGTTAGCATTAGCATGTTAGCATTAGCATGTTAGCATGATAGCATTAGCATGATAGCATTAGCATGTTAGCATTAGCATGTTAGCATGTTAGCATTAGCATGTTAGCATTAGCATGATAGCATTAGCATGTTAGCATTATAATGTTAGCATGATAGCATTAGCATGTTAGCATGATAGCATTAGCATGTTAGCATTATAATGTTAGCATGATAGCATTAGCATGTTAGCATGATAGCATTAGCATGTTAGCATTAAAATGTTAGCATGCTAGCATGTTAGCATGTTAGTATTAGCATGTTAGCATTAGAATGTTGGTGGCAACGTAATGCGCAATGAACTAAGACAAAATACCTCATTGAAAGTCAATGGGGAGACCTGGCTCACATGTAACCAAATGGACCCTTCTGAGAGGCTAAATGTCATCAAATGGTGGTCCGTGGCTCAAATGCTGCACAGACTTGGCGAGCTTCAGGCACCCAGTAAAATTTCTTGAAATGTTGTTTCTAGTATATATATATATATTCATTCCGTAGGTATTCCTGTGTGTGTGTGTGTGTGTGTGTGTGTGTGTGTGTGTGTGTGTGTGTGTGTGTGCGTGTGCGTGTGTGTGTGCCCAATGAAAAGTACTCGGCAGGCGAAATGGCGAATTTGAACGGTGTAATTGTAATAGTTTGGAACAAACCAAGTAGTGTGGAAGAACAATGTTGACGTAACTAAGAGATTCGCTGAGTAAGCGATATTTTATATACAGTGATTTAGAAGGAATAAGCAAAATCGTGAGGCGAAGATTCCTCTCCTTCCTTGTGTTTTTCTCCTGCGGACAGGACTGTCAGGGAGACTCGGAGATCAGAGCAGCACAGGGGAGTGACTTAAAAGACGGGGTAGTAGTTGCCAGGTTTGCGAATTGTAAGCGAGTCGTAGTGTGTGTTGAATGGCATTTGAATGGCATTTGTGGGCTTGTGAATGAATTTTCTCACATGTAATTTGTGCTCACTTGCATAGACCTGGCGAATTTAGCGTGGTGAAAGGGCAACAGTGTTCCGGGGGTGTGGGTGCTTCGGGTGATAATTTTTGTAGTAAACAAATGCATTGGCGGCGTTAGTGTGGAAGGGAGGCATTTTTGGTGGCAGTGCCAGTGCCAGTGTTTGGCGGGTGGTGTCGAGTTTTGGCGTTCGGCGCGATAGGAGGAGATAGCGTTGCAACACTGCGAAGGTAAGTGTGTGACGTCACTGCCGTGTGAGTGTGTGTGGGTGTAGTGTGTAAGATGGTGTTGTGGGTGTTGCAATAGCGACGTAGCTGTTGTGGCTTTGGGTTGGTTTCTTGCCATGTGTTGGGTACAACTTCTCCAATATAGAATAGATGAAGGAGTGTTGACACTTCACCTAACTGGCCAGCAGAGGTCAGCGATGGCACACTTTTTTGGGGTGGGGGATTTCCAGTGTTGGGCGCGTTATAGTTACTAGTTACTTCTCCAAAAAAGTAACTGAGTTAGTAACTGAATTACTCTATTGTAAAAGTAACTAGTTACTAGGAAAAGTAACTATTTGCGTACAAAAAGTTGTAATACGTCTAAGAATTTGGATTGTTTTTGGGAGCAGGTTTCACAAGGTGCATAGAGTAGAACAGCATAGACAGGTACTTACAACTTACACATAAGACATAACCTTTTTTTGCCATTACACCGGGTGTAATTGCCTACACCAGTCAGTGGCTCTCAAACTTTTGGCACAAATTGGCTCAGAACTTAAGACAACTGGTCAGTCACACACACTCAGTCACACACACACACACACACACACACACACACACACACACACACACACACACACACACACACACACACACACACTCAGTCACACACACACACACACACACTCAGTCACACACACTCAGTCACACACACACACACACACACACACACACACACACACACACACACACACACACACACACACACACACACACACACACTCAGTCACACACACACACACACACACACACACACACACACACACACACACACACACACACACACACACAATATAAGGTGCATTTATATAGTACACAACTGGTAGAGAACATAACAGTAAAACAATAGGTCCATAGTGCTTTTAACACTGAATTGTAAATGAAAGAAAACAAACAGTCTTACAACTTCAGACAACTGGTCTGTTACAGTAGATATACTGTAGCCTACTTCAAGTAGTTTCTTTGAGCAAAAGTAAACAGTTTAACAATATAAAGTGCTTTTAAAACTAGCGTAAATGAAATAAATCAAACTGTCTCAGAACTTCAGACAACTAGTCTGGTAGATATACATACTGCAGCCTAGTTTTTCACCCTTTCATGAACAAAAGTACAGTTAAACAAAATGAGGCCCATTTATAGTACAGTACTGAAAAGTTAAGATCCAACTTTAGCTTCTAGACATTCTATACATCCACACACACCCTTGGTAAGCATTCCTTCACCTATCCAGCCAACCCAGTGATCTAACCATCCTACTCATTAAACCAGTGATTGTACCTAAGAAGCAGAAGCTTTTCAAACTTCTGGTCAGAAAGCCTGTTCCTCTTTGGACTGAAGACCAGCTTTCCCAGGCTAAACAGTCGCTCTACGGGAGCACTGGACGGAGTGGCTGCATTGTATTTGAGTGAAATGTGCTTTATCAGTGGAAAGCTATTCAGAGTGTCCATCTCTTGTGCCCCTGATTTGAAATAATCCGCGATTTGGCATTCAACAGTAGAAGTGGTGTCATCCTCCTCCTCCTCAAAGTCAAAGAACTCATCCTCTTTGGCTGAGTCAGTGCTGAGGTTGTGTGTGCTGGTACCTGGTAGCGGGACTTCATGTTGGACTTTCCGGCACTCTGCCACCAGACTTGCCTTGGCCTTGTCCTTCCTGTCCTGTGTCCGCAGCCAGCGTAGTTTAAACCTGGGTAGGGTCACAGCAGCCAAGATGGCACTTTCGCTTTCCAGCACCACCGCAAATCTGGTTTTGATTGCCTGAAATGAAACATGATGCAAGTGACATTATTAATTTATTATACTGACTCTCTCTTACACACAGTTGCGCGCAAACACACACAGTCGCGTCGCGTGCAAACACACACACACACACACACACACACACACACACACACACAAACACAATGAGCTAAAATATAAATATGATTTTTTTCATAAAGTATGGATGTTTTAAATGTATTTAAAAATAGCAGTTCTTACCATGGCAACTGCCTCTGGAAGGTTGATGAGGATTTTCAGGCCACTCTTCAAGTCCAGGGTCTTGGATATCAACTTCTCCAGTGTGGGTAGGAGTGTGCCGTGGAAACAGTTATCTTCGCCCTGGAGAATGTCTAAGGCTTTTGTCAGTGGCTTCATGACCACACAATACTCCCTGAGGATCAGATGCTCCCGTTCTGTGAGTGCTTTCACCCCGAAGTTGGATGAGAGGGTGTTCAGTTCAGTCAGAGGGATCTCGCAGATTCGAGCTACGGCATCATAGAATGAGTTCCATCTGGTGGTGCAAGGAACAAGCAGCTTCTTTGCTATGACATTCTCAACAGCCTCTGCAGCCACTGTGGAACGGCTAGCCTTGTTCCACAACCCTGTGCATTTTGCTGTTGCACTTCTGTAGGTAGCTTTCACTTCTGGTTTTGACTGTAGCCACTTTTCAACATCAGAACATGAAATCAGGTTTAACGTGTGCGATCCACATCTATGATGCGGTGGCAAGGTGATCACAAGTTCAACATCATCATCGCCGACATCAGCATCAGCATCACCACTGTTTAAGACATCAGTAACATTCATAAAAGTCACCTCATCTTCATCATCGCCAGAATCATCCTCTTCCTCAACTGGCTGGTAGACTTTAAAGGCTTTAACAAAATTAGAACCATTGTCCGTGACGGTAGCTGTTATTTTGTGGGAAATACCAAATGAGGAATGAATATTATCGGTTGCAATGCTGTCATGGGTATGACGGCCCTTGAACCGTCGGCATGCTAGGGCTGCTTTCCTTCGTTCCAGACTGTGTGGATGTATCCAGTGCGCAGTTACGCCAAGATAACTTTTATTATGTGCAGTCCAAATGTCTGCAGTAGTAGACACAAAGTCCAACTCGTCAAAACTCTGCTTGAGCTCTGTGTTCATTTTGACATACTCGGCGTCTAAGTATTTTGAGAACGTCTTTCTGTCTGGCGTACTGGCCCCCCCTCTCGTAGGTATTTTAGCTATGATGGCTCTGAAGGAGTCGGACTCAACTGTTGATATCAGCAACATGTTCTCAATGACATACCTGCCTATCATAGCTAGGGATGGGTATCGTTAGGATTTTTTCGAGTCCGGTACCGATTCCGGTTCTGCTTATCGATTCCGGTTCTTAACGGTTCCCTATTTCGGTTCCAAAAAGATATAAAAGAGGTCAAATGTTTAACAAAAAAGCTCAACATTTGCTCTGTGCTACCGGCCACATTGGACCCATGGCAATTTGCATATCGTCAGAACCGATCCACCGACGATGCAGTTGCCCTGGCGCTACACTCTGCACTCACCCACCTGGATAGGGGGGGCAAGAACAGATGTGTCCGAATGCTCTTTGTGGATTATAGCTCAGCTTTTAACACCATCGTTCCCACCAGACTAGACGCAAAGCTCAGGGATCTAGGACTGCACCCGGCCATGTGCAGCTGGATACTGAACTTTTTATCAGATCGCCGTCAGGTGGTGAGAATAGGAAACATCACATCGGACCCCCTGACCCTCAACACGGGAGCACCCCAGGGCTGTGTGCTGAGCCCTCTCCTCTATTCCCTGTACACACATGACTGCAAGGCCACACACAGCTCCAACGTCATCATTAAGTACGCAGATGATACTACAGTGATGGGCCTCATTGAAAGTGACGACGAGACGGCCTACAGAGCTGAGGTTGACACACTGACACAGTGGTGTCAGGAAAACAACCTCACTCTCAACGTCAGTAAGACCAAAGAGCTGGTCGTGGATTTCAGGAGACAGGAGAGAGAGCACGCACCCATCTTCATCGACGGCGTCGCAGTGGAACAAGTCAGCGACTTTAAATTCTTGGGGATCCAAATCTCCAAGGACTTGAAGTGGGCCACACACACCAAAACAGTGGTGAAAAAAGCCCAACAGAGACTGTATTGCCTCCGCCGCCTGAAGAAGTTCCGAGTGAGCCCACGCATCCTCAGAGCGTTCTACAGCAGCACCATAGAGAGTGTCCTGACAAGTGGCAGCACCGCATGGTTTGGAAACTGCACCGCTGCGGAACGCAGATCACTGCAGAGAGTGGTGCGAACAGCGCAGCGCATCGTGGGCGGGGAGCTTCCCCCCCTCCAGGAAATACATGAGAGACGCTGCGTGGCTAAAGCGGAAAGCATAATCAGGGACATTTACCACCCCAGCCACAGCTTGTTCAAGCCGCTGCAGCACCCACGGCCAGGCAAGCGTTTCAGGAGCATCGGGAGCAGTACTACGAGGCTCTTGAACAGCTTTTATTTGTCAGCAATCAGACTGCTGAACAAGAGCTAAGTTTTAGACTTTTTCCTTAGTCGTATACATAGATGCACCCATGATGAACTCTATTTCTTTTGCACTCACTTTGTTATGTTATGCATGTTCTTTCTCTCTACCTTTAAACTGCAATTTGAGCCTGCACAACCAAGTTTTTCACCCACCTTACTTATAATGTGATGTGACAATAAAGATTGATTCTGATTCTGATTCAATGTCAATTTAAGACATGTAATGAATAAATAGTGTAACATCCTCTTCCTCCTCATTCAGTTGAGCCATTTGTGGATAATATAGTAACAAAATAAATGGTATAAACTTAAGGTCAATTGTTTTTCACAAAGCTTTTATTTTTAAGACTTTGATTTAAGACAGATGAATAGAGTATAGACCAACATCCTTTCCTTTAACAGTTGAGCCATTTGTGGATACTACAGTTACCTCTTACTACTACTGACAATGTCAACAAATAATATATGCCTGAGAGACTACACAACATCACTGCAACACAAAGTCAGAAATCTAGAAACAAATAAAAAGATAGTCTCATGTAGTCTCATGTGGTGCACAGTCTGCATGGCATGTCAGAGCAGAGTGTATACTGTATACTAAAGACATGTATAATGAATAGTATAACATCTTCTCCTTTATTGAGCCATTTGTGGATAATATAGTGATTCTTTTAAATGTATCTATATAATATCGATTCTGTATTTACCCAGGGCAATAGTGTTGTAGGCTACTTCTCTTATTACCAATAACAAATAAAAGCATGTCTGAGATCTGAGAGCAACACACACACGATTGACTGTGTAAATTAGCATCGCTAATGAAGGGGAGGGGGCAGCGCATCAATGGAGGATCAATGAAAACAAAGGCGGCTTGCATGCTGTGGTTTGCTACTAACAGATATGTGCATGTACACGGGCTTCCCAAAGTAGGCTATCTTTTGTTGTTTTTTCGCCACCTCTCGAAGTTAGACTGGGACCCTATACGCCGTGATCACACACACAGTCACACACACACACACACACACACACACACACACACACTCACAGTCACACACACACACACACACACACACAGCTGCGCACTCGAAGTGAGTGCAACAACGCTTTCTCTCCTTGTCTCATGTTGATCCAATGCTGCGCAGCCAGCGTGCTGCGCACGTATGCAGTGAAGACTCAGACAAGGCGCAAGATTCCTGTCCCCTCTCTTAAAAGTTTCCTCCCATAAACTTCACTTGAAAATTACGTTTAAGAAACTTTAATAATGATGTTGCCTCAGTGGCAGGCACAGCGCGTGTCACTGTCTCTAGACTCCTCGACAACTAACTCAATGCAGAGAGATGGCTCCGCCTCTGCAAGCCACAAGCCCACAACTCGTCGCTAATGCAACGCAATGTAGGCTTGTAGATCAGCTCTGTTCCCTGCGCATCTATTAAGGGAAGAAAATAAATAAATATCGTGTGACTGCGTGTCTGTGGGAACCGATAGAGAGAACCGAAATTGAATTATTGTAATGGGTACCCGGTACCCAGGCATGTTCGGTTCGGTACATACTTGGTCCCGAAATTCGGTACCCACCCCTAATCATAGCGTTTAGTTCCCTCTGTGTCACAAGTCTTTGTGGAGGAGTAAAATCCAGCTTTTGCTGCTTGGACTGCGTGGCACCATGTCCATCTGTGGCGGCGTTATTATCATCGCGGGTGTTAGTGTTGGCCACTAGTTTAGTGGAAGCGTGTGTCGAGGAGAGATGCTTTTGCAAATTGGAGTTGCTTTGGACAGACGAGGACAAACGCTTACCCCCGGCACACAATGTGCACTTCACATAAACATTCTTCCCTTTCTTTTCAATGAAGGTGAAGTATTGATTGTACCGCCAGTTTGTGAAAGCCATCTTGTCGGACTCGGATTGTTCGTCGTGACTCGCCATCTCTTCTCTACTGTCTGGTTGTTGTTAAAGTTAGTTTGTGTGTGTGTGCGCCGCGCTGGGTTTGTGTGTAAAAAAACACCCATGAAGATACCAATACCAAGGATTCGACCGTGAGGTCATGACTCATGTCACTGCTTAAACAGCGTCGAGTGTTACTTCCTGGTTGCGTAACAGCAAAAAGTAAGAGACATCACTGTCGTATCCTTGGTATTTTATTCTAACCGTGTCATGTTTGCAGCAGCAGGAAGAGCAGCAGCATGCATTGCACACACAGAGTCACAGACACACACACACTGTCAGCCTGCCCGTGGTAACAGAAAGCTTGGGGACACTTAACATAATAACGGAGCACATTTCATTGTCAGTAACGGTAACTGCGTTGTAACGATGACAATTGTAATTAATTAGATTACCAGTTACTGAAAAAAATAACGACGTTAGGTAGCGCCGTTTGTTTAAACGCCGTTATACCTATAACTCTATGCGTTATACCCAACACTGGGGATTTCTAAGTGAGCTTGTAGATCAGCTATTTTCAAATAGCCAAAGTTTAAATAGGGCTGAAGTATGTTTTGTAATAATGAGATGTAGAAGTAAAAGTATTATAAATTGTGGAAATACTAAAGTAAATTACACTAAGTAAATAAAAAAATCACACCTGTGTGAAATGAGGGGCGCTCTTGTCATTGTACATGTTAGCGGACATTTGACGCATCGCTACATAAGGTACATATGGTCCCTTATTGGCCAAGCGCTACATAAGGTGGTCTCTTATTGGCCAAGCGCTACATAAGGTGGTCTCTTATTGGCCAAGCGCTACATAAGGTCCATAAGGTGGTCCCTTATTGGCCAAGCGCTCCATAAGGTGGTCTCTTATTGGCTGTCATGGCTGGCTCTTGCCATGACAAACATCAGGAGCAGGAGACAGTCGAAAGTTGAACAAAGTATATATTTATTGTAAAATAGGCCTAGACATTAACTCAAATAACTGCAGGATGATAACATAATCAGGCAACAAATCCTATGAGGTGTGGAGTCAGTAATCAGTGGTGTGGTGGTGATGGATGTGTGGAACATGGTGTGATGTGTGTGTGGATGGAAAGAATAAGGTAAACATCAATGGGAAGACATGGAGGCAAGCAGGCAATGGAGGCACAGACAGCAGCTCAGTGTGAATGGCAGGGACCTTGCTTTTATAGCTCACTGGAGGCACCGGGCCCAGGTGCTCTCCAATGAGCAATCAAGACGTGCCCCACCCAGGCTCACCTATAGGGAGACAATTAGGCAGGTGCACCCTAACCACTACACATACTGTGTGTCTATAATGTGTGTGGGGCATCACACCCCCCCCCCCCTTAAAGTCGTGGTCCCACTAGGAACCACGGTTCCCCACTTCACATGAAATGAATGGACTACAAGTTAATCAAACACATAAACAAAAACAAAATCAAATAAGTGCACTTTATATCCATCAAATGTACCTAAGGTTAATTAACGAAAAAGTCCCACTAACCAAAGATTTTACATCTTACCATTAAGTGCAGTATATATCAATCAAATTTACATAATGTTAACATTAGCTTTTACCATGGTTTTCCTACATATTAAAATACTTAACAATGCAACAAGGCTTACCAAACAAATATACACCTGTATGCTATACCCAAATACCTGCCTCCCCACTTTGCCACACCATCCTGCCCCCAGCCTCAGCAACCTTGTATACAGGAGCGATTTAAGAGAGCCGGAGACAGGATAGTCTATATTGAGGAAAACAAGAAACAAGATATGTAAGCACAACAGGTTAACACATTATTCTAGGTAACCGTTATTAATATGTTGAACTCTAGAGTGCAATAACACTCAGCACCCTGGCCCTGCAACACCCTGGACTCTCCTTCCCCCTCAATGGCTGGATCTGATTTTTAGCTAGCAATACGGCCACCAGGGAGCAGGACAGGCCAAAGGTCACAAACCCAGGCGCACTAAATAAAAACAGAGGACATCAAGTATTAGAGAACATCATGAAGCACCATAAATATAGACACCAAATAGTTCGTCCTCTACTCAGTCACTGCCATTGACTGAGCAGAAGGACACATGGTGACTGACTGACTACTCATAGCAAAGCCTTAACAGGTTTACATGACACAACTGAGTTGCTTTGCGTAGATTAGGAGTGGAAATTATGTAGCTGACTTTAGACACACGCTCGACAACAGTGTATGGCCCCGTGAGCCTCGCTTGGAAAGGCAAAAGAGCCAACACGTGTTCGCCGGGTCTGAACTCCCGACGTTCAGCCCGTCGACCAAATGAACGCTTCCTTTTCACTTTAGAATTTACAATGACATCTTTGGTAGGCTCAGGAGAACCCGCCCGATTTAACAGTACTGCTGATGACACATTTCCCCACACACTTCCCCCAGCATGCATGTTACCCAGGAGAACATCAACCCCAGCCACAGGTAACGCCGCACGCAACGCCACCTCCACCTCGCCCTGAACCAGACCACACTCGAGATATAGCTTGTGTATAGGAGCAGGGATTGTGGACATGCCCATACCACGGCTCAACATGACACGCCCTGTAGCCGACTGTGAAGAGAATGGTAGGACTGAGTCAAGAACATACGTGCCCTGCGCCGCCGTGTCTCTCAGAATTGTCACAGGCACCCCCTTTCCACAAACGGTCGATACGTCTCATCTACACCGCCGAGACTACTCCCGCTCTCATGTAAAGGACTTACCGACCTCACATATGACACCGGCGCACAAGCCGCAGTTGACTTCACCTCTGTTGTTTCTCTTTGTTTCCATGCGTAACAGTTTGGTTTGATATGACCTCTCTTTCCACAATAGTGACATGTTCTGTCACCGTCACGAGCAGCCAAACCTTTCCCGTCCTCCGTGTTAACATTTCCCTTGAAAGGTGCGCCGCGACCGCCGTCCCCATGGCTGGATTCAATGTTCCCCCTGTGCGTAATTTGGGCACCCCGTGGATCCCAGTCTCGGTGCGTCAACACATATTGATCAGCCAAAGCGGCAGCTTCTGCTACAGTCTTAACCTGCTGTTCCGTGAGATAAGTTGCTATCTGACTCGGAATTGCATTTTTAAACTGCTCTAGCAGCATCAACTCACACAACCCCTCACATGTGTCCCCACCTGCAGCCATACGCCAGCGGTTAAAGTTAATCACAGATTCCCGCGAGAATTCCAAATATGACATTTCGTCACCTTTTCTGTTATTCCTAAAGCGCTGACGATAACTTTCAGGTACCATCTCATACAACAAATCCTATGAGGTGTGGAGTCAGTAATCAGTGGTGTGGTGGTGATGGATGTGTGGAACATGGTGTGATGTGTGTGTGGATGGAAAGAATAAGGTAAACATCAATGGGAAGACATGGCGGCAAGCAGGCAATGGAGGCACAGACAGCAGGTCTGCCTCCTATGGATCTCTCAGTGTGAATGGCAGGGACCTTGCTTTTATAGCTCACTGGAGGCACCGGGCCCAGGTGCTCTCCAATGAGCAATCAAGACGTGCCCCACCCAGGCTCACCTATAGGGAGACAATTAGGCAGGTGCTCCCTAACCACTACACATACTGTGTGTCTATAATGTGTGTGGGGCATCACATTGGCCAAGCGCTACATAAGGTCCATATAAGGTGGTATCTTATTGGCCAAGCGCTCCATATGGTCCATAAGGTGGTCTCTTATTGGCCAAGCGCTACATAAGGTCCATATAAGGTGGTCTCTTATTGGCCAAGCACTCCATAAGGTCCATAAGGTGGTCTCTTATTGGCCAAGCGCTACATAAGGTCCATAAGGTGGTCTCTTATTGGCCAAGCGCTAGCCCATAAGGTCCATAACGTGCATGGTCCCTTATTGGCCAAGCGCTCCATAAGGTCCATAAGGTGGTCCCTTATTGGCCAAGCGCTGCCACCAACATGTGATAGGTTAGCCCATTTGCTCGTTTACATATGACATAAACTTTCCCTTCAATGTCAACGGCGTTTAATGTTTTGATGATTAATTTACGTCATATTTAGCGGAATTTCTGATGTCATGTCTCCGTTCGTTGTCAATGGCAAAACTTGAGACGTGTCGGGAACAGAAGCTGTTCATAGGAGGGGCTCTAACGCCCCCTAAAAACTAAACTGTGTACTTCAGTGCAGTAGATGGGCACATGGGTAATGTTCTGCACTCAGGACCTCGAAGCATGGAGGGAGTGAGATATGGTTGAGAGTCTGACCATGGCCAAAGCATCTCGGGTGGAGATTGAGAACTATAGCCCCCCCCCCCCCCCAATAAATAAATAAATAATCATACTGGGTCCCTGCATGGAACAACAAATTTCCAGATGGCGGTCGGTGGCCAATTACAGATAATCCTAGGGGTCCTTGACATTAAATATTGAGCGCCACTGACATTTTTTCTGAAAACCTTTCTAAATGGGTTTAAAGCAGAGTTTAGTGGTAATGGTGGTAGGATATATATATATATATATATATATATTTTTTTTTTACAGTACAACAGGACTGGTAGAACAGGTCCGGCGTGTTTTCGGGGAAAAAAAACAGTTTTCCACTTCAAGTCAAGCCTGTGCTTGAAACATGAGTGGCACAGATCACGTTCACTCTGTCTGTGTGTGTGTGTGTGTGTGTGTGTGTGTGTGTGTGTGTGTGTGTGTGTGTGTGTGTGTGTGTGTGTGTGTGTGTGTGTGTGTGTGTGTGTGTCAAGGTCACAACGTTTGACTTTTACAGAAGGAGAAGTGTGAGTGAAAGTCATTGTTTTGTTTTTGTGGGGAGAAGAACATATATCGTAAGAAATAATGTTTCAAGGAGAGGCACGGATCTACAGTATGTGCACTTTGATAGGTCCATTAATCTATAGGTGCACTTTGATAGGTCCATTAAACTATACGTAGGTGCACTTTGATAGGTCCATTAATCTATAGGTGCACTTTGATAGGTCCATTAATCTATAGGTGCACTTTGATAGGTCCATTAATCTATAGGTGCACTTTGATAGGTCCATTAATCTATATGTGCAAGGTGGTAGCACTTTAAGTGTCAGGTGCACAATAGTGTTGATTTGATTTTGTCGACTAAAACAATGACGAGAAATGTTTGTCTTTTCTTTACTGCCAAAAATGAAACAAAAAATAAATAAAAACTAAGACTAAAACTAAGTCAGAATATTTTGGCAATTTTGTCCACAAATGAAAACTAGACTAACATGCCCGGGAGGGACTATAGTGGACAAGAAATCCATGCTGAAAATAGCCGATCCACAAGCTCACAACACGTCGCAGGCTCGCAGCGCAACCACATGTAAAATCTGCCATTATGACGACATCAAGGCCTGCCTATCGCCAAAATTAACTGTAGACTATTTTTCATACTGTAGATCTACATTTTAGATCTACAAGCTCATAGCGTGCCACCGAGTGGAGCGCTAAGAGCTTGTAGGTCTGCTATTTTTGAAAAATCGAAGAGCGACTGACATAGAAGACATTTTTAGAATCTGATCTCAGGTCAGAATGAAAACTGTCAGGATGTAGAAGATATTTTTTGAATCTGATCTCAGGTCAGAATGGGTTAATAATCACAGGACAATAGATGGTTTGTCAAATTGGACTGATTGATAGTCTTATAGGTCTTAGTCTAGCTCTATGCTATTTGGTTGTAATGACACATATATGTTTTTGTTACATTGGCCAATATAAACAGCCTTGCGTACAATATCACTGGGTTTTACAGCGATTTGTGTGGCACTCAGCAGTGCAGTCTTAAGATGGGATACTGATGCATCAGAAGCGAACTGTGCGGCCACTGTGTTGAAAAGCTGAATCTGAACCAAAGGATTGTCTGTGTGATCTTATGTGATGTTAACAATTGATTTGATCAATCCAATGCGACCATTCTTTAGCTCCACTGTGTAGCTGTTGTGTTTGTGCCCTTTTCCATAATCTTCTGCTTGTGTACACCTTTCCTTTCACAATCGCTCTCTCATAGATCTCAGCTGTGTCGTTGTTATCTTCAGATGCATTAGGAAGAGGGCACAGAACAGACCTTTCAACTGGATTAAGCTTTTTCTGGCGAGGACACCCTAGCAACACAATATCATCCAACTGTTTTGCCTTTGCAATCAGGGGGTATCCACTCAACCAGTCATTGACTAGCTTGTCAACTCTATGTGAAATGTTATTGCTCGTCTGAGACAGCTTCAGGAGCACAGGGATAAACTTGAGTGTGCTAAACTGCCGTGCAATTTGAGTTGGAACATAATTAGTCCCATGGCATAACCTTGTCAGTTTACTGTTGTCTCCTTCAAAGCAAAATGTCTTCTCTCTCCTCGGCCAAATCTGACCTTCTTTGTCAGGTCTGGCCCGGTGTTAAAATACACGGCATCCGTCATTGTAGTTCATTGACAAAATGAATGTGTTCTACAAGTTGTTCAACCTTCCCAATTCCCATTAAGTAAATGCAAGCAGCTGTCCGATAAATGGGACAATGATACCAGATATATGAGCAATATCCTCAGGCCCTCTGGTCAGTAGTGTGAATGAAGACTTTGTTTTATTGTCAAACTTGACAGCTACAGTACCTCTTTTTCTACTTTTTGTCTCAGTTCTGCAACTTTGGGGTGTGTGGACTTATGTGTAATTACACACATGTATACACATCACATGATGCAAAGGATAAAGCCGCAAGCTTTTTTGTGTCGATACTTTTTATAAGTGTAACCAAGTGTAGCAAAGGATTTACTCTTGGTATGACTACGCCACCTTGAGATCATTCAAGGAATTAACTAACTAGACCAGTAAACTGGGTTCCCCAACATATGCAAGTACATTTATAAGGACTTGAGACACAGTTCCAAAAACAGGAAATTTATTAAACGTTTAAGAATAAGTGTACAAAACATGTATTATTATATATCATGCGAACAATATCCTTAAAACCGGTAGGCTACTAAAGCCAATACACAGGTCAAAACTAAACGTTTAAGACTAAGTGTACAAACCATTTATTATTATATATCATGCGAACAATATCTTTAAAACTGTAGGCTACTAAAGCCAATACACAGGTCAAAACTAAACTGATAAAAGGGGGAAACAATTGTTGTATTCGGAGCCAGTGGGGCCACTAGGCAAAACAGCTGACCAGTCTCAACGGGGAGCTAAGCAGCTAGAAAGCACAATCTACCCAAAGAACAACCAAGAAACAAACTATTAATGAACTAAACACACGCACAGCATGCAAGAAAAAACAGGAGCGACACCGTGAAGAGAGGTGCTCGCATTCACAGCCAAACCTTAGTCGTGACTCGTGGGCTAACGTGAGGTCCTAACTTGCCGCAACCCATACGGCCAGTCGGCTAAGTCACCCAACGGCTCCCTTCGGCATCCATATACAACAGGTTCAGTAGCAGTGTACTCGCCACCATGTGGGGGGGGGGGGGAAACAACAAATTAATACACAAACGAAAACGGCTCAATGAACAGAAAGAAACAGAAATGGCTCAAAAAAAACTTAAACTAAACAAAAGAAACAAAACAAAACAGCAGTGGCTAGATCTTTAAATGTCCATATGTGCCCTCACATTCCCTCCTGCCACATGAAAGAGGTCAGCACAGCTAGGGCACATGAATCATCAACCCTGGCACCAGTATAGATAAAAACCCAGTAGCAGACCCAGGTCTCGAGACCCTCGGCAGCATTCACCAAACATCTCATGTTGGCTAGATGACAGGGCCTTTAAATAGTCACTTGATTGTCAATGAGGAAGTGGACTGTCCCTATGGTGGCTCCTGAGGCTCAATTCCAGCCGGCTACATAAGGGTGACTGACAATGTATGCGACTGGTAGTTCAGGTACTTTTTACTACTTTTTCCAGGTACACCAAAGATCACATGCAGTTCAAGCCATTCTCCACAAGAGGGCGCAGCGTTGCATTCCGAATATAATGATGTATTATTATTTGCTCTTTGGATCGTATACATGAATACATAGGTCTATCACATAGTTGAATGTGTAGCCTATAAATATTAAATAAATGTGTATAAATAAACGAGTGACCTGTCCCTGTTTCTTTTCCATTATGATCATTTTCCCATCCTGTAATCAAGTGTTGCATATTTGATCAGTTTCATACTCTACATTATTCCAGGCCACTTTATAAAAATAAAAATAAACTGTAGCATACAGTCAATAGTCATGCAAAACTGAGCTTTAGAGAAACGATGACGTCACCGCTCATTAGCGCATATCTATGCATATCTTTACTATAATATAGGTGAGAAATGCAGCTTGCGCCTGGAAACTATATCTATCCGATTGTTCATGTTTTTATATCACTGTTAATAACTGATCATTGTTGCATCAACTGCACCACATCACCAGCGAGCAAAGGCTCTGTATGCTGCTCCAATAATAAATAATATCAGCCTGCTATAGACCGATTCACAGAGGGGTGCCCTGGGCGCGGCCATTACTGAGGTGTAATCCATGGAGCAGGTGCTCCGTAGGCCAGGTGTAGCTAATCAGTGCTGCTGCTCTCAATGGTACACCTCAGTAATGGCCGCACCCAGGAAACCCTCTGTGAATCGGTCTATAGTCCAGAACTCCAGTCCACGGTGGCCTACGAACCAGGTGTTCGTAGGCTGTATTAGTGCTGAATTAATTGCGGAAGCAATTTTTAAGCACAATTATTAATTACTCTTCATGTGCACCGCACTCTCACTATAGGTGCGTCCCCGGGAAGGATTTAAGCAGTTATTAATTACTCTTCATGTGCACCGCAATCTCACTATAGGTGCGTCCCCGGGAAGGATTTAAGCACAGGAATCTTTGAAAGGTGTCATAGTTTTAGAAATATAGTGCTTTCAAAATTTGAGACTTTTATAATGGGGCTCATAGCAGATTTTGGCACGTCAAAAAAACACTTTTTATTATTCAGCTTACTGTGGAGACACATGCGGGAACTTTTTACTTTGAAATGTTTTGTAGTTTCTGAGAAATATAGTGCTTTCAAATTTGAGACTTTTATAATGGGGCTCAAAGAACAAAGAAGAAAAAAAAACACAAGACATCCATCAGGGCTTCAAACTCGCAGGAGAGTACTCAGTAAAAAAATAAAAAAAGGGGGTAAAGATAAAACACGAACGAGACTACACACATGCCACGAACAGGCCAACGAACAGGCCAACCACCACACACATATCTTAAAACAGTGCTGCTGCAACTATTCCACCCACCCACTTACAAACGTTGTACCCAACCACGGGAAACCCTGCAACAATGCAGAGCTGCGTAAAAGTTACCACAAATCCACCATTTACTACCGCGAGATACGGGACTTGAGTAAGAACACACGCCGCCAACGCTAACCCCACAGGGGGCCCCACCAGCCCACCAGCCCATTTCCACTTTATCTCTCTCTCATATCTCCTCCGTCCTCTTGCTTCGGTTTCTTCATCAATGGGATTCCTCCTGCCTTCCTGGAAATACAGGACATTACCACATTAAAACAATCGTGCAGTGAATGATTAAGGCGAGACACGGTAGGTGAAAACCTGCCTTTTTTCTTTTTCAATTTTGAGATCATCATATGAACAAATAAATCTCATTAGGCACAACAATGTCATTGTCCCATGTCCTTTCCAAAACACATAGGCCTACTTATTGTATATTATGTGTCTGCCCCTAAAATAAAATAAACAGTTTACTGTATCAATGAAACTTGATCATGTACAGTGACTGATTTGCCATATTCATACTTAATTTCAGTGGCAGAAGTTGAGAGAGGCCTGGAGTCACTACATATGACCAGGGAGCATGGTTGAGGCAGCAGCTAGTATGGCCATTTCCACTTTTAACGAAGGGGCCTCTGCCATGCTAAATGTTATGGAGAAGTTGTGGCTTCAGAGCACTCATGTTAAGCCCGACACACACCGTCTGCGACCGTCTGCGGCCCGACGCGCGGCGCCGCCTGGAAAATAGAACTGGGTTCTATCGGCGCGCCAGGCGACGCGGCAGAAGGAGCCGGTGTGCGATAGGTTCATTGAAAATAATGGAGGCAAGAAAAAGGAGCACACTCTGGAGATTTAACCCTAGTATATTGAATGAACAGAGAATAGAACAATTCTCAAAGGACATAACTGATTATTTGGAGCTTAATGATAATGGTGAGGTGTCTCCGCCCATGGTCTGGGATGCATGTAAAGCAGTGATGAGGGGTAAGGTGATAGCAATAGCGTCTTTACTCAAAAAATGCAGAACAGAAAGACTTAATATATTACAAATAGAATTGAAAAACCTTGAAACTAGACATAAAGACTCAATTGACCCTAGAATTAAAGTGGAATTAGCGACCAAAAGGAATCAGATTGACCAATTATTTAACCAAGAAATCCAGAAGAAAATGATGTATACTAAACAAAAATATTATGAGGGAGGTAGCAAATACACAAAACTGTTGGCATATAAACTCAGGAAACAACAAGCAGATAATACAATATATAAAATAACAGATCCCAACACCAAAGTTATACATCATGGACTAGAGGAAATTAAAAATTGTTTTACAGATTATTATAAAAACCTTTACTCTCAGCCACCTGTGGCAAATGATGAGCAGATGCATGCACTACTCAACTCCATAAATTTACCAACTCTCACAGCTGATCAAAATAAAGGTTTAAAGGCATTGATATCGCAAGATGAGATTCTCTCGGCTATAGCCAGGTTGAAAGCTAATAAATCTCCGGGAACGGATGGATTCACATCTGAATGGTATAAGGCCCTAAAGGAGGTTTTGACACCTATTTTACAAAAAACTTTCAACTGGGTTTTGACAAAAAATGAGATTCCAATATCTTGGAATGAAGCGATTATTTCGGTCATACCTAAAGGTGATAAAGACAGACTGGATTGTGGAAATTATAGACCAATTAGTGTACTGAATCTGGACTACAAACTGTTCACATCAATTTTGTCTAAGAGACTTGAAAATATTATACCAGATGTCTGCCATCTTGACCAGACAGGTTTTGTCTCCTCCCGTACAACACATGATAATATTAGAAGATCTATTCATGTTATTGACCATATAAATCAGAATAAGATGCCAGCTATGCTGATAAGTGTTGACGCTTTTAAAGCATTTGATTCTGTGCGACATAAGTTTTTATTTAGAGTTATGGAAAAATTTGGATTTGATCAGGTGTTTATTAAGACAGTGGAAGCCCTTTACAGTAGACCATCAGCTAGAATGAAGATCAACGGCAAGCTTTCTGACTCATTTCTGTTGGAACGGTCGTCTAGACAGGGGTGCCCAATTTCTCCAATACTGTTCGCGATTTTTATTGAACCTCTGGCGCAATGGATCAGACAGAATGATTCAATTAAGGGTATACTAATGCCAGCAGGTGAACAAAAATTGGCCCTTTTCGCGGATGATATTCTTGTGTATCTGTCGAGCCCAACAGAGTCCTTGCCCGCGCTGATGTCTGTGTTGAAAGAATATGGATCATACTCAGGCTATAAAATAAATGAACAAAAAACACAAGCTCTCAACATGTATGCTCTAGGTACAAAATTCGGTGGGACAAACAATCTGTGAAATATCTAGGTATTACATTACCGACAGATTTGTCCAAACTAGAGGAGTTAAATTATGACCCTCTCAGGAGGGATATGAGGGGTGATATTGATAGATGGAATTTAATTCCATATTTAAATCTGAGTTCACGCATAGAATCTGTAAAAATGAATGTACTGCCAAGACTTCTATATTTGTTTTTATCAGTCCCTATCTCAAAACCAGAACAGTTCTTCTCTGAGTGGGATAAAGCTATATCCAGATTTATCCGACCATTGATTGGATGGTGTAAGCCAAGTTATAAATCAAGATGGAAAGATATAGAGGGTTCAATGGGAAGGGGGCTACCTATTAATATGTTGGTGGGAGACCCATCCTTGGTCAAACATTTGTCAGATCCTCAGAATGTGATGATAACAGGTTCATTGAAGGTGTGGAGTGAAATAATTAGGAGATATAAGCTGAAGGACAAAACTGGAATTCTCAAATGGTTTGCATATGATCCAGACTTCAGACCTAGTACACATGACATGAGGTTTAGAGGTTGGATTGGGAATGGCCTCTCTGCATACTCTTTTAAAACAGGGTAATGTGATGAGCTTCCAGGACCTGAAAGACAAATTTAATTTGCAGAATTGGGACCTTTTTAGGTACCTACAAATCAGAGACTTCATAAATAGAAAACTATTAAGAAGAGAAGATACAGGATAACAGGAGTAGAGATCATTAAGATTTTCCAAAATGCATATGCAGACTCTACTTATCTAAAGATAGTCTCACATTTATATGAAGTTCTGCAAAACATGAAAGGAGATAATACTCTGAATATATATATTTTTTTTAAAGATATTTTTTTGCGGCTTACGCCTTTTATTGATTTTTGAAGGGACAGACAGTAGGCTGACAGGAAACGGGAGAGAGATGGGGGGATGACATGCAGTAAAGGCCGTGTCGGGCTCGGGAGTCGAACCCGCGGCACACTGCGACTGGATTACCAGTCAGGTGCCCAGACCGTTACGCCACGGCCTGGGCAATACTCTGAATATTAAAGCAAGATGGGAAACGGAGGGCAACCTTACTATATCAACAGAAGAATGGGAAAGAATATGTGAACATCAGTGGAAAATGAGTAGTTCCCCCACATGGAGAGAATTCAGCTGGAAAAATGTGAGTCGTTTCTTTTGCACTCCAGCTCAGAAAAGACACTACACGCATCAGTCGGACTGTTGGAGACTCTGTGGGGAAACATTGGCGAATCATTTTCATGTTTTCTGGAGTTGCCCTTCTGTGGTTCCATTTTGGAGAAGTGTCCACAGTGTCCTGGAAGCAGTCTTTGGTGTTGACATTCCTTTTGATTTTAAAACCATGTATCTTGCAGATCTGGGAAGACTTCACTTTGCAAAGCAAGATCAGTATCTAATGAGGGTATTGCTGGTGGCATCCAAAAAAGCCTTAACAAAAAAGTGGCTTACAAATGTTATACCAACTATAAATGAATGGATTGATTTAATCTATGGTATATTTAGTATGGAAAGAATTACATTCAGCTTTAGAGGCCAGGTTGAAGTCTTCACAGATAACTGGTTTAGATGGATTGCTCATATCTCGACAATGAGACCTGATTTTGTTTAAACTCATCTGTTTAACCTGTAGAAACAGATAGCCTACACCTGTTTGAGGTACTAGTATTCTAGATCATCAATAGAGAAGAGAAGCAGATTTTTCCCCCTTGTGTGTATTGTATGTATATTGTCTTGTCTTGTTTTGTATTGTCTGTATTGTCAATTGTCTGATTAAAATTAAATAAAAAGTTAATGGAAAAAAAAGAAAATAATGGAGGCGGCTGCGCGCCGCGCGGCGGACGGAGCCGGTGTGTGGTGGGCTTTAGTGTCAGTGCAATGAGGGAAACGGATAGGGTCAGAATAGTCACAACCGCCACTGCAAAAAAAAAGGCTGAAGAAGCTGAGCACAGCTAAGAAAGTGACACGACATCAGCAGGAAATGAGTGAGGGACCTTCATATGGGGCAGGCATGGCTAGGACAGGAGAGGGATGAGTAACTATAGTAGTTACTGTATTTTCTATTTTATCAGTTTTATAATGACTCACATGACATCACTCACTGATGACATTGGGACATGATGATATTATGGGCCGTATGCAATCAGTTATTGTTGTTTTTGATGAGATTTATTTGTTCATATGATGATATGATGCTATGTTATTGTTGTTGACAAGTGAGAGATGAGATACTGCGTCTCAAAATAGTTGATTCAACTAAAAAATACAAATCTTTAAAGTCCGTTTTCTCAAAATGAGTTTTTCCTCATACTTGGGACAAAGAATCTCCAGTTCTGTTGCACATACATACACAAAACTTTCCAGTTTTATTCATATCTATATCCTGCAGATATTTACAGAAGGGATTGTTGATATATCATTCATAGCCTGATTTACATCACATTTTATTCCTAAAGTGATAATTAGAGATATCAAAAATCCCATCTGTAATTTTCTTTGTCTCTAATATGTCAAGAAAATGAAACCATAATTTTGAACCTGGCTTTATCCAATCTTCAGATTTATCGTCCCGAAATATATGCAAACTAGATAAAGTGCCAATCGGCACAGGTCTCCACCAGGATTCTTCCTCAGCCTAGTGGGAATATGCATGCACAGTTTCATTGCAATTGGACGCTGCGTTGAGGAGTTGTGGCCATTTGCTACTCCTGAAAACTGTAGGAGCCAATCGTGGCCAATCAGGATGGAATATGAGAAATCAAACAAAGCTGTCTTGATCACATGACTATGGAGATCATGTGTACCGATTTGCGTGAAATTTTGATAAAATCTGAAGGAGTAATAATAGAAAATGTGTTTTACATATGTCGGCCTCCTGGTGGCGCTATAAAGAGCAGATGTGAAAAATTCCAGACAAAGGTTTTTCCTTGGCCTCTAGGGAGTTGGCATACAAAGTTATCCACAGATCCGTGCAGTTAGAGGTAAAAACACTTTTTGGCCAGTTATAGCGCCACCTTGAGGCTGAGTTGAAATTGTTCATGTGGCATTTTGTCCTCGGCCTAGTGGGAATGTGCGTGCACAATTTCACGGAAATCATGCGATCAGCATTTGGTTTGAAACTGAGCACTCCTGTGAACTTTGGAAGCCAATCTTAACCAATCAGGATGGAGTGTGAGAAATCTGAAAGACCGGTTTCGTTGAATGGCTGTAGAGAGACTGTGTACCAATTTGCGTGATGTTTGGACAAAATCTGTAGGTGTACTGTGCAAAAACTTGTTTTGCACAAAGCGGCCTCCTGGTGGCGCTATAACAGGCCGTTCTGGAAAGTTTGGGGCAGAGGTTCATCGTTGGCATCCAGGGAGTGTGTGTGCAAAATTTGGCATCGACCGGGTTAACGGTGGCCGAGATTAGCTGCTAACGGACGGACAGACGGACACACGGACGGACGGACGGAGTGCAAAACATACTCTCCCCCTAGGCCTTCGGCCTGGTGGAGACAATTAGCGCATATAATGCCTCATTTGCATATTTAAACATATAATTTCAGAAAAGTTGTAATACAAAAAAGCTTAGTCTTAATGTAAGTAATCAACTGGAGAAGTTTCATTGTGATAGCTATTAGTTAACTTTTTTTACCATGGTTAAGGTGATATTCTTCAATCTGTTGATTGGGGGCCTTCAAATTCGCCTCGTTCTCTTCGGTTTCCTGGAAATACAGGACATTACCTTTTAATTTAAAATAAACAATAAACAACTCAGGTTGAAGACCACACCTATCGCTGCATGCCTTGGCTGGCGTCTCACTGTCAAAGTCATCCCAGATAGCAAAAGATGTTAATTCAACGTTGACTTTTGGTCAGATTGGTTATTTTTGGTTGAGGTTGAAATACCTATGTTGATTCAATGTCTAATTACAGTTAACCATTTCAACGTTTGAAAAGCTGTTGTTGAATCAATGTATTATAGATGCTGATTTTTCAATGTTGAAATGCCCTACAATTAATTGACATTGTTTCAATCCTATGGTTTCAATTGTGATGGGGGGGGGGATGGGGGGAGAACCTAGGTTGAAAAACCTATGTTGATTCAATGTCTAATTACAGTTATCATTTCAACGTTTGATTGATTCAATTGAATCAATGTATTATAGATGGTGATTTTTCAATGTTGAAATGCCTTACAATGAATTGACATTGTTTCAATCCTATGGTTTCAATTACAGGGTTAGGGTTATAGGGTTAGGGTTAGGGTTAGGGTTAGGGTTTGGGTTAGTCGCGGGACTACCCGAGACCACCACAGGGACCGGGTCGCGGCCCCGATCGCAGCCGTATAAGTTTCGGGCCAAACGGACATACGGTCGCGGCGGTAGCCCTGAACGAAGGCCTACAATTTGCCGACTTTGACGCACGACAACGCGCCAACGATAAAACATTACGGTCCGACGTTCGGATATGTCGGAGAGCTTGCCCAGACGAACAGTTTGGTGTCTTCGATGTACACCTCCGACAGTCGTACAAAACGTCATTCACTTTGGCTGTGTCCATCAGACAGCTCATATACCCATAGACTTTAACAGCATCCTGACTGAAAAAGTGAAACAAGACCCCGCCTCCTAGAAAGGTCGCCCAAGGACGTTCTATAGATCCACGCGTGCGTCTCTGGGAGCTCTATAACATATCCGAAAATCAGACCCGAAGGCCTTACCGTTGTGGCGTTCTAGTGAAGAAAAGGTTTTATGTTCGCACACGCCGACGTCGATGATCGTAAGTCTGTTCGTGATGAGCCTTATACGTCTGCGATCGCGGAGACGAGGCGATCGTTGTGATAGTCTCGGTTTTTTTATGCGACCTTTGGAACCTCAAATCTAACCCTAGGCTCATTTTTTTTAGGCCCCAAAGGTCACCATTGCAGTCTTTTGGCTGAACTTTGACCTTTGCAAACGTCGTGGAAAGTCCAGACCGGCGCCATTGGATTCGGCATGCTCTAAATATGAAGAATACGTCTTGTGTACGAAAGAATAACATTAAAAAAATGTTTTAAAGGTCTGTTTTGTGTCTTCACAGTTTCTGGAGGAGAGGAGAGGAGGGGAGAGGAGAGGAGGGGAGAGGAGAGGAGGGGAGAGGAGAGGAGAGGAGAGGGGAGGGGAGGGGAGGGGAGGGGAGGGGAGGGGAGAGGAGGGGAGAGGAGAGGAGAGGAGAGGAGAGGAGAGGAGAGGAGAGGAGAGGAGAGGAGAGGAGACCTACAAGCTCGTAGTGCGGCATTACAAGCTTGTAGGTCTGCTATTTTTTTTTATTGAAAACGAAAAACCTCATGTTTCTGTATCAGTGGTTCTCAATATTTGCTCAAAATGCATCTCAACATGCATTACAAAAAGTCAATAATAATTATGTTTATTAAAATACAATACCATACATGTATGGCCCACATTACATTATCAAATATTTAAATATTTATTAATTCAATACGGTGCTCTTGTCATTTTGGTCGGCACAAAATAATACATGAATGAATAAATAAATAGATATTATTTACATAAAATAATACATAATAATATATACATTCACTGGAGGAAAACTGAATCACGTGACCATCCGCCAGGTTGTCATCGGATGGGGGGTGTTAACGAGACCATGCGAGATCTCACGGGACTTGAGTCAGTTCAAAGTTGGCTGGCGGGCGGCCGTTTGTAGCTTAGAGTATAAGGGTCTGTTTTGCAGTAGCAGGAACTTTTGGAAACGTGGGCTAAACAGCGTGTGAAATAAACAAGAAACAAACTGGTAAGTCGTTACGGAATATCATTTATTATCCCATTCAGATACCACCACTTACTTGTTTTACCACTGTTTACGTTTGTATATTATCTATCATGCCGTAAAGTCCGAGGTTTTATGCTGGCTAATTATGTCTAATTGGTGAGCCATGCTACTATTGTTTTATGCCGTTCAGATGCCATCATATGGCTGTTATCGTTTAAATACATGTTAACTTTTTGTAATTATCCCCGGACCCCGTGCCGTGGAAAGTTAGTCCGGAGTCTGTTGCTTGTAGGGCTACTGTGCACTGTGTGTATCCAATAGTAGCTAGCATGCTGGTTATTCATGTTATCGCCGCCATTTTGCTAACGACTCTCGCGATTAAAACTTATTTAATTTGTTTATGTGCATATACGCGTATATATTATTAGCGTTTTTAATTGTTACATAAGCATTGATGTAACCAGCACCACGGTGAAGCAGTTCTTCATTTATAATGGTGAACAAAGCTGCGGTACCTCCTAGCCCCATATGTGCCCTCTCCCTACGCTCATTCTGTAGCGAGAGGGCACATATGGGCTACGGTACCTCCATGGGGCTAATGCTAAAGTCTAGCCATAAGGACTGACTGGGTTTAATTTGTTCCGGCCTAAAACGGCTACAGATTAATACGGAAACGGCATGAGTGTGTGTGTGTGTGTGACTGTGTGTGTGTGTGTGTGTGTGTGTGTGTGACGTGTGTGTGGGGGGGGGGAGGGGAGGTTTACCGGATATAGTCACATGAGACTCAGATTGTTTCTGTAAGTCAAGTTTCATAACAATCTATGTTACTATAGTGAGCTTGTAGATCTCTCTGCAAGTCAACTTAAGTTTCATAACTATGTATGATGTTGCTATAATGAGGCTCTGAGCTTGTAGATGTGTTCTTTTAGAACTACTTTTAAACCATGGTTTTTTCCAAAAAAAAGCTTATTAATGCTGCATTTATATATATATTGTAATTTGTCTGTGTGTAGTCACAGCCAGGACACTACGGGCGCTGGTGTTGGATCGGCACAGGACACTAGGGGTTGGTCTCTGTGTAAGTCAAGTTTATAAATGGTGCATTTATATATTGTGCACACACACACACACACACACACACACACACACAATCTTTTATTCTTTGTTTCCCTATTTGTTTTCAGGGTCGTGGTACAAGAGGACTACAAGCAATACACAAGGCCAAGTAAATTAATAGCAGCACCACCTCACTTTACCAACAGAGAGATGGCCTCTTATTGGGCCAAAAGACGTAGAGTAGTGAAAACTGTAAGGGACATAGAGCGAGAGATCCTTCATGAATATGAGGAAATCTCACACATTTCCCAACTACCGGTAGATGCACCACCAGATTCCCATTTACACTTTGAAAATAACCTTATAGATGGCAGTGTAGCTGAAAATTACCCTATAGATGTAGCTTGCTACGATGTAGTTGATACTAATTATGTACAAATGGAAGATTCTCATATTGATAGCAGTGTAGCTGACTATAATGAAGTTGAATCAGATCATGAGCAAATGGAAAATGATCATACAGATGATAGTGTAGCTGGAAGTGAGGGAGATGATCTGAGTGATGGAGATGATCTGATTCATCGCCACTCTGACAGTGATGAGCATCAACCTAGTCAGGATCTGCTTATAAAGAGCCTAAGATATTGGGCATCCTCTTACTCTATCAGTCTGGTTGCTTTGTCTGCTCTGCTGTCCATCTTAAAGATATTTCACCCTAGGCTCCCTAAAGACGGAAGAACTCTGCTTAGAACGCAATCCAAGGTTGCAACCACTCAAATGCAAGGTGGCGAGTACTATCATTTTGGATTGGTGCGTGGAATACTTTCACGATTGAAATGTCTGAGATTACCAGTGAACCTCAAAACTCTTACTTTACAGTTCAACATGGATGGTCTCCCCATCTTTAAGAGTTCAAGACTTCAATTCTGGCCTATACTTGCAATGCTGAAATGTGATTACACAAAGTCTCCATTTATTGTCGGTATATTTTGTGGTTTGACCAAGCCAAAGTGTGTTGTTGAGTATCTGCAGCAATTTGTTAGCGACCTTAAAAATGTACTGGCTAATGGAATTATTCATAATGGTAAGCATTTGAATGCAGAGGTTTCCGCATTTGTGTGCGACGCTCCCGCCAGAGCCTACATTAAGAATATTAAGTCACATAATGGGTATTCCGGATGCGACAAGTGTGATCAAGAGGGTGTGTGGAGGAACAAAATGACGTATCCGGAAACAAATGTCAGGCTGAGGACTGACTTGAGTTTTAGTGATATGATTGATGAGCAACATCACTTAAAACAGACACTCAGTCCTTTAACAGGGATTGTAAAGATGGTATCTTCATTTCCAATAGATTATATGCACCTCTGTTGTCTTGGGTTGATGAGAAAACTGTTGAATATCTGGTTAAAGGGCAATCTAGCCACTAGACTTCCTTCACACGTGGTTAACAGTATGACAAGCAAACTGTTGGTGTTGCATTCCCACACCCCTGTTGAATTCAATCGCAAGCCAAGAGGTTTGAACGAGCTTGATCGTTGGAAAGCTACTGAGTTCCGATCCTTTATGTTATACTGGGGTCCTGTAGTTCTGAAGGATTGCCTTCCCTGTGAGTTGTATGACAATTTCATGTTGTTTTCAGTGGCCATGTATTTGTTTTTGTCACCTGAAATTACTGGCCAAATGGTTGAATTTGCCCATAAGTTGACCATTTCTTTTGTGGAACACTTTGGAAAACTCTATGGTAGAGATCAGATTGTGTTCAGTGTTCACCAGCTTATACATTTAGCAGAGGAATACAAACGATTTGGACCCTTGGATAATGTTTCTGGATTCCCTTTTGAGAATTATCTTGGCCAAATAAAGCATCTGTTACGCAAGCCAAACCAACCTCTACAGCAGGTAGTCAAAAGATTATCAGAAAAGCCACAGGTTGAGTTTCCACTAGCAACAGATGAACCAGTATTACAGAACATCCATACTGATGGTCCACTTCCTCGGCATTTCAGTGCTGCTCTACAGTACAAAAAGGTCTCCAATAGTCGTTTCACCTTGTCTACAAAGCAAGGGGATAATTGTATTCAGGTGGGAGATACTATTGCAGTAGTACAGAATATAGTCCAGGAACAAAATGAGGTCTATGTAATATACAGAACCTTCAGACAGCATGAATCGTATTACACTTATCCCTGTGAGTCCTCATGCATAGGCACATATAAGGTCAGAGAGTTGTGTGACAATATTGGGGTTGGTAAACTTAGCTGTATTAAACGTAAATGTGTTCTGTGTCCAGAGGCTGAGGGAGATGGCCTCATAGCCATTCCAATAGCTCATATGCAGTAGCATTCATGTATGTAAAAAATAAACTAAAACTAACTTTACCAACCCCAATATCATAATATTTATATTCTGTCATTTATTGTACAGAATGGAAAAGGAGGTGGTGCTGTGGGCCGTGGTACTATTCCCTACTACTGGAGGAACTGCTACAGTTCCTTCCAGTTGGTTCAATCCAAAGGATAGTACCTTGTTCTGGCCCCCAAAAAACATCAACTTTTCGAAGGCCCTCAAAGAAAAAATGATGCCTCAAAACGGATGGACCATGCATGAAAATGTTCGGCTCTTAATTTCTTGTGGTAAGTAGACACTGCATCATTGTCATGTCCACATGGCTTGTCAATCAGATCTATTTATTTTTCCATTCTGGTCCAGTAGGAGAACCATAATTGTGGGTCTGAGGGGGTAGAGTATTTATATAGCGGTTTTATCCAAGGACACTGACACAAATTCAGGGGGACCCAAAGATCAAACTGCACTTTCTGGTTCCCAACCGGCAACTCTACCCCTGAGCCACCGCCAAGTATTGGTAGTTGCCTCATTTGGCAGATGGTATTCTGGTTGCCATTTTCAAAATCCTGTTTATATTGCATTGTTTAAGTATTAGTCACACTTCTTTAAATGGCATACTGTATTTCCTACTTGTTTTACAGACTCACTTGAAAAGGCCAAGCAACATGAAGACAAGTATATAACTACTGGATGTCCAACCACTGATTTAGAATCTGAGGAGGAAACAGATGCACGGCGTAAAAGACGAATAAGGTACATGCAGTGCCCACACTGAGATTAGGAGGCTGCAGGGTTTTTTGAGGACTAATCCGTTCCTCACTGCTTGGAACTCTGCATGCCTCGAGGGTTGGATTGGATGTCTGTCCTGTGTCCTGTGATGGACTAGTGTCATGTCTATGTGTGCTTGTACGTCAAGCTGTCTCATTTTACAGAAAATTATCGGCTCCTGACCCGAGAACAGTGCATCTCAAGGCTTGCTCATTTATTGTAATTATACTGATAAATGTTTATTTAATTTTAAGGCCAAATACTGTGTACATGGAGTCAGATGAGGAGCCAGAAACCATCAGCGCTAAGAGAAGATTTGCCAAGCCACCTGCTGTTCTTTTTCCAGGTACAGTGGCACTGTCAGTTATGACACTAATGGCTACCCATTTAAGTATTTGCATGTATAATTCTTTCTACTTTGTTAATCCAGTGCTGCTCGACTCCAATGTACCAACACCCAACCAGTACCCACCTGCACCAATACCAGTGCGGAAAACCAACCAGTCTGTACCAACCCCTAGTGAAATCAGTGGTATGTTATTACAATGCAAGCATGTAGTTCCTCTGTCAATACATGCAAACATATCAGTCATGTGATATGTGTTAAAGTTTCTGTCTTGTGTTCCCTTTTAGCCTCTGAAGGAAGGTGCTTGGAGGACGTGCAGACATTTGACCAGCCTGATAATGGTAACCAGTCTAACCACTTCGCATTACTACCAGGATATGTGCTTTGTGAGTTATAACTTTCATAGTTCATGTTTTATGTTTTCATTTTAGGCTTTTGTGGAAGCTTCTTGGCAGAGCTAGAGTCAAGAGACCTCTTTAATGATGGTAAGTACTAATGGGCTACATATATGTGATGCCCTGATCGGCCACTCTTATTGTGTCTAAAGTCCGTCTAGATGGGAGGCGGTATTGGGGGATTAATACTACTACTTACAGGAGAAGACCTTATTGACTTGAAATGTTAATTCAATTTAAAATGTTGAGTTGATAATACAGTAGCTTATTCAGTGACTCACTATTTTGCAAGGAGCTGTTTGCGTTGGCATGATGTCATATGACTTCATAAGAGTTATTTTACCTTGACTAATTAGATTTATTTGTATTCATTTCAGGAGGGCACCATAATGGACAAGCAAGAAATGGTATGTCCGTTGTCTGTTATAACTTTGTTTACAGTTGCTGTGCTATTGCACCATGACATACAGTAACTGTAACTTATTAGACTGAAATATTTCAACTTCTTTACTCCCAAGTTAAATCCCCTTGAATAATTTGATTGTTCTCATTTTTTTAGTTCACCCTCCCCAAGGCTATCCCCAAGATTATCAAGGTGAGTTGACTAACAATTTGTGCCACGGACGGTATTACCAGAAACAAAATACCTTTTATCGCCTGAATGACGATAAAAGGGCTGTAACTGAGTGTTCAAATGGACTTGTAAGGGTCCATTTGGTTCCATTTGTACACTGAGTTAAGGGGGTAGTACTATAGTGGGGATCTATTCTTCAACTATTCACTTGGTAGTCAATTGTGTTCATCCCACATCTTCTAAAACTGGAAATTGATGGTGCTCATTCATAACAATAAAAGATTGATATTAGTTTTATTTCTCCAGGAATGCCAATGTATACCAGCCCCTACCACACTGTGCCATCAGAGCAAGCAAGGAACAGTATGTATTTCTCATCCCATTCAGGACAGGAACCCCTGTTGGTGTTTTAAGCATTGTTATACTTTAGCTTTTGAAAAATAGCAGATCTACGAGCTTGTAGATCTGCTATTTTTGAAATATTGTGAAAGTGTGGGGCAAATCTTTGAATATATTTTAGAGCAGACGCTTTTAACTCAAACCTTGCTTCTGGGGGGTCCCTGGAACAGCATATTTTCAGATGGGGATCGGTGGCCAAATACAGATCATTCTGGGGGTCCTTGACATGAAAATATTTGAGAACCACTGACATAGAAACACAGGTTTATCCGAAAACTGTTGTTAAAAAAAAAGATCTGCCTCAGTCTCTCTCTGTCTAAATGGGTTAAATGTTGTTTTTGCAATATTCCACAAATCATGTTCAATGATGCGTCCTTTCTTTTAGCCTTCAGTCCCAGCTATGCAAATGGAACCAGATCAGCTGGATTCAGGACGCCTGACCAGGGTGCAAATGGCACCAGATCATCTGCATTCAGGACACCTGACCAGGGTGCAAATGGCACCAGATCATCTGGATTCAGGACTCCTGACCAGGGTAAAGATACCTATATTACCACCCCCCACCACACACACACACGGAATTACACAATGACCTATGTGCAATGCCTTGTCTGATCCCATGTTGTCTGTTTCTTAAAGCTTCAACGCCAGAAACACCACAGAGAAGAGTGCATGGAGGGGAACCCAGCCAGATGTTGCAAGGCAAGTATAATTTTCTTAACCTTTCTGATGACATCTGAATTGACAAACTTGTCCCTTTGTCTTTACTGTCTTTGTTAAGCATTTAATGGTTACTATAAGCGAGGGGTGCAGACATCAGCGAGTTGGTGTCATTTGATTGAAAATGGTCAATCTATCCTTGAAATTTAATGTCAAATTGTTTTTCTTCCAAGACCTTTCTTCCCAGAAAAACACTAAAATGCTGGCAGAGATACTTATGGAGGTGAGGCAGATGGGGAGGGACATTCAATTCATCAAAACTGAAATGGCAAAGTCCACATTGAATGTCCGAGGTGTTCCTGAATCCCAACGAGAGGAATCCTTCCCCATCAATCTGCCTCTCTCCAACGAGGAGCAGTTTGATGAGGCGGAAACTGCACTGAGGGAGGAGGGAGTGCGTCGCAAGATGGTGAGCCTTAGAATGCCTTGTGATGGGTGCAATTATTCTTTCTTGGACAATATTTGACTTTCTTTTGCTAATTTTAATTTTAATGCACTACTTCTAGATTGCACGCCTGGCATTAGTCGGAGGGACCAATAGTGAGAACATGATCCGGCGAATGGTTGGCGCCATCCTGACAAACAACCTGGCATGTGTTTTCAACTGGGCTGGCAAGGGAGAGAAGAGGGCCTTCAAAGACACCCTAGTTCAGGACTGCATTTTTGGTGAGTCTGCACATCAAAATACTTGGAGTTGTTGTTGAGGCATTCAATTTGACTCTGTAGATTGGCTATTTTCACTATTTCTCCTATTGGACCATAGGCCTGATTGACACCGCACGAGTGGTTGATTTGGCCAATGTTTCACCAGTTTTATAGTATAAATTGACTTTTCTAATGGTATTACTTTTTAATTTCTGAGGTATTCATTATTCTTCACTGTCATCTGGGGACACCCCATATTCATGTGGGGGTCCCGAGCCACAGGCTGATAACTACTGCTCTAATGCTCACAATTGGACTGCACAAATTTGTCTACTCGCGCTGCATCTCAGGTGTTCTGTGCCTGTGTACAGTTAAGAATGTCACTGGTAGGCAAGTTTCAGAACTGTCCACTGCCCTCCTCTGAGACAGAGTAGACAAACTGTGACATTTATTTAATTAACATTAGTGTGGCTCAATTGTATGTAGGTTCCCGCCTGAACCTAGTACACAATGGACATTTGTCACTTTGAATGGAACTGCAGCTTTATTTTATTTTTAATTTAGTAACGCCTGTTTTCTTTTTTTCAGCGGCTGCTCGTCAATTTGACCGCAAGTTGACAGAATTGCAGTACAAGGATGCTCTGCAGAAGTGGCTGCGCTATGCACCCGACAGGAGTGGCGGGGTACCCAGGAAAGACAAGGTTCCCACACCTGCAGGTCCTTAAAGTCTTAACCCATTTAGGCCTGATGTCAAAAATGTAAAAATCTCTTCTAAAGCAGCCAGTGGGTTTGATGGATCATTGGACTGTTTGTTTCGTTCATGTTGAACTGGGGTCCTATTGGTTCTGAAGGACTGCCTGCTTTCTTTGTCCCCTGTAGTTTCAGGACAAATGGATGGACGGTTAATGTGGTGTTCATGTTGAACTGGGGAGGAAGTTTCTTTAATTGTGTCCCCTGGATTTTCAGGGCTGTTTTTGGTTCATGTTGAACTGGGGTCGTTCAAGGACATTACTCTTTTGAAAATTGCAGCTCTACAAGCTCACAATGTGACTCATTGAGCTGTGTATAGGACTGAAGTGGTGTATGTTTTGTATGTATCAAAATCTGCATAGAGTAACTTCTCAAATTCAGTGTAGCAAAATAAATGCTGGGAATTGGATGTGTTTGAATCTAATAAATAAGTAAATGAATAATGGTCTGTTTTGTTTTTGTTCATAGAGAATGTTGTAAAGCAGCTGTTCTCAAACCTTGGTTTCTTTAATTGTTTTGGAAATGGCCAATCCAGAGGCTCAAAAAATGACAATGTGGGGTCTTTGTATTAAAAGGTTGAGAACCACTGCAGTATAGCATACTTAATGGACCATTTCAGCTTTTTCTATGCATCATTTAAAAAATAATCATTTTACTCTTCTGCTGTGGTAGCTCCAAACGTGTCTGTTAGTGATATCACTGACTAGACTACTTTGGTGTGTTCCTTGTTGAACTATACCATTAATTTTGTAATTTATATTCTTTTTTTAATGAGACATATTGGGCATACAGAAGAAGGTTGAAATGGCCCTTTAATAATAGCATTGTTTCAATGTATGATGGATGGATGGATGTATAGTTGAATCAATGTTAATGGATGGATAGATGCATAGTTGAATCAATGTTGATGCAATTCTACGTTCTTTCAATGTTGATTATATCATAGTTGAATCAATGTTTATTCATTGTCACAATTGGTTGGAAGTGCAACATTATTTCAATGTGGATCATAGCGAGCACTTTCAACATCTTCTCAATACCTGACATCAATGTTGATTGCAACCATCATGGCTGACTAATATCACAACGTTGATTCAATCATCTTTTGTTATCTGGGATCCCTCCACCTGAACCTCCACAGACGAGCTTCTCACTCATGTGCCTGCCCTACCGTGTTGTGGAGCTGCATGCTTAGCTGGCCTGGGCTGGGCTGGGCTTAGCATGCGGAAAATAGGCCCAAGGTTTATATGCTAGCTGGAAAGATCAATTCATTATTTCATGTATAGAAGGATTCCCAATCCTCATTCACTTCTCCTGTGAAAGATCAAATCCCTGGTTGAGTGCGCATTAAACCTCTTTTAGCCCTAGCAGCAGCTGTCCACCTCATGAACAGCTCTCAGAGGGTAAATGGGAGACCCAATTGGTCTCCGGTTCCAAGCAATGAGGAGAGAGAGAGAGAGAGAATAATATATTTTGCATATTCTACTAGGCCTACTAAATGTGCGTGTTGCGTGCAGAGAGAGAGAGACAGAGAGAGAGCGAGAGAGCGTATGTGTGCGCGCAATAGTCTTTTTTAAATCATTGTTTAAACGGAGGACCACAAACCAGTAGGCCAATAATAATAATAATTTATAATAATGTGTTATGTTTTACTTAATGCTGTCAAAGTTAACGCGTTATTAATGCATTAACGCAACACCTTATTAACGGCACTAATTTTTTTATCGCATTAACGCAAAATAAAAAAAATCACAGCGATTGGCAGGCGGGATGTTGAGGAATATTGGTTCCTGCAATGCACTCCCTTCCCAGACCCCTTGTTAGCCTGTTAGGATGTTTTAACACAAAAAATGCTGGAAACGTATCCATACGCTTTATTAATATCGAACGCCGTACGCGCGAAGCGTATGTATACGTTTTATACGTTTTTTTATTGCTTACTGTACATCAACGTCCTATGCTCCAGGACACCGAGGAAAATAACAGCGATCGTCTCCAGGAAGCTCCAATATGTGATCCGGGAGTAAAAAGCCCCTCCCTCCTGAAAAGAGGTCTGTCTGTGGCGAAGACGCTCCCTCCTCCAATGCCTCCATTACACGTATGGGTCTGCACGGCAACGGCATAGACCAACGCAGATGTCAGGGCATCTAAAATGGAGTTACCCATACTCTAGTATTAGTCTAGTGTCTGTGAATACACTCGATTCCCCCTCCCCTCCTGTTTCTACATGGTTTCTCCCGAGGAATCTTTGTGGGGGGAGTCTGAGTCTCTTCTGCCCGGATCGCATTGCAGTTTGAGTTCCCTGGCCCCAGGCCACACTGCGCCTTGTAATCGCCTTGCACCGCTCTCTCATTCTCGGAAAAAGATATAACGCAGTCGTGTCGATTTGCCCTCTGCCAGTATATAAACCAAGAATAATCTTCAACGATCGCCATTTCATAACGTTTTCAACACGCACACGGCACACGCCATGATCAACTAACTGCCTGGCTACGTCTTCAGTCTTCACCAGCCATCGCTATCCGTTGTGTGGATCGCCATCGCGTCTTCACTTTGTTTGTTTGGGCAAGAAGCACGATCAGCGATGGAAAAGAGCTTTATATCCACGGCAGATAAGTAATGACGTATTATCGAAGGACCGCCATGATCAACTTACTGCCTACGTCTTCGTCAGCCAATGCAGCCATCATCGCTATCCGTTGTGTGATTGTGGATGTAGGCTATATCCACGGTATCGAGAGAGACGCCCGGCTGTGATATAGGTCTTATCACTGCAATTATAATGAATAAAAAGGCTACAATCACACAACGGATAGCGATGGCTGCATTGGCTGGTGACAACGTAGCCTCGGTCCCAGGCAGTTAGTTGATCATGGCGGTCCCTCGATAATACGTCATTACTTATCTGCCGTGGATAAAACTCTTTTCCATCGCTGATCTCTGCTTCTTTGCCCAAACAAAGTGAAGATAGCGTTGTCCAACAAAGCAGCCAGTTATTTGATCATCTCTCTCTCCTGTGCTTCTTTCCTCAAACATGTCCAGACATGTCAACCTCAACCACTAAACTCACCGATCCAGTAACGCATCTCACCGTTATACTATCGTTCTGAAGGCAGATATAAAAATAAACATAAATAAATTATTGTCATATACATACTACACACTGAATGAAAGCCCTAATTGTCTACTTTTAGGAGGAAAACAAATACATAATATTGATCCCATGTACAGTTTGTCAGTAGGATATTGAATGCAGTTGTTCAGGTCCAACTATTATTCACAAAATAAGGCCTATAGCGACATGTACATATTATATACCGTATGAAACAGAAGACCCTCTGCTTTCATAAGAAAAAAACTAATACTGTAATAATAATAAAAATCACACCCCTGTGAAGTGAGCATTTCCTCATGAAGTTATCATAGCGAGTTATAAAGGTTTAAAGTCACAGAGATTGACAGGCAGATATAAACATAAATAAATTATTATCATATACATACTACACACTGAATGAAAGCCCTGAATGTCTACTTTTAGGAGGAAAACAAATATACAAATATATACAAATATAGTTTGTCAGTAATTGGCTATTGAATGCAGCTTGCGCCCACCAGAGAGGATTTCAGAAAATGCATGGACCAGAAGAACTATTATTCACAAAATAAGGCCTATAGCGAAATGTACATACTATATACCGTATGAAACAGAAGACTCTCTGCTTTCATAAGAAAAATACTTCTACTGTAATAATAATGAAAATCACACCCCTGTGAAGTGAGCAGTGCAATGTTGCGCAACATTGCACTGCTCACTTCACAGGGGTGTGATTTTCATTATTATTACAGTAGAAGTATTTTTCTTATGAAAGCAGAGAGTCTTCTGTTTCATACGGTATATAGTATGTACATTTCGCTATAGGCCTTATTTTGTGAATAATAGTTCTTCTGGTCCATGCATTTTCTGAAATCCTCTCTGGTGGGCGCAAGCTGCATTCAATAGCCAATTACTGACAAACTATACATGGGACCATGTGTATTTGTTTTCCTCCTAAAAGTAGACATTCAGGGCTTTCATTCAGTGTGTAGTATGTATATGATATTATTTGTGTTCATTTTTATATCTGTCTGTCAATGTCTGTCAACTTCAACCTTCCATATCTCTGCTGTTTTTTCAAGCGAGCAGCGTGCCTTCAAAAGCAGGTTTTAGAAAAAGGTCAATATCTCCAGAATGGAAGATGGTAGAATCATAATTTTTTTTTAAAATTGAAGTGGACATGTTTGGCCTACTTTTTATTTATGCGATGTGATTCTAGCTATAAGAGGCCCCTCGCTGTGGGCCCCTAAAAAGTTCAAAAGTCCAATGTTAATCGCTTAGCACCAGCAAGCCTGAGCAAATAGAAAACTCTAGCATACAATGTGTTAAGAGGAGTAACAGCCTTCCATTTACATTTCACAAAGGTTTTGCTCGTGTCGTACGCTCCAGTCCAAAAAGAAACCTGTGCAATTCATCCATGCAAAAGCAAAACCCCCGCTGTTAATGTTGCATCGCATTGTAAACAGCTGTGCCTCGTTATAGCCAAACACGTTCTAACTTGCGTTCACAGTCGTGATACTTTTCAGTTGTGTGGTACTTTTAAATGGATTTAACTGTAACAGAAAGTTTTATCCAGACAAGTATCCAGAGTCGGACAGTCCCATCTCCCAGTCACGGAGCTGGGACTGACACACAGAGAGACGAGTCGAGAGCAGCACAGACCAGCTAGCAGTAGCTGCTAGAAGGTGTTGCCAGTATAACTCTATGGCAGAAACAAGCAACCTAGGTCTATACAAAAGAAGCCAAAAAGAAGCAACACCGGTCGTTTCTGGCCAGTGTTGCCACATCTGCTGTTTATAAGCGATTTTGTAGATTGAAAAAATATTGGGGGTCCTTTGCTCTTGGCATGAAAATGTTTGAGAACCACTGCTCTAAAACAATATTAGACAAAGTTTGAGCCACAAACACATTGCTCTCTCTTCTCCTTTTGTATAAATTAAATAGGCCTATTCATGATTCTGCCCATGTTAGTTTGTTTTATGGAAACAGTTGTTTGTGTTGAATGTGCCAATTGCACAGAATTATTCAAAAGAGAGAAAATGGGCAAGCCATAAAATAATGCACATTGCACTTACGTCATTTTGCCATTTTCATAATGTGGCCCACATGTTCAGCTATTTGAGTATCCCTGGTTTACTGTGTCAGAAAAGGACACCAAACTCACAGTTTGCAAGGTGTGTGATTTCACGACGCTGTGATCGGTATCGGCAGTTACTGCTTCCAGTGATCGGTCCCAAAAAACCAGATCGGAGCATCTCTACAATACACCGTTTTCTTTCAGTTCAACATTGAATTTAAAGCAAAAAGGTGTTTGCGATTAATTGTGAGTAATCGCACGATTAACTACACAAATCATGCGATTAATCCCGATTTAAAAATGTAATCACCTGACAGCACTAGTTTTACTACATACTGTACAAGAAAAGGGCATTTCGACTGTATGAGTCATCATGTGTGATTTTATGACTTGTGCTAACAAAGCCTTTATCACAAACTATACAAGAAAAGGGCTTTTCCCCTGTCTGAGTCTCTGTGTGACTCTTCAGCTGTTGCTTTAAATTTAAACTCTTTGCCACACAGTGTACAGCTTAAACTTGTATTAGTTTCTGTGTGACCCCTAATGAAGTCCTTCGGTAAGAAAGATACACTGACACAGAACAAGACAGGAACGCCCAAAAACGTCACATCCGTTTTTTTACCCTGGGCAGAATTTTCTATGGCTTAATCACATACGGACAAACATCTATGCCGATAATATCTATCTTGCGGAGGTAACGTGCCTTGTCCACGGGCAACAGATCTTTCAACGTATGGCATTGCAAATACGTTTGATAATCGCTACTCTGCGCAATATTGTTTTGGAAATGCCGCAAATTGCATTGCAGTGAACGAGAGCAAATCACAACTTACCCTGGGGGTGGTGACGCGTTTTCGTGTCAGTGTATGGGCGGGGTGGAAGTAGGGTGGATTCTGTGAAATAAATAAGCAGTTTCCAGGTCAATAACAAGCTAAATAGCCATGTACATTTATTTCTGTTTTTACCAGATCAGTTTGTAGAATGGGTACAGTTAAACGAAAGTAAAAAAAAACCTGATACGAGGAAAAATAAACAAAAACATTGTTTACATCAGGGTCCATTTTCAATTCACCCGAACATTTAATGACATAAAACTAAAATTGTCTAAATATAAACTACAACTAATCTGGGGAATCTGTAACATGGAAGAAGACAGTAGCCTACATTTGGTCTAACTGGCTACACCTATACTGTTCTTTCCTAGTCATTTATCTGGAAACTATTGACTCAGTGAATAAGTAGTAGTACTAAAAATCACACCCGTGTGAACTGAGTGGTGCATGCTAAGTTTACTTGCAATTATACCAAGGGTCATTTCGAAGAAGCAATATCTGATTGGTTGAAACAGCATATTTCACCAATTACTTTGTAATGTGACTTTAACCAGCATAAATGTACCCATGAACTATTAGTGAAATACAGAATAACAGTAATTATAACTGCACCACTTGTTATTCAGAGTTGTGCATACTAGCATTCAAATCAAATCAAAGCAAATCATCTCAGTTAATATCTTTCCAATAACGTGACCTCTTTTCTGTGAGTGACGTCATCACAAACAGCGACGTGCAGTCTGACATTGGTTGTGCTACACAGTGCTATTAGCTTAGATTAGCTTAGTTTAGCTATACATGTGGTCACAGTTGAGTAAGCACTACAAAGGCTATTAATGTTCTTTCCCCCATTAAAACACACAAAAAAAGAGTGCAGAAATAGCATTAGACTATGTATCTACAGGGTAACGTTTTCCCACATATTTACCTGGAACAGGGGAGAATAGTTTTTTTAAACGATAAGCAGACGTACTGTGGCACTGTGCTGTATTGTTGGGCAGCGTTGTTGAGCTTCTTCTTCTTCTTCTTCTGTTGGGATTTCCGGCAGTGTAGACGCTTTTGCGTATTACTGCCCTCCACCGTTCATGATGATACTCCGCTCTGTGCTCTATATCCTCTTATAGAGGTCTGTATTGTGGAGGAAGGCTAGGACGCTCCTCTCCACAGCATGTTGCTCCTTTCCCCGGCTGAACAGGGTCTTGTACTCCACAGTGGGTATCCCGATATTGGCTAGTTCCTGTTTCTCAAGCCCCTCCTTTGTGGCACAGTAAAACTCAGGTTTGCCCAGCAGGATGCCCACATCTATGTGCTGCCTCTTGAGTGACATTCTGGCCAATTTATCAGCTATTTCGTTCCCCTCTACCCCTGCATGCCCCGGGACCCAAAGGAAACCTATATCCACCCCCACTTTCTGTATCCTATACATGCTTATCATGGCCTCATTCACCAGGTCGGCTCTGGCTCTAGATGTCCCACTCCTCAAGGCCATCAGGGCGGCAGCTGAGTCAGAGCAGATTATAACTTTGCTTGTCTTAACTTGTTCAATCCACCAAAGTGCCCAAATGATTGCCATTAGCTCTGTGGCAAAAACAGATGCTCCGTCTGTGATTCGCAAGCCTTGCTGGACTTGAGGCCCCACCAGGTAGATTCCACACCCTGCCCTTTGGCTATCTGGGTCCTTAGACCCATCTGTGAAGATCTGCATGTGTGTCCCCCATGCCACATTTATGTATCCTTCTACCTGGGAGCTCGTGATGCCCCCCTCCTGCTTCCAGTCTAACAGAGTTAGATCTACAGTGGCCTCTGGGAGTAGCCACACTGGCACCGCTGACCAGAACGCATGCACTAGGCCTACTTTATCTCTATCTACTCCCACTCTTTCAGCCAACTCTCCAGCACCAGCTAGGAAGTTTCCCTTCTTCTTCCCATCGGCAAACTCCCAACTCTTGTTCACTAGACACTTGGCTGACAGACTCAGGCTAGATCCTTTCAGTTTGGCCCAATAGTGCAGTCCTAGCTTGCTGCGTCTAATTCTAAGTGGCCACTCTCCCGTTTCCACCAGCAGGGCTCTTCCTATTCTGAACCCATTTTGGTAGTCAACAAACACTCCTCTTGTTTCTAGAAAGTACACCAGCCTGTTGGTTACCATGCGTTCCATTATTTTGCACACTACTGACGTGAAAGCTATAGGGCGATATGAATCAGGCCTTGATGCATTTTTACCTGGCTTCAGTATTGGTATTATGACTGCGTGCTTCCATTCTGCTGGCAGACTCCCTGCCTCCCATACCACATTAAACAGCGCTAATACCTCATCAAGCACAAGGTCATTTAAATGCTTTAACATGTCATAGCACGGCCCAGGCCGTAGCGTAACGGTCTGGGCACCGGACTGGTAATCCAGTCGCAGTGTGCCGCGGGTTCGACTCCCGGACCCGACACGGCCTTTACTGCATGTCATCCCCCCATCTCTCTCCCGTTTCCTGTCAGCCTACTGTCTGTCCCTTCAAAAAAAATCAATAAAAGGCATAAGCCGCAAAAAAATATCTTAAAAAAATAATAAAAAAAAAAAAAAAACATGTCATAGCACAGCCTATCTCTTCCTGGGGCAGTGTTGGCCCCGTCCTGAATAGCATCTCTCAATTCCTTGAGTGAAAAATGCAAATTAAAAGGGTCACTATTTTCATGGGAGTGGTTAAGCTTCCATTGCTCGTTCCTCAGCACCTCCGCTCTTTCCCTCACCCCTTCTTCTCCCAAGGCTGTTGAGTTGTGCACAGCCTGGAATACTCTGACACACATCGCTCGCCTTCTCTCCGCTGCTTACTGCCTCCCTTAACCCGTCATTCAGAACTGGCATTGTGTACCTCTTAAATTTCCCTGCCATTCTGTGGACTCTTGACCATACTTCCCTCAAGGGGGTGTCCGGGCCTATTGTGCCACAATACTTCCTCCAACAATTCCTCTTGGCTTCCTTAATAACTTTTCTTGCAACTGCTCTCAGCCTTTTGTAATCAATCGCCTTACTTTGCGAATGAAGTTTCCTTAGCTTTCGGTAGGCCCTATTCCTATCCTTTAGGGCTACATCACAGTCCTTGTTCCACCACGGGACAGCTACTCTGTCTTTAGGACTCTGCCTTATGGGGATTGAGTTTTGTGCTGCCGTTAGTATAAATGAGCTTAATGACTCATTAAAGGCGTCAATTGTTCCGTCACTTTCGACTTCCCCCACTAGGGCTGCTGTCTCTGCTTCAAACTTTACCCAATCTGCACGGGCAAAATTAAACACTTTGGGCCTGCCCTCCACTCCTATTGTCAAAGCCCTGCCAAACCCACTCAGTATAGGGAAATGGTCACTGCCCATTGTGTTTTCCTCTATGGTTTCCCACCCCCCAACTCTGGCCAGCAAGTGTTAAATCCAAGCATGTCAGCTTTCCTGTCTCTATCTGGATTCTAGTGGGCCTACCATCGTTCATGACTATCAACCCGTGCCTTTCTAGAAACTCCTCCAACGTGTTTCCATTCCTATCCCTCTTTTCACTCCCCCACAGTGGGTTGTGGGCGTTGAAGTCCTGAATGACTGAATGACTGGGGAGCTGACTTGCTCCATGATAGCGTCTAGCTCCTCAAGTGTTAACACCTTGCATGGGTTGTAGAAGTTGACTACCGTGATTTTCCCCTTAGAGCTCCATATCTCTGTTATAGTCCAGGCAAAATAGCATTTCCAGACAGACTAATTAAAAGAGATTTTTTTTCACCATAGATCATCTCTATGAGGTGTCTAGAACAACATACAAAAAGTCCTAAGAAATCCTAGATGCGGAAATATGTTTAATTCTCATCAATTCAAGATGTGTGCTAATACCTCGAGAAAACTAAACACCCTAATGGGGATTTTTTTTTCTTTTGTCCTATCACAATGAAACTTTCCACAATGAATCTTAACATGAAAACTAAACTTTTTTGTATTACAAGTTTCTCTGAAACTTAATTTGAATATGCAAATTAGCTTAATATATATTGAATATGCCCACATTTGCATATCACGAAAATTACTTTTCCCCAACATGTATAATATTTACATTGTTGTTTGTTAATGATATCAAACACACTGATCAGACGTTCATGAACCATTTCATCGAAATATTGTGACTTCATAGAATAAAAAAAACACCATTCATATGTATGACAAATGCATAAATCCGTCAAATCTTCCTCCAACCATCCTACTGCTAATGGTTGATGGCAATGCTGCTTTTGGACTGGCCTCTAACCTGAAACCTGCCGGGCTTGGTTGTACCTACCGGGGGCATAACCCCCACCAGCAGTGTCTCAGTCCATCCCAGTCTTCTTGTTCCTGTACTCTGCAGACACGCCTGAAGCTGTTGCAGGCCATCTCCCACCCCAGGTACACTCCATCACACAGCTCTGTCTCCTCCAGGTAGACTCCATCACACAGCTCTGTCTCCTCCAGGTAGACTCCATCACACATCTCCCACCTCCAGGTAGACTCCATCACACAGCTGTCTCCTCCAGGTAGACTCCATCACACATCTCCCACCTCCAGGTAGACTCCATCACACAGCTCTGTCTCCTCCAGGTAGACTCCATCACACAGCTCTGTCTCCTCCAGGTAGACTCCATCACACAGCTCTGTCACCTCCAGGTAGACTCCATCACACAGCTCTGTCACCTCCAGGTAGACTCCATCACACAGCTCTGTCTCCTCCAGGTAGACTCCATCACACAGCTCTCCCACCTCCAGGTAGACTCCATCACACAGCTCTGTCTCCTCCAGGTAGACTCCATCACACAGCTCTGTCACCTCCAGGTAGACTCCATCACACAGCTCTCCCACCTCCAGGTAGACTCCATCACACAGCTCTGTCTCCTCCAGGTAGACTCCATCACACAGCTCTGTCACCTCCAGGTAGACTCCATCACACAGCTCTCCCACCTCCAGGTAGACTCCATCACCCAGCTCTGTCACCTACAGGTAGACTCCATCACACAGCTCTCCCACCTCCAGGTAGACTCCATCACACAGCTCTGTCTCCTCCAGGTAGACTCCATCACACAGCTCTGTCACCTCCAGGTAGACTCCATCACACAGCTCTGTCTCACACAGCTCTGTCTCCTCCAGGTAGACTCCATCACACAGCTCTGTCTCCTCCAGGTAGACTCCATCACACAGCTCTGTCACCTCCAGGTAGACTCCATCACACAGCTCTGTCGCTACAATTATGTTGTGTGTTTCCTACTCCTTAAAGGTTTCACATGTGACATTAATTCATTTATTTTTAATGTCACAATGACACAATCCCTTTAATGTTTTGCAAATTCATCCATCCATTCATCTTCATCCGCTCATCCGAAGTCGGGTTGCAGAGAGTTCCAGACTTCTCTTTCCTGGGCCACGTTAGCAGGGGAACCTCCCCTGTTGTTGCTACCTTGTCGTGGTGGTGAGGCTTGTGTGCCTCTGTGACCCTGAGGACTATACCGGTGGGGGTTATGCCCCCGGTAGGTACAACCAAGCCCGGCAGGTTTCAGGTTAGAGGCCAGTCCAAAAGCAGCATTGCCATCAACCATTAGCAGTAGGATGGTTGGAGGAAGATTTGACGGATTTATGCATTTGTCATACATATGAATGGTGTTTTTGATGTTATTCTATGAAGTCACAATATTTAGATGAAATGGTTCATGAAATACTGATCAGTGTGTTTGATATCATTAACAAACAACAATGTAAATATTATACATTTTGGGGAAAAGTAATTTTCGTGATATGCAAATGTGGGCATATTCAATATATATTAAGCTAATTTGCATATTCAAATTAAGTTTCAGAGAAACTTGTAATACAAAAAAGTTTAGTTTTCATGTTAAGATTCATTGTGGAAAGTTTCATTGTGATAGGACAAAAGGAAAAAAAAAGCCTATTAGGGTGTTTAGTTTTCTCGAGGTATTAGCACACATCTTGAATTGATGAGAATTAAACATATTTCCGCATCTAGGATTTCTTAGGACTTTTAGTATGTTATTCTAGACACCTCATAGAAATGATATCTGTTGAAAAAAAATATCTTTTAATTAGTCTGACTTTTGGGTCTAAAATGGGCTAGATTGCCTGGCCTATTAACACACATTCAAGGTTAGACTGTATGTCTACTGCCTTGTCTACACCCTTGTCTACACCCTCCACCTGTTCCTTCTTCCCTATCCTTCCTTACACCTTCATAGCCTGGCATTACGAAGTCAAGACATGGCTTCAGCCAGGTCTCTTGAATGCATATTAAATCAGGCTTATCCTCTCCAATGTCCACACATTTCTTAAGCTCTTGTCCATTTGCAATAAGGCTCCTTGCATTCCATTGCAAAATACTAAACATGATAATTATTTTAATCATCATCTCCATCAACACCACGTAGGAAGCCATCGTCACATTTGGTTGCGTCTTCCACCCACTGACGCGTTTTAGGCGGAGGCTGCACCCTTGCCTGGCTGCCTGTCCTAGGCCTGCTACGGTTGTTACTTTCTGTCATAGGACACCCCCTCTCCTGCATGTATTTATGCAGCGCTAAAGGATCACATAGTTCTCCTCCCAAGTATCTCCCAGCTGCCTCAACCACCGCCCTCAAGATGTCAGACTTGCTTAAATACTTAACTACCTTATCCTTTGTACCCACGGTAGCCACCACCACATCAGTTATAAACGCTATTAGGGTTTCTTTTTTTACCACAATTGAATCCGCAGGTACTGAGGGTTGTGGGGAGCATGGGATTGCTCTCGGGGACATCTGAGCAGAGCCAACATACACGGACGTGTTGTCACCTTTCCCGTCTACCTTCCTTAGCGCCTCCGCATACGAAATATTCTGCTGTTCTTTAATGTCCTGCACACGCTTTGCCCTCTCAGAGTGAGGGCATCCCCTAAAGGATGCCATATGAGTGCCACCGCAGTTGCAACATTTCGGCTCGCCATCCGCTGCTTCGCATTTTAACAGATCATGCCCCCCCCCACATTTTGAGCATCTCTGATTGCCGCGACACGACGCAGCAATGTGGCCAAATCTCTGGCATTTGAAGCATCTTAGCGGGGGCCTCTCATATTTTCTCACTTGGAATGAAAAGCACCCAATAAACACTCTGGGCGGCAGGCTGTCACCTTCAAAAGTTATCATAATCGGGGTGTCCGGATTACCCCCGACCCGTGCTTTAAATCTCTTCACTTCTTTGATTTCGACCCCCTTCATTAGCTTGATCACTTCTTCCTCAGATATGGCAATACTGACATCATAGATCACTCCTTTGATTCCCTCACTTCTGTTTCCGATAGCCGCCTCTACTTTTTGCCCTGCTATCTTTTTGATACTAAGGGCTTTCTTTTGCGTTTCCGCACTTGTGCACGTCGCCATGAGCGTGCCATCACCTAGTATTCTTGCCTCTACTTCAACACCTTTCAGGGATTCTGCAATCTTAAGAGGATGCAATGCTCTAAACCCCCCGTTCCCTTTGGGTCACTCAGTTTAAACACTACTTTAAACTCGGCACTGTCAGTCTTCCTCATTTTCCCTCCAGTTGCGCTCTCTACTGAGGCGCTTCGCTTACTTCCAGTTCTCACCCCCCCCTCCCCTCCCCTGGCCGTAGCCATACAAAATTCTCACACTTGTCCTCCTACAATGCAGCTTATTTCTACCCTGAACAGATATAGAAGCTCCGTTAATGATATCAAACGGCCAGAATACAGTTCATGAAAGGGTTCGACTTAGCGTTCGCTCTCTGACAGCTAGCTGTCAAACCGGCGTCCGACGTCACTCCTTCCTCCAACAACCAGCATGCAGCGCGGCCCCCAGACGTCTCGGAACGTCTATAGTGAGCAGATCTAATGAACAGATTTAAGACTTCCGGTGGACGATCTCTTCAAAATAAGAGTACCCTCTAGAGTATTGAAAAAAGTTTCATTTGCACATTCAAACTACAAATTAAGCATTTAAATGATGCTATATGATGCTATAAGACACACATTATGTTTCTGTCCTTGTTGGGTGATTCTTAACGAAAAGAACACACTTTTACACTAATCATGTATTGTAATAGTTATTTAATTAACGAATTAAAAAACCTTATTTTATTCTGAAGGCAACCGGATGTCTTAAATCTGCTAGCTCTCAGACAGGAAGTTCTAAATTTGCTCATAAGACGGAGCCTGCGTAGAGTACGGCGCAGGCAAGCTGAATGCATGAGCAATCGATCGATCTCACAGACATTACTAGTCAATTATCTTCACTGTAAGCTCAGTTTAAAAATGTATTATTTACAAGCTCACAGTGCCACACACAGCTGCTTGTAAATTGGCTATTTATGTTACTTTTTGACTTTCCCTTTTACACATTCAATATACAATTTATTTTCACCTGATGTTCACATCAGGATGGGGACAATTATTTTAGCACTTGAACAGCTAGTGACTGCTCCTTTATACTGAACAGGACATTCTATTTGAATATGTAGTATAATGAAAGGTCTTTCTACTAGTGATTTCCACAGAGCACCGCACAGAGAGGTGTACAGTATCTAGAGAGATGGCCTCCAAAAGACATTCAACGTTGTCAGAGGAACAGCCAGAGATGGATCAGAGACCTGGACTGTTTGATGCAAGGATGCAACCTGTAGTAAAATTGTACAAGATATGTATGTAGTCTTTTATTTACTGTGGTTTAAACCTGTAGTAAAGTTGAATACAATTTAGGCATTTAGCAGATGCTCTTAATCCAGAGTGATTTACAGTAAGCAAGAAAGAAAACATGGTAATACATCAAATGCAGACAATTGTCATCAAGAATCATACGTAAGCTAAGAACCTAACAGTGGAAAGGGCTGGGGCGGTATGGGATTTTTATTACCGCGTTTATTGCCGGCCCCCATACCGCCGGTATGGCGGTTATTACAAGAGGGCTAATAAAAGTTACAGGTATGGTGTGTGCGATATTAATTGTGAGATTACCATAATGACGGTAATCATTAAAGGACCACTTTTGAACCTATCTTCATATAATAGGTCCTCGACTCCTCACTAATAGTCATGATAAAATGGCACGTTTCTTTCTACTCTGTCTGTGTCACATAGGAGGCCTAATCTAATTGAATACCCCTGCCATAAAGCATTACACTTGTTTACAAGAGGGTCCACCATTTTCAATTCATCATATCATTTTGTACACTATGCACTTCTATAAAACCAAAAACAGGAAATCATCATAAAGGAGGTAAAAAGGGGGAAAACGTATACAGTGAGGGGGGGAAAGGGGTGGGTGGAGTCAAGGGATTTACATCTTAATGACAGTTTGTAGGGCGTTCCACATTTTTGTGGCATAGGAGTGAAATTAATTTAGGTGGACCCTCTTGTAAACAAGTGTCCACTCACAGTTAACAGTCTTTGTATTGAGTTGTGCTTGAAATGTAGTGTAATTCTGCAAACTGTTAATAAATATTTTAATCAATCAATCAATCAATCCTTGTTTGTGCCGAATCTGGGTTGCACATGGTTTTTTGAACTCCCTCTGGTGTTGTTGTGTTGCTGGCATGATTAGACTGACTGAGCGTCACTGTTTATTATGATACACTTTTCATTTCATATTAAAAAAAAAATTACCGCGGTAATGAACCCGATACCGCGGTATGCGTTACATACCGGCGGTATGGCGGTATTGCGGTTATTGCACCCAGCCCTAAGTGGAATACAATACAATGAAACTATGTGATGTGTATACACTAGAGTGCAATGACTACATAAAATGCTAATGCTATCTAAGTTACGTAAGTTTAGCCTTTGCATAGGCCTGTAAGGTTGTTGAGGCTAGGGCAAGTGCCATGGACTAAGATGGAGTCTGAAGTGGTGGTACAGTTTGTCGGGATCGGGACTCGAACCCGCGACACACTGTGATGATGGATTACCAGCCAAGTTGTCTGGACCGCTAAGCCGGCCCAGGCCCATTCCATATTTTTGGAGCCAGAAGGGAGAAGAGTTTGGGACCTGTGGAGCGCTGTCCCGGCGTTTTTAGTGAATGTACTTTCCAGCTTCCCTGCGTTGACTGATCTGAGCATGCAGGAGGGTTTGTAGGGTCCGATAACAAGAATGCAACGCAAACCCCCCAAAAACATGCTCACTCCGGGTGTGGTAGGCTACTTAATTGTGTGTAATCATGAGTCATAATTTGAAAGCAGTAGTTTTTGAAACATCAAAGTCATGCAAGGTAACACACATCACAAAATTCCAGCCACCAGACCACAAACATATCAATAACGCAAAGGCTATAGGCCTACTAGTGCAGCGCCATATCATATCATTCAAAACGAGGCGTTTAAGTGTAAATGATAAATGTGCTACAATCGATAATATGCCTTCTCGTTCTTACAAATTTGTTGCATTACCTCAAACGACAGTCCACAGCGTGTCTCATCACAACGCACTGTGAGGGGTAGCCTATAAGAGAGGACCTACAGAGAAGCTCAGGAGACTGGTGGGGGAGACCACGAACGAGAGATGTACTGGGAGACAATGTTGAGTGATACAGGCTAAGCCTGCTAGACTGAGAGATGTGGTTTGCTTGTTGCTGTTCTTCTGAATAAACTTCTAAGATATACATTCACCCAGATCAGGGGTGAATGGCAGGGGTGAATGGCATGCGGCATGCGGCTCTAGAGCCGCATGCCGCATGCGGCTCTAGAGCACACCCCTAGTGGCTCCCTGTAGCATTAAAAGTAGCAATAAATTATTTTTAATTTATGGTTTCTGTAGGAGGCCAAACGTGACAAGCATTCTTAATATTTATTCTGCACATTTTTACAAAATCGGAAAGCTTAACTAAACTAAAATTTGCGTCATAGCATGCGACACACTCAGTGCCGTGCCAGCCAGGTGTCTATTATAAACAAACCGGTGGGTGTGTGAGGCTGCTGCCTGCTACGCTATGGCTTCTACAGGGAGAGAAATAAAGATAGCCGACGAAAAACAGAGGATTTAACAGTTCGTGGACAGGCTTTTTTGCCTTCACAGCCAATGCAGATTGACTGCCTGTATGTTTAATCTGCAGTGAGAAGCTATCAAACAACAAAAAAAGTAATGTTGAACGACATTTCCAGGGAAAGCATGCTAAATTCTGCTAGTTTCGTTGCAACCCGGGAGATAATAAAGTTTGGCAAGCTGCATTACAATGCGTAATTTTCTTTGCGGCTCCAGATAGATTTTGAATTTATTTTTGGTCGAAAATGGCTCTTTCAACATCTTGGGTTGCCGACCCCTGACCCAGATGGACATATTCCCATAACAGTTCTTAGCTTATGATTTGTGATTACTATTTTTGTGGGATAAGGCGTACTTTCCTGGGATCTCTTGTACAAACTGTATGATCTTCGATGTACCTTCTGCTAAGTCACTCTCGGAAATTGTTTCTTTCAAAAAGCAAAAGATAGCTGCCACCAACAGCAACCAATGCTTTAAGAATGTGGTTGGCAAAATGTTATACAAGACAGGAACACTATAAAAGAGGAACCAACTTCGGCACTCTGCAGCCTTCCATTTCTGAGCAACATTAATGGTTCTTGGCACTCTTGGAACATCAGAGGGGGGTTTTATGGACAGCAATCTCTGGTCCCCCTGGTCTTTGGATGTACCTATGTACCAAGGACTCTTATGGTGCTTACTATTAAACCACAGGTCCAAGAACTGCTTAGTCTTTCCCAATAGAACACAATGCATGTAATCAACAGGAAAACTATTGACCATGTCAAAACCAGTAGAGGGATGCAAAAGGATTAATGGAGACACTGGGTAACCTCAGTCTCAATGGCATGCCCCACATTCTACAACATGTTTGTGAGTTCTTCTCTCTGCCTCTTTAGGTGGATATACTCTTGTGTGTCCATTTCCCTTAGCTACGACCTGTACTTCATTTAGGCAGTGCCCACAGCCATATGCACCATTGAACTGATGTATGCCCTGAACCGTACATCGGGCCACTGCATCACAAGAACAAAGCATGGGGAACACTTTTGAAACTATTTTTTGTTTGAGGATGCAACCATTTCACTCCAATTGTATTTTATACTATGGATGTCATCTACAAACTGCTTGAGGTAGATGGACATGGGTTACACACCGCCATTCAGATGTCAGGTTTGCCCTTCCCAAACCAGTGAAACCACACACCTGCAAGTAGCAGGTGTGCTACGAACATTGGCTGGCAATTCATTTATCACCGCTCTGATTGGCCACATGCAGTGCATATGATGAAGATTTAAACACTGGGACTCCATCAGTGTTCCACAATAGTGACACATCATTATTTACCATGGGGAGTGTCTGGCTAACTGACTGGCTGGCTGGCTGGTTGGACTGAGTGGCTGGCTGGCTGGCTAACTGACTGACAGGCTGGCTGGTTAACAGACTGAGTGGCTGGCTGTCTGTCTGTCATATACCTATTAGGCCTATATAGTATTATCATTATTATTATTATTATTATTAGGCCTATTATTATTAGACCTATTATTATTAATATAGGCCTAATAATAATAATGATAATACTAATAGGCCTAATAGGTATATGACAGACAGACAGACAGACAGACAGACTGTGACTAGATCGGTAAAATGGAGCATAAATTCGTATGTTGGTGAAATATTAACATTTAAAATGGTTCAATAATAATTAGCATGTATTATTATTAACGAAAAACATATACTAGCCTACTATTTTATTGGTCTAGTTGGCTCTGCATGCATGCTGCTTCTGCATCCCGATTAGTTTAAAAAAACTGAACTAGACCAATAAAATAGTAGGCTAGTATATGTTTTTCGTTAATAATAATACATGCTAATTATTATTGAACCATTTTAAATGTTTATATTTCACCAACATACGAATTTATGCTCCATTTTACCGATCTAGTCACAGTCTTGTCTGTCTGTCTGTCTGTCTGTCTGTCACATACCTATTAGGCCTATTAGTATTATCATTATTATTATTAGGCCTATATTAATAATAATAGGTCTAATAATAATAATAATAATAATAATAATGATAATACTATATAGGCCTAATAGGTATATGACAGACAGCCAGCCACTCAGTCTGTTAACCAGCCAGCCAGCCAGCCACTCAGTCCGTTAACCAGCCAGCCAGCCAGTCAGTCAGTTAGCCAGCCAGCCAGCCACTCAGTCCAACCAGCCAGCCAGTCAGTCAGTTAGCCAGCCAGCCACTCAGTCCAACCAGCCAGCCAGCCAGTCAGTTAGCCAGTCAGCTATATAGCCAGTCAGCCAGCCAAATAAAAACATGCATGGCACTTAATTTAAAAGAGGTTGCAGACCCCTGTTATATGCGCTTCTTTTGGGATTATTTTTATAGACCTATTTACTTGTTTCTATGAGACATGGCAACAGCGCTCTCGAAGAGAGAGGAGAGAGGCTTTGAATACTTTGGTAAAATGTTGAGATTAGAAACGACTATAATTCTTTAATTTCTCAACCTTAAAAATAAATAAAAACATTTCCATAATCCTTGGGAAGTTTGCTTTCATTCGCTGTATGATACATTATGCTATCATTGAGTCTCTTTTAAGTGAAGTGCCATGTTTTTATTTGGCTGGCTGACTGACTATATAGCTGACTGGCTAACTGACTGACTGGCGTGCTGGTTAACGGACTGAGTGGCTGGCTGGCTGGTTAACGGACTGAGTGGCTGGCTGATCTGTCTGTCATATAATAATAATAATAATAATAATGGATTTTATTTATAATGCACTTTACATTCTAGTGAACCTCAAAGTGCTACAATGAAATGAAAACAAAACAAAAATCAATAAAAGGAAAACATAACATATAGGCTAAGGCAGAGGGCAGTTAACAACAAATTTATGGAAAAGCTTTACTAAAAAGGTGAGTTTTAAGTCCTCTCTTAAAAGTGTCTGTAGACTGTGGTGCTCTGAGCTGTTCCGGAAGAGCATTCCATAGGTCAGGGGCCACTGAACAAAAGGCCCGGTCGCCCATGGTTCGCAATTTGGTTTTGACGGGTTTGAGGAGGTTGGTGTTCGAAGAGCGGAGGTTGCGTGATGATGACTGAAGGGATATGAGTTCTTTGAGGTAGGGGGGGGCGGTACCATGGATGCACTGATGTGTCAGCAGGGAAATCTTGTACTCGGTCCGGGATGCGATGGGGAGCCAGTGAAGTGATTTGAGGATGGGTGTGATGTGTTCTCTCTTACGCACCCTCATCAGGATCCTGGCAGCGCTGTTTTGTATGTATTGGAGCTTTCTGAGGCTCTTGCCAGGGATCCTGATGAGGAGTGCGTTGCAATAGTCCAGCCTGGAGGAGACAAAGGCATGGACGAGTTTTTCGGAGTCGGCAATGGTGAGTGAGGGGCGGAGTTTGGAGATGTTTCTGAGGTGGTAGAAGGAGGTTTTGTATATGTAGTTGATGTGGGATTCAATATACCTATTAGGCCTATATAGTATCATTAACCCTCGTGCGCTCTGCAAGGCGCACGGGGCTGCGCAGAACCCCTGTGCGCTCTCCGATCTGCCGTTTATAAAACCAATACGTTCGTTGCATGGGAGGTCCCATGCAAGTCCCATTCAACCATAGCGCATATTTTCTGTGTGATCGCCTCTGTTCTGGTTGGGTCACATCTCCTCCCCGCGAACGCTATAGCATGCCAGGCAGCGTTGATTGTGCTGCTGCACCGGACTGACCATTTAAGTGTTGACCATAATGGAATGGAATAATATGGTTATATAGTGGTCTGTGACATGTCAGCGTGCGTGCGTGAAAGACAGACAGAATACCTCGCAATGACATGTCAAATTGTCAAAGCGCTGCAGCACTTTGAGCAGTTGATTGTTATTATTAAAAGTAATATCAATCGACATTTCGGGGACAAATGAAGGCAGCGTCTCCGCAAAGGAGACACACATCTGCAGAAATCCTTCATGTTCCATGTTTATATACATCTGCTGGTGGGGGGTGCTGGGGTGCTGCAGTGCTGCTATATGTTGATTGCCCATTTGTATGCGATAACACATATTATATAATATAGGTGCGTGTATGGTGCGTGTATATATAATAGGCCTACATTTAAATGACCACATTAATCAACAATAGACTACTGTTCATTGAAAATAGCTGCAAGCTCACTATAGTTGTGATGGGATAAAGTAGACCTTTTAAGTAGTTAGTTACCATTACTTATAATTACCATTACCCTATAGCTGTGCATAAGCAAGTTTTCCTATAGTTTTCTATAGATGTCTGACAGACATGACAGCGCTGGCCTGCTTCAATGAATCCGCAAGCTCAACTTGCATCCCGCGATGCTGAGCGTGTGTTCCAGCTAACCCTAAGGGTATAGGTCTATAGATGTTTAGGGTTAATTAGTAGGACCCGATTTTTAATTTCATTCAGAGGGAGATTCATGGTATTTTATATATAGTGAAACATACATTTCATCCAGGGCGTACCCATTTTGACCCGGCCATATGAATAACAATTAAGTGTGACTTTGTGTCAATCATTGCCTTGACGGTATCCTTCATCGTCTTCATTTCTTTCATAGTTAAATCAAGTGCTAAGTGGTCTATTGTCTAAAAAAACACACACACAAGCAACAGTAGACTACATCTATTCATCATTATTTATTTCAAATCAAAATACAATGTAATGCACCACTGTCACCAACTCTCTCGAAGTTCGCACGCACGCATGCGACACACGCACACACACACACACACACACACACAAACACGTGCGCGTTGGCCGATCCCCAGGCACGATGCGCGCGGAAAAAGGCCTGCTGGGACCCCCGAGAACCACTCCACGAGGAAAGGCACCCTTTCAATACCGTGACGAGGCCTAATACGTCGAAGTATTATAATATACGTCGCAACGTATTATAATATACGTCGCAACGTATTATAAAATACGTCGTTAATTCCGACGTACGCCACGACGTATTTAAATCGCCCAGACGAAATTAAACCGTCGGGGCGAATTATTATTTAAGCCGCGACGTATTGAAGAATAAGTCACAACGTAAAATAATACGTCACAACGTACGTCGTCCGCCGTGCCCGGATTTCGCTGTCTCTCCCCTCTGCGCGTCCCTGAATTATAATGTTGGGTTTGATGTTATAATATTAATAATACTGTTATATAATCCCTGAATTATGTTGGGTTTAATGTTATAATAATAATAATAATAATGTTATAATATAATCCCTGAAGTATAATGTTGGGTTTTATGTTATATTAATAATACTGTTATAATATAATCCCTGAATTATGTTGGGTTTGATGTTATAATAATAATAATAATAATGTTATAATATAATCCCTGAATTATGTTGGGTTTGATGTTATAATAATAATAATAATAATAATGTTATAATATAATACCTGAATTATGTTGGGTTTGCTTGACTGAAGGTTTTATTATAATGATATTGTTGCGTTTGATTGACTGAAGGTTTTATTTATTCAGAATGGAGACATTTATAATGTTGGGTTTGATTCACTGAAGGTTTTATTTATTCAGAATGGAGACATTTCATTAGTGTTGGGTTTGATTCACTGAAGGTTTTATTATTATAATGTAGGGTTTGATTCACTGAAGGTTTTATTCAGAATGGAGACATTTCATTTCAAAGGAGGTTAAAAAAATGCTCAGCAGCTCCACCTGGTGGATCATTTATGTAATTACATAAATGATACAGAAACACAGGAGGTCACAGTCAGTCCCTGTTTGATGGACAGGTTGATTATGTGGCTGGCTGGCTGGCTGGCTGGCTGGCTGGCTGGCAGGCAGATATTAACTGTCCACATGATGGAATTAACGGAGAAATGAAGTAGTGACATGAGCATGTTTATTTTATTTAATTATAGGATTATAATGTCACATCAAAGACATCATTTAAATGACATTAATGATTCGATAATAGCTAGGTTTGATAGAGCAATGGTTTTCAAACATTTTCAAATTCCGTTATTTAATCGGCATTTGAGCCACGGACCACCATTTGATGACATTTAGCCTCTCAGACCCATTTGAGCCACGGACCACCATTTGATGACATTTAGCCTCTCAGACCCAAAACTAAAGAATATTTTGTGGATTAGATTTTGTCCACAATTCCATGCTGTATTGATACATTAGGAGAGATAACATGGTGTTGGTACCATTAGGAGAGATAACATGATGTTGTACCAGGAATGCTTGGCTCATCCCTTCTTTTGGTCAAATGAGAGGTACGATAGAAACGATAGAAACAAAATCCTTCCACATTATTGTACATACATTCACTGATATTTACACGTTATTATATTTCATCTTCAATCAGTTTTATCAGTAGGCTACGTATATATTCTACAAATATGTTCAGACTCAGAGTAGCCTAATGTTTTCAGTACTTTTTCCCCCAGGAGAGTAGAGTATACCTGAGAAACATTGGAAGTTGAAAATGAAAGGAAGTTCAGAACTATCGAAATGCTGACAAGGACCTCATCAGTGCATTAGACCAGTATGCTGAGCAGGGACAGTTCAAATAGTGTGAGAAAACCACTATTTCAATTCAACATTTGTCTTTTATTTGTCTAATTTATTTATTCTATATATTTATTTAAATGTTTTTGTATGCATTTAAATTAGTTCATGAAATGTGCTATACTAATAAAACTAGTTTGTCACTGTAACAACATGTTTCCATTTTATCTTTAAGTTGTATGTTTCCAGTTCCCACCTGCGTTGGTCCAGCAGATGAATGGCAAGAAGCCCTACCATGAGCACACATTTGGACTGCTGCGCTTCATACGCAATGCACGTGAGCACAAGTAAGTTGAGTTAAGAACAACACAAAGGAAAGTCACTCTGGTCAATATGTGTAATTAAACACAAATATTTGGTTTCTTTATTGCGACTGAAGGTCGCAGTTAACTATGGAATCGTGCATTTCCCGTCAGTGTGTCGTTTGGTTGGTTGGTGAGAGAGCATGTGACATCACGTGACATGATCAGGCATGGAGATCTCTGATGTCATCAATATTAAGTACATATATGGAGATCCCTGATGTCATCAATATTGGCCAGCAAATCTACATCTGACCTAAAACCTCAAACCCTTAGATCTCCATATACGTATGGATCTGATCTGTTCTGACATTCCATATGTTGATCACCCATCCTTCCTCTTCGATGTCTCCCTTTTGACTGATACCTGTCCATTTATACTCTAGTCGGGCCTGCCCCAAAGTTATTAGTGCAGCCGCCCCCGGCAACCGGCGGCGGCGCCAACCGGCGTATACTAGAGTTCTCAACAGGCCCAAAAATTCACCCCATTCGACCGGTGTCTCCGCATTGGATCGGCGAAATCATCCGTTAATCAGCACCTTCGCCTAGGGCCATTATGGCAATACTGGCATACTCACTGTTTCAGTATGTCATTATCACCTATTGTGACGGTGCGGGTGATAATGTCACTGATGTCCTGACGGAGGCGCGCCGTGTCTGGTGAAGGCCACCAGACCCGACTCAGCGCCGTCCGAGTTACGTCCCGATAGGCAGAGAATAGAGGGTATGCGCATGCTTAAAGTGAATGGCACATCGAGTGGCAAAGCGAGTGGCAAAGCAACATGCAAAGTGAGTTTAACATTGTAATCAGATAGGACTTTTCTGTTTGGATGTATGGGCTGTCAAGGCCAGAAAGTAGTTTTTTGCCACTCGGTAGGCATTCCTGCATAACTTCCGGGGCTTGATGATGATGTCACGTGCATACTCTCTATAGTATACAGGTATATTAGTAGCCCCTAGTTTCCATGCGCTGACAATAGAGTTGGAAATGACACGTCCAGCAGGGGGAGTCCTTGACCTGCAGGCTATGTTCAGCCAAGGGTGAGTATGCCAGTATGGCCATACTGGCCCTATGCGAAGGTGCTGATAACGGATGATTTCGCCCCCATGCCAAAGCGCCAGTGCTCGACTAGCAGTCTGCTGTCACCCAGGCGGATGTGTGCACGCGACCTCAGGGTCTTACTGGTTAATAATAACCAGTAAGTGTGGACTGTGTGGAGCACTCAATCGTCCTGGAGCACTTCCTTTGCTGTCAAAACAAAACGTTCTCTGTTCTCTATTTATCAGTGAATTTTAGAACCATGATACAAAGGTACTTGGCATGTACAGTAAAATATCAATTTACTACCAAGGAATCAATCAACCCATTGTCAGAGTGTTTATTTGCAATTCCTTATACAGGTTTACGTTTACCCCATGCAGTATGTGGCGTTGCAGACAGTGATATTACTGTGTTATTACAGAATATAATGAGACTTACTTGAGTGACCACTGCTCTCTCTGTTTACAGTGCTGCGGAGGTAGCTCATCTCGACCTGATGGAGATGTTTCCTGGTCTGTTTGGACGCGTTTACATGTTTGGCCAAAAACAAGGCTGGCACTCGAGGACCACCCTGAAGGAAATGGTTAAAAGAGAAGATGTCGGCACCGCCAGTGAATCTGGACTGAAAGACTCAGTGACTTGAAGGACTGAGGGAGCGTTTGATATACTGTATATTGACGTATCTGTTGTCTGTTAAAGTTAACTGCATGAATTAACTGAATCAATAGCCTCATGAGCAGAGTTACAGTATGTTCTATATAGTGGCTTTGCCTGCCCTATTTAGGGCTCTACATGGAACACTTTCACCTCTTTTCATAAAAGTTACAGTCTGTCCTGTTTTTACCTTGACGCTTGCAGAAATAACAGGGTTATCATCACAGACATTGTGCTCCATTTCAGTTTGAGTCACTAATGTATGTGCTCCCTCTCCTGCATTGGACTCCCTGTCACTTTCCAGTTCGTTGTCTGTGTTTTGTTCAGTAAATGAGCTACCTGTGGTTCTGTTCACTACATCAGTGTTTTCACTATCTGCTGCTTGGTTCTGTACCATTTGTCTCACTGTTTTTGCCATTGAGAACCTCATCTTGAACACGTGTGTGTACCTTATTAAGCCTTAAATTATGTACTCTAACAAGGATACCACCATGTCTTACAAATACAACAGCCCCATCCTGACCAATAACCACCCATGGTCCCTTCCACTCTGTACTGTCAGCGCGTTTGTAATAGACTTTGTCTCCTGTCTCATACTTTTCATCTGTGGGTCTGAGCTGCTTACGTAGTGCTCTCCTTATCCTCTCTGAACATTAAGCTTCAGTGAAAGCTTTCCTAGAAGCATGCACCGCTGATATGTGTTGCCCTATACCCTTGCACTTACTGTAGTGCCTTCTACTGCAGGTAGTCTATCAATTAATACAGAAGGAACGTTAGGGTTTTGACCAAATACCAGTTGATGAGGGCTATAACCATGACCACTGTGCACACAGTTCTAATACCAGTTGATGAGGGCTATAACCATGAACACTGTGCATACAGTTCTTAGCCATAAGACCCCAGTCTAGGGCAGTGTGCCAGTCACATCCGTTCTCCTGTCTCACCTTCAGGAGGATGTCGATGTGAGTCTGATTATGTCTTTCCAACAGCCCGTTGCTCCAGGAACTGTATCCTGCTGTTGTTTTCCGCCATATCTCTGAACTCTGCGTTATTGAACTCCCCACCATTGTCGCTGTACAGAATCCGAGGGGGACCGTGAACACTTATCCATGTGTGGATGAGGGAGTTGACTATTTCAGAGGCTTTCTTCGTTTTCACAATACTCGTGCAGGTCCACCACCACCGTTTCATTATACTCTGAAGCTAGAGGCAGACCAACAGCTGGCTTCGGCTTCGTTTTGCTGTATCTCTGACATATGTCACAATCATGTACTATTTGTTGCAAAATAGTGAGGCATTCCTTGTCTTTGTTTCCCGAGCTCTGGATTAGCCTCTGCAGCCTCTCTGCAGATGCGTGGCCAAACTGTTTGTGTAGCTTGAGAAGGACTTTGCGCTTTTCGGCTGAAGACATGTTTTCCGTCACAGTCAGGACTTCATCTTCAGCTGTCGCTGCAAGTATCACGTCATCTTTCATTCGCTGTGTTGTGTCGTCTTTGTCTCTTGACTCTCTTATGTCCACACAGTAGTGTCCTGAGCTAGTGAAGTCAAGAGGAATCTGCTGCTTAAACATTACTGCTCTGTCATTCTCCATGTCTAAAACTGTTCCTGCCTTCTTCAGTGAATACTCAGTAACAGTGGAATGTCAGCGTTGACCACTTCTGTCTCAATGTGACATTTTGTGTGTCCTATTTTGGCAGGTAGTTTCACTTTTCTGGTGGAATATACCATCTCCAAAACGAAATGGTCTGGAACTAGAATATTCTGTCTTTATCATTTTGTCTGCCTGCTCTTGACTAAGAGCAAACCATCCTCTGCTACCAATGTTGATCAGGTCTTAATAAACACGACGTTTATTCAGTTGTAGATCACTTTATTCACCGTACACCGGCTCGACATGCAAATGCTGTTCCCTCCACAATTCACATCTGATTACCTGCGCCCACTGCGCATATCCCTCAGAGAGTACATTACCGTAAAGGAGTACTGTCTGAAAGTGGAACACAAGTTAACACAAATGAGTAAAAGTATCAATACTGCAATATATAAATACTCCATTACAAGTAAATGCCCAGAATTCAAAATTTACTTGAGTAAAAAGTACAAAAGTATTGTCATCAAAATGTACTTAAAGTAATCATTGTGCAGAATATGCCCTATCTCAATTCAAATTGTCAAATGTAGCCTATAAAAATATTTTCAAAATAGCAGATCTACAAGCTCGACGCATTGTGAGCTTGTAGATCAGCTATTTTCAAATGACCGAAATATAGTGGATAATGTATGTTTTGTAATAATCAAAATCTAAAAAGTGATATAGTCACTGAAGTTTTCAAATAATAGTAGTGGAGTAAAAGTACAATATTTGCCTCTGAGATGTAGTGGAGTAGAAGTAAAAGTATTGACATTTTGAAATGCTCCAGTAAAGTAAAAGTACCTACAAATTGTACTTAAATGTGATTAGTTACTTTTCACCACTGGCTGAGGAGAATCCCCAAATGAATATTGGAGCATAGAAAAGTTAGAAAACCCTAACAGTTTTCATAATTGTGGTCATTGTTTGCACAATAGTTTTGTACGTAGGGAAATTAAAAAATAGTTTTTTTTCCTCCACAGAGCTTTTAGAGCAGGGATATTCAATTGGCGGCCCGCGGGCCACATGCGGCCCGCGGAGCGCCCCCTTGTGGCCCCTGGAAGATTTTTTTTTTTTTTTGAGAATAATAAGAGGGATAATAAAAGTTACAGGTATGGTGTGTGCGATATTAATTGTTTGATTACCATAATGACGGTAATCATTAAAGGACCACTTTTCAACCTATCTTCATATAATAGGTCCTCACTAATAATCATGATAAAATGACACGTTTTTTTCTACTCGGTCTGTGTCACATAGGAGGGCTGTGGGCAGTTCAGAAACCCACCCAACAGTGACATCAATGGAGAATCCAAGCTAATAGAAACTGCAGGCTTTCTAGTCCTGAAAAGTTGCAATGCGAAAATGGAAGCCATCATTCTCACAATAATAAACCCTGTTAGGGTCCATTTGGTTCCATTTGTACACAGTTACAGTTACAGACCCATAAGGGTCCATTTGGTTCCAAACCATCATTTCCCTGGGGACCCCCTGGAACTGCCTCCAGGACCCTGGGGGTCCCCGGACCCCGAACCCCACTTTGGGAATCACTGCTCTATGTAATCTGATCTTTATAGTCTGATTAACTATTCTCACGTAAATAAATCTTGTTTAAAAAACAATCTGCCTAACGATGATGTCACTGGTGGTCGTGGACGGGTTTCTGAACTGCCCACAGCAGAGTGAGTGTGTGTGTGTCTGTTTGTGTGTGTGTGTGTGTGTGTGTGTGTGTCAGTCCAGTCGTTAATGTCAAAGCAATGCTGTTTATGCACTGTCAAATAGGTCTAGGCCTACATCTATTCTAAGGTGGCATATACCTGTATAGACATATTATCCTGCTCATTACTGTGCGGAAATATACATACATCTTCGTGTTTGAGCACAAAAAGCATTTTGAGAACCCACAAATTTCCGCGCTTCCCGCGCACACTGTGCGGCCCCCCACACACAATAATTCTACAGTTGTGGCCCCCGGCCTAATCTAATTGAATACCCCTGTTTTAGAGCATATCCGTCATCATAGGGCCATACTTAACAATCTATGCCAAAACAATGGGAAATTTTCGATTTTGCTGTATTTTTATATCAAAAGTCCATAAAAAGCCAAGTTAACCAAACTGGAATTTTTTTTATCTTGATTTCATTCACCTGTTTGATTCCCATTGCTGCACGTTCCTCCAAACACAGCTGATGTTGATCACAGAACTACTCAATTTTTTATCTCATTCAAGATGACATCCAGACAGCGTATTACTCGTTAGGAAATCACTCCTTTCGTTCTGTGAATCTGTGAGTTATCAAAAATCTCTGATACAAGTCTGCAAATGTCAGTATTTCTTATGCACTGTATACACACTACAAATATAACTCCATACATGTAAGAATCTAACTTGGGAGGGCTGTCCCCACTTGGGAGGTGTCTCACATACATGTAGAGATAACAGACATGACGTACACATTAACATCCACAATGTTAATTTAACTTAATTTGAATGACTAGCAATCTTTTCGAGTTGGTGATTACTGAAAAATAATTAGCCCCTGTTCAAGGTGAAGCAATGACCATTGTACATTGTCTTGCTTAGTTATCACACGCTTACTTATTTTGTGATTAAAGTTATTAATATTTATTATAAATTATTGATATAAAAAGATTTAATTTCTGTGTGGAGTTTGCATGTTCTCCCCGTGTCCCCTAGGGTAGGTACCCTCACAAAAAACATGCAGTAATCCTGGTCACTAAACTGCCTCCCCCTGGCCAGCCGGGGCGCCTGATGGAGGGGAAAGGAACTGATTGGAATAACGTGTTCCTTCCACGCGCTACGTCCAACCAGGGAAACTCCCCCCTGTCAGGTGTAAAGGAGCAACTTGGACACTCAGGCATGAAGGAAGCATGAGTTCAAGTCCGTTGCTCTCCGCTTGTCCCCCATATATGGGGACTAGGTTGGTGGAGGGTGTGTAGAGCCCAGGATCACATTAGATGATTGACACAGGGGTGAAAAATGGGTTACAAAATCGTGGGATAAAAAATATATAAAAATAATAATAATAATTTTAAATCAAGGTTCAAGTGTGTACTTAAGTCCTGTTTCAGACCACATGGTGCTTCTGGTTGGCTGCTGCTTTGTGTCACTCACCGCACAGCGGCAACGGAACAGTTCAACGTCTCTCACCTCTGTGTTGGCTCCGCCTCCTGCCGCAGCGGCTTTGTGTTGGCACAGGCACAGCGTTGAACCCCACCCCGTTCTCAGCACGTGGAAGCAGAATACCACCGCTGGTGTGAAGGTGTGTGTGTGTGTGTGTGTGTGTGTGTGTGTGTGTGTGTGATCAGTTGTCCAGTGCACAGAAGAGGGCCACTCCCCGTTTGATCCAGTGTCCCGGAGGGAGATCGGTAGGCAGTTCCACAGCCATCACATAGTTGGTGGAATGACCGGTGGTAGACAGCGTCCCTGTTGAAGACAGAATTAGAAACAGCAGTGATGATGTCCCTTTCACCATGTGACGGTTCCCTGGATATCTCACCCAAACACGGCGAAATAACACGGTTTGGCAATGGCAATTACGTACATAAACCACTAGAAAATCCCTAAGTCTGTACATATTACACTGACATTTTCACCACCAGACCACCGTCTCGAGCGAACTTGAGCCACAAGAGCCACCACCGAGCGAGCTAAAGTTCCATTGAGCCGACTCAGCCCCGTCCGAGTTGTAACCCAATAGCACAGAATAGTAAATGATGTCAACCTGGCGTGCGCCTGGGCGTCCACGCCCTATAAAAGCCTGTTTCCCCATCTCTATTAATTTGACCACCACAGAACAGGTCTACTATTAAACTGTAACTGAACGAGTGGTAATAGAACATAATACAACACAAGAGCAAGCACTAAAACCCTCAGCCACACTTGCAAAACCAGAAAATCACACCCGTGTGAACTGAGTGGTGCAATTCCCCCCCCCCCACACCTCTCTCTCTCTCTCTCTCTCTCTCTCTCTCTAGCATGCACTATCCCTCTCTGTTTCTGGCGCCCCCTACTGGTACTAATAAGTCATATACTCTAGTCTACACAGACGTGTGTGCACGCATGCGCACACCACTGGTGCTCATGACCACGGCTACATAGGTACGCACGGACATTGCTGTTCCTTGGACTGGTTGCACCACTCAAAAACAAAACAAAAACGGGCCAGTTGTGTGTTCCGTTTACTGTGTGAGCACTGACCAGCGCGTGTGAGGGTTTTGTAGACAGGGCAGACGTAGGCGCCAGTGGTGGGAGGCTGGCGCAGGGGCTTTGGAATCATCCAGATGACAGACATCTCAGCGTGGAGCTCTTTGGGCCGGGCCTCGGCCAGCCGACCCGTCGCCGCGTCCCAGCGAGCCCCTTCCAGGAACAGCCCGTGGATGTAGCAGCCCACGTTGGGCCGCTCTGTCATCTCGCCTGGCGTCTTCGCCATCACCTGACGGGGGGAGAGAGAGAGAGAACCAGAGGAAGAAACCACTTTGAATCTGCCGTGCCCATTTTTTGGGGGGAAAAAAAAGTAAAACAATGCCCAGGCATGCTGGCTGGCGCAGCGGTCCGGGTGCACCTAGCCTGACGTTTGCAGGTTCGAGTCCCGATCCCGACGGTTTTTGCTGCGTGTCAGTCAACATCTCTCTCTCTCTCCCCCCATTTCCTGTCAACCTACTGTCCTATCAATAAAGACATAAAAAACGTTTTTAATAATAAAAAATCACACCCGTGTGTCTCCCCCTGCCCCCTCACCCTCTCTCTCTCTCTCTCTCTCTCTCTCTCTCTCTCTCTCTCCCATTAGCAGGCAACAGTGCAGCACTTTTACCCCTACTGGTACTCATAGTCACATAGTCACACACATTAACACGGACATTGCTGTTCCTTGGAGTGGTTGCACCACTCAAAAATAAATAAATTGTGATAATAAGAGCTATAAGCTTGTTTGTGAGTTTGTGACCGATATGGCTCCCCCATATCTTACAAGTATGATTGAACCCTACAAACCCTCCCGCGCACTCAGATCAGCCAACGCAGGGAAACTGGAAGTACCCTCACTAAAAACGCCGGGACAACGCTCCACACGTCCCAAACTCTTCTCCCTTCTGGCTCCAAAACTGTGGAATGCACTTCCCATTGCAGTCAGAACTGCAGCATCACTCCCAATCTTCCGCCGTAGCCTGAAAACCCACCTTTTCAGACTCCATCATGGCCCATAGCACTTACCCTAACCCCTTAGATAGCATTTCTGTTGGCTTAGATAGCATTTGACACAGACTTATAGCATGTTATGTAGACAGCACTATAATTGTATTGTATATAGTCATAGCACGCCATGTGTATAGCATAGTAGTAAATATGTATAGTTTATATGTATAGTGTATGTATAGTTTCATTATATAGATATTCCACTGTTACTTTCTTAGCTTACGCATGTTTCATGATATTGATAAATGCTTTTATGTGATGTATTCCCATGCTTTTGTTCTTGCTTAAATGTAAGTCGCTCTGGATTAAGAGCGTCTGCTAAATGCCTAAATTGTAAATTGTAAATTGTATGTCGTTAAAGTCTTTTACAAACAATAAAAATGTCAACATGTTAGCATAACAAAACGTTCATGAGCATAAATATCAGTCTTTAAACCCAGAGCGGGCCACTAAACACCACCGCCGCCCCCATCCCGGGGAGCCCCCATCCGGGGGCGCCGCAGAGTCACAGTGATATCCCCTAGGGGCGGCGGTGGCTCAGGGGTAGAGTGCCTGGATGGTAACCGTAAGGTTGCCAGTTCGAACCCGGGCTCCCCCAGAGTTACTGTCGAAGTGTCCTTGAGCAAGACACTGAACCCCTAATTGCTCCCGATGTGCTAGTTGGTGCCTTGCATGGTTTCCGCTGCCATCGGTGTATGAATGTGTGTGTGAATGGGTGAATGTAATGCACAATCTCTGTAAAGCGCCTTGGATAAAGGCGCTATATAAATGCACCATTTACCATTTATCCCTGTGGCATAGTGGTTAAAATGTTGGCTTTCCACGCGGGATTCCCGGGTGTTACACATGGCTGACCTGGAAGTGGAAGCCGATGGTGTAGACGGACACTGTCCAAGCCCCCAGAACGGTTGGCCAACGTAGAAGTACGTAGAGGTATCACAAGAGCAGCGCGAGGAGCCAACCAATCATATCAACGCTAGAGAGGTACTATAGCCTACCGGAAGACTTTGTCGGTCTTCCATTGAGCAACTTCCATTGAAATGAGGGGCTGTCGCTCCCGGTCCGCTCTCTAGTATTATAATATCAGTGGTTCCCAAACTTTTTCACGTCAAGGACCCCCAAATTGGCACTAATTAGCCCACGGACCCCCATTTGAAGAGATATGCCATAGAACCCCATAAGAGAAGATTTTTACGGCTCTAGCAGTGATTCTCAACCCGTTAAATTTCAAGTTTGACATGCATTAGTCTACGGGCCGCCATTTAATGGCATTTATATCTCTGAGACCAGAGATATAAATGCCATGCCAATGTATATTGTAAAATCAATGTCTGAGAGTGTATACAAAAATGGAACCAAATGGACCGTAACGGGTCCTTTTGGTTCCATTTATACACTTTGAGTTACAGACCCATACGGGTCCATTTGGTTCCAAACTATCATTTAGCTGGGGACTCCCTAAAGGACCCCTGGGGGTCCCCGGACCCCACTTGAACCACTGTTATATAACTCTATCATGACACCGACCTGGAATTGGAAGCCGATGGTGTGGATGGAGACGGCGGCGCTGCGGGCGTAGTTCTGCAGGGTTCCGGTGAGGAAGGCCTGCGGGAAGAAGAAGCCGCTGATCCAGAAGGCGGCGGGGACGCCTCCGGAGACCCACGCCCGCAGGAAGCCCACCCTCCGGAGCAGGTCACACACCCAGGAGGACAGAGGCTTCAGAGACGGATAGGCCTGCAGGAGGGGAGGGCACGCACACGCACGCACGCACGCACGCACGCACGCACGCACACACACACACACACACACACACAAACAAACACAAACACACACACACACACACACACGTCAGGCGTGTGTGTCAGGTGCGTAGCCGACCATTTAAAACAAAGGCGGTTTGCATGCTATGGTTTGCTATACTAAACAGAAATTTGCATGCACAAGGGCTGCCAAAGTAGGCTATCTTTTGTTGTTTTTCTTGTTTATTCGCCCCCTCTCTTCGAAGTTAGACTGGGCCAGCTCTGGTGTGTGTGTGTGTGTGTGTGTGTGTGTGTGTGTGTGTGTGTGTGTGTGCGCGTCCATATCTTGCCTTGCTCTTCCACACATCAGGCACAGCGTTAATGAACAGACTGCTGGTCATCAGCTCCAGTTCTGATGACATCACCACCAAACCCCTCAGAGCCTTGATGATGTCACCGAGACTCTGAGAGATGACCCCCAGCAACCTGTTGTACCTGGAAGACCAGACAGACAGACAGACAGACAGACAGACAGACAGACAGACAGACAGACAGACAGACAGACAGACAGACAGACAGACAGACAGACAGACAGACAGACAGACAGACAGACAGACAGCTTGTAAATGTTCAACATTGGAATGTTTGAATTCTTTCTTTTTAACCCATTAACACAATATGTGCCAAGCCACGAACATGGATGTGCGCATGGAATGTGTTAAGATCTGAGGCTGATTCAAAAAAAATATTCTAGATCAGTTTTCTGAAAAACACATGTAGCTATAATCAGTGGTGGCTCAAACCTTTTCATGTCAAAGACCCCCGAAATATTTTGTTCCAGGGGACCAGAAGCAAAGATGAGTAAAAAAAAAATATATATATAGACCTGAGGCAGATTCTAAAAATGCCTTCTAACACCTAACCTAAGGTTTCTGGAAACCGTCACATTCTTATTCAAAAAATCACACCCGTGTGAAGTGAGGGGCGCTAATATATTAAAGTCTTAACTCATTTTGCTATGATTAGATACATGATGTAATGGTGATGTAAAACAAACATTACATTCTCTTTATTGTTAAATGGTATTTAATGTTTGTGTTAGGGACAAGATGACATACATTTTCCCTTCATTGTCAATGGTGTTTTTAAAACAAACATTGAACTGAAAACAAACATTAAACCTGTAGGGCTAGCGCTCCTCAAACATAAAATAAAATAATTATGTTGCTACGTATAGCAACAACTGATGAGACACAGAGTTAGCATCCGGATTGAAATGTATAACAACAACGTATAGGCTGTTGCAACAGGTATAAATGGGTTAAAACAATCATCTAGTAATAACAAGTGTACAATAAGTTTGGTGTTATACCTGATGACCTCCTGGATCAGTACCGTGTTCATGGACTCTTGGTAGAGGACAGGGTATTTAACCACCACCTCCTGGACATCGAAAGGCCCGGGGATCTGCTCAACGATGCCTTCCACTATCTCCTCCACCATCTACAACATGACATTGAGACCAACCAGGGGGGCAGTCAGACAGATATTCTGTGAAGCCACTAAGGAAATCGGGACTTCCTGAATGTTCATAATTATAATGGCCTGTTGTGGTGCTGTCATTGGGCCCAAAAAAACCCATATCTCCATAGAGCTCCATGTATTTGGGCCCAACTTCACCTAGACTGTATTACATTAATAAACATGGTCATGAATACTTTCTGCTTCCAGTCACTAGTTTAAAGTCTCATTTCATAATATTCTCTTTGGTCCCATTTATTAAAAAGATTACCACCTGGACTGGAGTCATCACCCTGTGAACTCTCAGAAGCCCTCCATATGACACCATATACTGTACTGTACATCCCCATATCCTCTTAGACATACACAACTTCCCTACTTTACTGATCCCAAAATAATATTTGGGAAAAGTTGGACGCAGGTCATTCCACTACAAAGCTCCATCTGGCTGGAACAATCTTCCTCTATCTCTCGGATCTGTTACCTCTCTTGGCCACTTCAGGACTTCCTTGTATTCACCATCTCCAAACAACCTGTTCATGTTATTAACACTGCTCGTACTACTGTTCATTTCTGACTTTTATACGAGTCATTGTGCTGTGTGTGTTCTCCATTTCTTTGTCTAAATGAGTTGAGGGCTGGGGGTGTGGGTGGGAGAGGATGAGCAAGATAAGTATATATGTACATGTACATGTGTGTATTGTGTATAATGTACTGTGTATTTGTATTGGAATTTGTATGTAATGTTTTATCTGCTCCATTTCATCTGCTCCATTCAACCGCTTATCCGTAGTCGGGTTGCGGGGTGTGTATACGACCCCCTCTAAAATGAGATGCTGCATCTCAAGGGGCCATCCCATCCTCTCATTAAATTCTGACCAAATTCTGACCTCAAGCATGTACTCAAGTACTAGTACTTGAGTAAATGTGATGAGTTATACTTTCCACCAGTGTACAACAGGCACACACCTCCTCCCTGGTCCTGCCCCCGCTGGACGCGGCTCGGGGCTGGAGTCGAACCAGAGAGGCCAGCAGGGCGAACGTCTCGTTCTGGGCGAAGCTGATGTCCGCGTTGTCGTGGAGACCAAAGATTTCAGGTGTGTCGTTGATGGGCAGGCCGCGGGTGTACTCCAGGTAGCCCTATGGGGTGACAGGACAGTTACCATGGCAGCAGGCCATGATGTCACGCACATTCAGGTCACACGGAATATAGTCTAAAAGAGGGATCTAATTTCCACTACGAAAGGTAACCCAGAACCTATTACACAAGCTGAAACCTTCCAGAACCAGTGAAATTCAGTGATACGTTATTTTTGTTTTAAGTTTCCAAAACACCATACAGAGCGCCATAAGTAAAGTAAAAATTGCCTTTCTACAAGCTTCTACAACACATCACAATGCAACAATTATTTATATAATAAATAGGGGCTTCTAAATCTGCACCGGGCATAAATTACGGCAGAACTGTATATATCCTAAAGCCTGGAATTCCTAAAGTAACGTAAGTAATTTATGCTTAAATGGTTAAACCTAATCTTATTCCTAACCTTAACCTCAGCGGGGGTGGCACGGCTCAGGGGTAGAGTGACCGGATAGAAACCGCAAGGTTCCCAGTTCGAATCCGGGCTCCCCCAGAGTTAGTGTCCAAGTGTCCTTGAGCAAGACTCTGAACCCCCATTGCTCCCGATGAGCAGGTTGGTGCCTTGCATGGTTTCCTCCGGCATCGGTGTGTGAATGGGTGTATGTATGTACAATCTATGTAAAGCGCCTTGGATAAAGGCGCAATATAAATGCACCATTTACCTTTGATCCAAAACAGTGCCAAAACCTAACCCTATTCCTAAACGTAACCCCGGTGAAACTATGCCTAACCATGAAATTATTTCTAACCTTATTATCAGTAAAACAACTTGTCAACTGGTATTAGAACTGTATGCACAGTGTTCATGGTTATAGCCCACATCAACTGGTATTCCTAATCCTAACCTTCCTTCTGTATTAATTGATAGACTACCTGCAGTAGAAGGCACTACAGTAAGTGCAAGGGTATAGGACAACACATATCAGCGGTGCATGCTTCTAGGAAAGCTTTCACTGAAGCTTAATGTTCAGAGAGGATAAGGAGAGCACTACGTAAGCAGCTCAGACCCACAGATGAAAAATATGAGACAGGAGACAAAGTCTATTACAAACGCGCTGACAGTACAGAGTGGGACCATTGGTGGTTATTGGTCAGGCTGGGGCTGTTGTATTTGTAAGACATGGTGGTATCCTTGTTTTCAATTGGACTTTTCTTCTTTGACCTTGGTTTATGGGATGGCTGAATGTATTTATTTCTATTTTAAAGAAAGAAGAGGGAGATTGTTAACTTGTGTTGCCCTCTATTGTACACTACGACAGTTCTATACAGTTTCCTTTACAGGCAACACACACGAGGACATTGTACGCATGTGCAGTGGGCGCAGGTATTCAGACGTGAATTGTGGAGGGAACAGTGTTTACATGTTCAGCATGTTCAGCGTTCGGTGTACGGTGAATAAATTGAGTCAAAACTAAATGAACGTTGTGTTTATTAAGTCCTAATCAACACCCGTTACCCTGGCTATACGTCTCACCTTCACATCCAGACCAGGGTCTATCTGGCCATACGTCTCACCTTCACATCCAGGCCAGGGTCTATCTGGCCATACGTCTCACCTTCACATCCAGACCAGGGTCTATCTGGCCATACGTCTCACCTTCACATCCAGACCAGGGTCTATCTGGCCATACGTCTCACCTTCACATCCAGGCCAGGGTCTATCTGGCCATACGTCTCACCTTCACATCCAGACCAGGGTCTATCTGGCCATACGTCTCACCTTCACATCCAGGCCAGGTCTATCTGGCCATACGTCTCGCCTTCACATCCAGGCCAGGTCTATCTGGCCATACGTCTCACCTTCACATCCAGGCCAGGGTCTATCTGGCCATACGTCTCACCTTCACATCCAGGCCAGGGTCTATCTGGCCATACGTCTCACCTTCACATCCAGACCAGGGTCTATCTGGCCATACGTCTCACCTTCACATCCAGACCAGGGTCTATCTGGCCATACGTCTCACCTTCACATCCAGGCCAGGGTCTATCTGGCGGTACACTCCAGACGGGGAGTAGACGTGGTGGGCGTGGAGCACCGAGGGACAGTAGAAGTCCTCCAGGATGTTGAGGAGACAGCGTCTGTCCCAGTCGTCAGTGACACGGCCGCCGTAGTTAATCTCTCCCGCAGTGTATTTTAACACCTGTACACACACACGCACGCGGACACACACACACACACACGTTTTAAGGTTGCCTACGCCTGCTCTAAAGCATTCGTCTCCAAGAGTCTTTGTCTCTCTCTCTCCCAACCTTGTAGGGGACGTCCTGGTACTCGTCCAGGAACATTTTCAGCTGGCTGATGCAGATGCGCAGGTCTCCATCGGTGAACTCGTACGGGATGTTGAAGCCCAGAGGGCCAAACTTCCTGCGTTCAATAGCATTCCCATGGAACAGGCACAGAGAGAGCAGCAGGGACCTGAACTGTGCTGCCTGGGAGGGGAGAGGAGAGGAGAGGAGAGGAGAGGAGAGGAGAGGAGAGGAGAGGAGAGGAGAGGAGAGGAGAGGAGAGGAGAGGAGAGGAGAGGAGAGGAGAGGAGAGGAGAGGAGAGGAGAGGAGAGGAGAGGAGAGGAGAGGAGAGGAGAGGAGAGGAGAGGAGAGGAGAGGAGAGGAGAGGAGAGGAGAGGAGAGGAGAGGAGAGGAGAGGAGAGGAGAGGAGAGGAGACAGTATCATACGTTATGATCGACAGTGATTACAGGAAATCGATGATTTAAACCCGGGGACCGTATTTTGGGCATGTGAAAATATACGTGTACATTGTGAGGATACCAGACCTACAATTTACAAACGTACATTTTAGTTTAGGAGACAGAGAGGCAGGCAGGTGCAGTACTTAGTTTAGACCAGTCATTGGTTAGACTAGTCTGACATCAACAACCTATCGCTAACCCTAACCTAAACATAACCGCAAGCACGGGAGCAGCGCAGTCCGACCATTGTTTCTTGCATGTCGGTCTGTAATCTTAACGTATCCGCAGGCAGGCAGGCAGGCAGGCAGGACGGACGGGCGGGCGGGCGGGCGGGCGGGCGGGCGGGCGGGCGGACGGACGGACGGACGGACGGACGGACGGACGGACGGACGGACGGACGGACGGACGGACGGACGGACGGACGGACGGACGGACGGACGGACGGACGGACGGACGGACGGACAGACAGACAGACAGACAGACAGACAGACAGACAGACAGACAGACAGACAGACAGACAGACAGACAGACAGACAGACAGACAGACAGACAGACAGACAGACAGACAGACAGACAGACAGACAGGGCCCACCTTGGTGCAGGACGTGATGAAGTCGTCGTTGAGACTCAGGTAGGTCCTCAGCAGGTTGGCCTTGATGCCTCGGGGAGGCTCGATGGTCATCTTGGAGCCGTTCTGCAGGATGGATGCCGGGAACCTGTTGCTAGGCAGACTGGTGAGCCACAGCCGGAAGTCTCTGTGCACCTGACGAAGAAGGACCGGGTAGGGAGAGCACAGGAGATGATGGTGACGCCGTTAAGTAACCATTATCTCTAATGTTGTATGAAGTGCATTTCTGTGTGTTCATGTGTGTGTGTGTGTGTGTGTGTGTGTGTGTGTGTGTGCGCGTGCGTGCATGCGTGCGTGCATGCGTGCGTGCGTGCGTGCGTGCGTGCGTGCGTGCGTGCGTGCGTGCGTGCGTGCGTGCGTGCGTGCGTGCGTGCGTGTGTGTGTGTGTGTGCGTGTGTGTGTGTGTGTGTGTGTGTGTTCTATACCAGTGGTTACCAAAGTGTGGCCCGGGAACCAAATGGATCCATTTGGTTCCATTTGTACACTCTCAGAGTTAAATTAACATTGATTTTACAATATAAATCAGGGTCTCAGAGATAGAAATGCCATTAAATGGGGGTCCGTAGACTAATGCATGTCAAACTGGGGGTCCTTGAAATGGGTAACAAGACAACTCACCCCGTTTCTGTTTTCCTCACCGAATTTTGAGGGGTGGGAGAAGCTGGACAACAGACAGCTGGACTTTGAATTTCTCTAACTATAAACCTTCATGACAGCAGACAGCCTAAGTACAAATATAATTTATGAAAAGCTACTACAGTGAAGTTTGTCCACAGACGTTGTTGTAGGATATGTGGGGATTATCTGACGAGGTACCATTTGAGTGGGCAAAACCTTAATTAATACTAAATTGTTTATAGGGTCAATATAAGTAAAATAATATAGCCTTTCCACATGAGTATCTTTTTATATTTTTCCAAAAAGAATACAAACAGTCAATAGCATATTACAAAGTTATCCCCCTCATGGTGAAAATTCCGGGAGGAAAAACGGGCAAGCACCGGGGTGAGTTGTCCAGTATTCCTTGAAATGTAACGGGTCTATGGCATATCTCTTCAAATGGGTCCGCGAGCTAATAAGTGCCAATTTGGGGGTCCTTGACGTGAAAAAGTTTTGCAACCACTGTTCTATACCTTATCCACGCTGAGCAAGACCTATGCTGTAGATGCTATCATATTTTGGGGGCGGAAGTAGCAGGATTTTGACGGTAGTACCGCTCAAGGACATTACTAATATGTTTACCTCTCCTTGAATGTGTTGTGATTGCATGGTCCAAACAAATATCGTATCCCGGGGGAAATACATCTGACGGATGTTTCGGCACCCGACAATCCCGCCGATAGCGTTTTTGCCTTAGGTTGTGACCAGGCTTTTGTCTTCGCAGATGAGCTAAGCCTGGGACCGAGGCTATACCTTATCTGGGTCAATGTTCTCGATGAGGCTCTCCAGAGCGGGCATCCAGCTGGGCGCCAGGTGGCAGTTCTGGAAGAATACCCACTTCCCTTCATCCATGGCACTGTGCATCATGGCCTCTGCATAGGGCCCCTGAGTCACACACACACACACACACACACACACACACACACACACACACACACACACACGTACACGCACACAAACACACACGACACATCAGCCAATAATCCCATTGGATTATTTTACACCCTAATACTGTTGCCAGTCCGTCTCCCAATCATAGTTCCACTTTGATTCTTCATAGGGAGGTAAAACAGCACTGGTGGATTTATTTTTCCTTTTCTTTATTTTTAAAGTATCAATACTGCCATGTAGAAATACTCCGTCCAGTAATCACTATGTACTAAGTAAGACTCTAGACTATAGAGTCTAGATGTAACATTTAACAACTCAGCAAAAAACGTGTCGTCCTTTAAGTCTTTAAGCGACAACGCACACTGGTTTTCACAGGTCTTCTCTCTTTTGCATATGAGATCCAGTAGCCTTGAAGTAATTTCTCCCTGACAGCATGTTCACAGCACCATCTACAATTTCATTGCTACAGAATTGAAAAAGAAAGTATAGCCAAACGGAGAGAGAGAGAGAGAGAGAGAGAGAGAGAGAGAGAGACGCGGCCGTATAGAGAAGTGACCTCTGACCTGCCCCTGTCCCAGAGAGATGGCGCTCATCCTGTCGGAGAACGCCATGGCGTCCGCAAACTTGTAGAGGTCAGCGGCGGGGTCGGTGCCCGAGGACAGCACGAAGACGAGGGGGGTGGACGGACACGAGTCCTTGAACACCGCAGACAGATCCCACGTCTGCGCCAGAGAGAGAGAGAGAGAGAGAGAGAGAGAGAGATGGAAAACACCGTCAGTCAGCTATACGCGCTATTCACAAAAGATGTCTAGAACCAGTGGTTCTCTCAACGTCACGGTCCTTTTCTCCACAGTGATGTTGTTTTTTCCTTCTTTGCGACAATAAGTAGGCCTATAATGCAGCGGCCTTTAGAGCTGGCGGTCACGGTGGTGAGATAGAACAACAAACAATGAGACAAAGAGATGAGATGCAGCTTTACGGCCAAGCTACACGTAAGCGCACTGCGCGCACAAAGTATGCATGCTAAATGCCCCGGCTACACCAGATCTGTGGCGTGCGGGAGATTTGTGAGGGACCTTCCGGGAGGATATATAGATACGCGCGCACGTGTAGGATGGCCTGCGGTATACGTGTGTCTGGTGTAGCTGGTATATCTTTGACATATATTGGTCCTATCCAAACGCACTGTACGCGCGCAGTAAACGCATACGCACGTGCGCAAAATTGCCTGGTGTAGCTTGGCCGTTACGAGGAAGGGGTCCAAATAGTCCCTTTACGTTACAGGTCTATAACTAAGAGAATGTACAAATGTACATGTTGTACAATACACAGGATTTTACACCAAGGGTCCTTGGAAGCAAAGTCTTATGCACACCTAATCGGCTCAGAGACAGGTTCGTATATTCAGGGATCAACGTAGAGAATGAAATAAAATGACCTGCAATTGCACTTTTATTTAATACAATAAAAGTGTTCCTATTGTGGGCTTTATTGGCATGAGTTTACATTGCCAAAGCAAAAAGTGGAACAATACAATCAAAACTTATTAAATGTATGTATAATTGAAAGTCAGAATCTTAAAATAAATCGAGTACACTCGATGCAGCGTGCATGCACGCCCGCCCGCCCACACACACAGACACACACACACACACACACACACACACACACACACACACACACACACACACACACACACACACACACACACACACAATTAATTTACTTTTTCCATCGGTTTTCCAAAAAACACGTCCAGTGTGCAACCACCTTAACTGACTGAATTTTTAAAACAGGTCAGCTTGTTCCAACACATCATGTAAATATATATACCCTGGCAAAAAGATAAATTATAATAACAATAAAATGTGTTTCGGGATGGATTTCAGTCAGGGATAGTTAGTTACTTTATTCTTTTAAGCCTTAGTCAATTTTATGTAATGACATGTAATGAATGAATAGAGTAACATCCTCTCCTTGATTATTATTGTAACAGTTGAGCTGCATGTTTTTTATATCCATGTTGTATATTACATGTAGGCCTACAAGTTTTCTAGTAGGCTATCAAACGTAAAATTGATTTACTCACACGCACGCACGCACGCATGCATGCGCATGCGTTTAAAATAATAATAATTGCGCGTGTGCACGCTAATGCACACGAATCTCTCCGATACCTGACAGCCACCTTGAACATGCAGTATTGGAGTATTTTATATTATTTTAACCGGATCAAAACTACGGATCCTCAAAAGGCGCTCAGCGCCTGAAATCTCGATAGATATGGACTCTGATCATTACTCATGGGGGTTATTTATTTTGCTCACAGCCCTATAATCTCCTCCCAAGCTGAGCCATGACCTGGCCCTGAACCTCCAAGCCCTGAAACCTCATTGACTTTAGTGAGGTCAGCTGTAAGTGCTTGAGGCCGAGCGGCTGCAAGGGTCCCAAATTGTTGTGACAGGAATGGGACAGCACTTTGAAGATGAGTCCGCCATTCATGACACTTTGCATCACTTTATACAAACTGTCCTTGTTCACAGCCAGTGCCTACATTACTTGGCCTATTTATACATGTCTATCGTGTCTATTTTAGTATTTAAGCTGATCGTTTTATTATTAGTTTAATAAATACACTTTCCTGTGTGATAGGGGTTGTAATATTATTATTGTTATTAAATATATAGCCTATCCTTCCATTCCGTCTCCCTTTGAGAACAGTGAGAAAGCACTATTGTGTTTGTTGACATTCTAACCGCGATGCATTACTAATTTGCGATATCATCCGCTCCAGACCGGTTCACACGGCACTTTTGGAACAGAGACCAGGCTAGGGGCGGGGCTAAGCCCTCGCAGACTTCACATGAACGCGCAGCTAAGTCAGTGAGGGCTCATTGAGTCAGCAAGGAAGTGGATTGGGATTGTGTGTGTGTGTGTGTGTGTGGTTGGTGTGTGTGTGTGTGTGTGTGTGTGTGTGTGTGTGTGTGTGTTTGTGTGAGTGAGTGAGTGAGTGAGAGAGAGGGGTGAAATAGCTGTAGCCTGGCACAGCCAGACTTCACCCGCCCCTATTGCATATGCATAATGCCTCCACGTATAGCCCAGCTTGGTGGTATATTATAATGCCTCCACGTAGCCCAGGCCAGTGCGGTGGTATATTATAATGCCTCCACGTAGCCCAGGCCAGTGCGGTGGTATATTATAATGCCTCCACGTAGCCCAGGCCAGTGCGGTGGTATATTATAATGCCTCCACGTAGCCCAGCGCGGTGGTATATTAGTATCGCAACGCGGGGCTAGAATAGCTGCACATAAAATAATTGAGCTGTGGGTCATTTGCTGTCACTTCCCATCCATCAGCTCATTTCCACTCTGCTGGCTGGGGGGTGAGTCAGGTGACCAGTATGTCCAGCCCCCTGGATGCTGACCCTGCAGATCTCTATGGGTGTCAAGGAGGTGCAGGCACAAACGCACACACATGCACGCACATACACATGCGACACAGAGTCACACAAGCATGCACCATCGGCTCCTATCAGGGGTAATACTGTATGACTGGGGTATTCACAAAAAAGTAATGTGGGTTCTCACTCAAAATGCATTTTGTGCTTAAAGGAACATTTCCGCCCTAGCCGTTTAAAAATAAATCTAGATTCTGTTGATAATGTGTATATTGAGCAAAAACAAACAAAACATTTCATATAATCTATAGAAACAAATTGCACGATTGAATGAGAGTTCTAGCATTTGACCCGCACGGATGATAGTGGTTTGAGCCCATGAGTCCCTTGATCGTCAAAGTGCTCTTGGGAGGTTCCCTCGTCAGGAAGTGCCCCTCCGGCTGAATCAAGTTCCCTTGATTAGGGTGTTGGGTATAAAAAACATTTTGGAACGCACTCGCCCTCCTTGCATAGCCACACCATTCGTTGCCATGGTTCCACAAGCGTGTTACCTGTTATTTTGTTTGTACCGTTATATTGCATGGTTCCACAAGCGTGTTACCTGTTATTTTGTTTGTACCGTTATATTGCATGGTTCCACAAGCGTGTTACCTGTTATTTTGTTTGTAGTTATATTGCATTCCATCGTGTATTTGATTGTGTGACACGTGGATTTAATTTACAGTATTTCCACGGTGTCTTTGCACTTGGTAAATAAAGAGCCCTTGTGAACATCAGTTGGAGCGTTGTCCAATATTCAGCTATGGCCATCCTTCTTGTGAATGGTAAGGTTTGTTTAATTGTTTTGACTTCTCGGGTTTACATTTAAGTTGCATGTTACATTTGCATGTTACATGAGTGTAATTGATCAATTAATTATACTATCGCTATATGTGGCCAGTGAGGTACATTTTTCCATGTCATCATGTTTGTATGCTGTATCGTTGGTGATTATTCCGATCATGTCTTTATTGTTTTGTGTGTCACCAGTTTGACGTTGGTCTTTAAGTGTTGAAATTGCTTAATAAACCACTAGTAAAGAAAACAACCTGACTCGTCTGTGAGGGGAGTGACTTACCTCATGAGCCACTGTCTGCTGCCCTGTCACAGTTACTCCATTGGATTGGACATGTCATGACATATAGGCACCTCAACTTTAAGGCGTGCAAGGGTTGTGACTTGTGAGTACATGTGGACAATCAATAAATGGACATGGATCCAGATAAATTCCTTGGTTACAAGTTAAAATATGAATATTTCCTGGTTTGGGCCTAATTATTACATACTTTATGCAAATGAGGAAAGGTTGCATAATTTAGTTATGGCAAGAGATTAATGTACGGGGGCGCCTGCTGGCCTATAGGCCCAGATTAACGTACAGGGGCGCCTGCTGGCCTATAGGCCCAGATTAACGTACAGGGGCGCCTGCTGGCCTATAGGCCCAGATTAATGTACGGGGGCGCCTGCTGGCCTATAGGCCCAGGCAAATACCACATATAGGCTTTGGCCTGACAGCGTGTCGCGTGTTCGAGTCCCGTTCATGACGACCGTTGCTGCGTGTCTCTCCCCTTCTCTCCCTCCCACTTTCCTGTCTGTCTTCACTATTAACTATCAATAAAGGCAATAAGCCAAAAAAACTAATCTTAAAAAGAAAGAGATGAATTTATGTATCAACAAAGATGTAGACTCTAAAACAACCTTCATATGTTGACTAAAAGCAATAATATAGCTAATTCCTAATTTGTACCTATGTTTTATATAATTTATGCAAATTATGCTAATGAAGAAATGTTGAATGACTTTACCATAATAGATTCATTTCTGGATATCACAAACATGGACTTTGACTCTTAAGTCACATTAAAAAAATCATAGCCATTTCCAGTTAATTTGCTCATTAAGCAAACAACCTTGATATATATGTTGAAAGCAATAATATAGCTAATACCTAATTTGTACCTATGTTTTACATAATTTATGCAGATTATGCTAATGAAGAAGGGTTGCATGCAGACTTTACCATGATAATAGATGCATTTCTGCATATCACAAACATGGACTTTGACTCTTAAGTCACCTTGAAATAAATAGCCATTTCCAGTTCATTTTCTCATTGCTCATGCGATTTATTTTCTCATTATGCTAATTACACAAATATAACACCAACAGCTGGATATAGGAGGGGCTAACGCCCCTTAAAAAATATAATAAGCCATTTAACATATCATATAGGATCCAACTGTAAAAGATTTAAAGATTCTTTTCTCCTTTTTCATCTCGGGAAGAAAATATATCTCTCTTGTTACGTTGGACGTCTGTACATACAGAAACAACTTTTAACAGTTTTTACGTTTTGTAAGTTATTTCCGTGGGCGATAACCTTCAGCAGTCGTTTCCCGTGGATGTGGAAGTCTTCTCCTTGGATTCCGGACCGGTGTGCGGCGTGTTGACAACGTGGCCCGCTTACGCAGGAGCCACGGACGATGTGGACGAAGCAGCCGAAGAAGACTCCGAAGCCTCTTCCGCCCCTTCGAAGGGGTTCTTTCCGCAGAACATGGTGGTGATCATGCACTCGCGGAACTGCTTGTTCATGCAGACGTAGATCAACGGGTTGTAGATGGCTGAGCTCTTGGCAAAGAAGGCCGGGATTGCCATGGAAACGGGAGTGAACTCGGCGCCCTGGTTGCAGAAGACCCACCAGGCCATGCTGGCATAGGGCACCCAACATACGATGAAGGCGATGCCCATCATGACGCACATGCGGGTGACCTCCCTCTCGGCCCTCTGGGTGGTCTCGGACTCCTGCTGGGCGGCGGCGGCCGCCTTGACCGCGCAGACAAGCTGGCCGTAGCAGAAGAAGATGATGACGAAGGGACAGCAGAAGTGGCAGCTGAACATGTACATCACAAAGGTGTCGTTGTTGAGGCCCTCCGCGCGCGTGTAGTAGTCGATCCCGCACGAGACCTGCATGCCCTCGGGGATGTAGCGGGACCAGCCGAACAGCGGGGGAACGGAACAAGCCGTCGCCATCACCCAGGCAAAGGCCAGGCCCATGATGGAGTGCTCCTCTGTGAAACGGAAGCTGGAGATGGGCTTGCAGACGACCAGCCACCTCTCGACGGACAAGACGACCAGGGACCACAGGGCGACCTGACCGCCGTGTGTGGCCATGAAGCCCTCAATGATGCAGCCCAGTTTCCCAAGGACGAAGTAGCCATGCATGCAGGTGTATATGGTGGTGGTGAAGCCGCCCAATATCATCAGGAGGTCTCCCACCGCCAGGTTGAGCAGGATGTAGTTTAGGGGGGTTCGCAGCTTCTTGTGTTCGATGGTGACGTACAGCGTGAGGAAGTTGACGGGGAAGCCGACGAGGATGAGGAAGAACATGTAGGCGCCCAGGCATGCGAATGCCGCCGGATTGACCAGGTAGTACTGGGGATACTCGTAGGGGCTGCGGACTAGGCCCGATACGTTGGTAATGGGGATGTAGAACGCATCTCCCTCTGTGCCGTTCATGGTTGCGGTCTAGCGGGTGCAATCAATCAGGCCTCTCGGGTGCTCGGCGGTCTCTTCTTGAGCGGAACAGAACCGTGGCGATGTGGACGAGCCTTTGAAAGTGGAAGTGGAAGTGAGTGGATGCATTTTGGCTTTTAAAGGGCCACGTCGGATTAATTTCACTTTCCAAAGCCGTCAGCACAAAGTGATTTAAGCCACGGCTAATATTGTAATCCATATTCTGTCGTACTTACTGTAATCCAGCCATGTCTAGACGCCTATCGAGATATTAAGTCTACCCCATGGTTATACATACCTATGCAATGTTTGCTTAAACAAAAGCTTAAATATTGTTTAGTCGATTAGGTGTGGTGAACCATCTTCAAATTGATTTATTTGTTCATGGCTCATTGGGGAGAAACCTTCCCTCCTTTTTTCCATCATATATTTCGGTTATAATTCTCAGGTCCATAATCTCCTCCGACCTCCAAAAGGCTCGCACATCTCAACCTCATTTTAATATAGGCTTTACAGGGTCTACAACAGTGGTTCTCAAACTTTATCATGTCATGGACGTCCAAATTGACAGCCCACAGATCCCCATTTGAAAATATATGCCAGGGACCCCCAATCCCCATAACTAACAATACATTTACTGCTCTAGCAGTGATCTTAAATCAGTTTAATTTCAAGGACCCCCAGTTTTTTACCTGCATTAGGCTACGGAACGGAACCCCATGCAATGGCATTTCTATCCCTGGGACCCCCATTTATATTGTAAAAATATTAATTTTAATTTAACTCTGAGAGTGTACAAATGGAACCTGTTAGTTAAACACCCATAAGGGTCCATTTGGTTCCTGATTATCTATCATTTAGTTAGGGAGTGGGGACCCCTGGAACTCCCTCAAGGACCCCTGGGGGTCCCCGGATCCCACTTTGAGAACCACTGGGCTAAAATATGGAATTCTCTGCCATTATATCTATGGGAGTTGTCTTCTCACCAATTCAAGAAATCGCTTCTCTTAACCACCAAATACTTCCCATACGGTCTGCCAAATGAACCCGGGCCCATTCAATATTTTCCCTTGTAGTCCGGCAGCCGACAGGCTTCTTTTGTTTAAAGTGGGAAATTTGGCATATAGTCTTTTTTTATTGGTCTAAAATATTGTCTATATACATACATTCGTGAATCCACTTGCTGACTGGCTGTCGGTATTGATAAACTTTTTTATAGGGGTTTCTTGTGACCCTACCATTAACATCCTATGTAAGGCAGTGGTGGCCTAAGGGTTAGAGGAGCGCCCTTGTTGCAGAAAGGTTGCCCGGTTCGATTCCCCAGACGGGCAGGAACAATCTGGGTGGGGAAGTGATTGTCATCACTCGCCCAACACCGCTGAAGTGCCCTTGAGCAAGGCACTAAACCCCCAATTGCTCCCCCTGGAGCTGCTTAGTGGCCAACAGTATAAGACTGTGGTTGTACTGGTCAGCTCCCAGGTTTTAATGTGTGTGTGTGTGTGTGTGTGTGTGTGTGTGTGTGTGTGTGTGTGTGTGTGTGTGTGTGTGTGTGTGTGTGTGTGTGTGTGTGTGTGTGTGTGTGTTTCTATGTTTCTAAGCGCTCTCCCAGCTGTGCTAACGAGGTGTCTATACCTGAGGCTGTATGAAGCGCTCTCCCAGCTGTGCTAACGAGGTGTCTATACCTGAGGCTGTATGAAGCGCTCTCCCAGCTGTGCTGACACGAAGTCCTGCAGGCCCTGGCTGAGTCTGTCTGGCCTCAGGCAGCGAAGGACCAGCAGCTTCTGGAAGGAGTCCAGCCTGCTGGCCAATTCTCCTGGGAGGGGCTCTCTACAGAGACACACGCACGCACACACACTTTCATTTTATACTCTGTTGTCACCACCTTACACTATTTTAATCGTTTCGCTGTGGCTAAACTATAATGACACAATTGTCAATTTAGGCATTTAGCATACACTTTAGCATATACTGCCTACATTGTCAATTTAGGTATTTAGCATACAGCATACACACTATAGTAAGCAAGAACAACAATTACATAGAAATAGTCATCAAGGATCATAAGCAAGCTACAGTAAGATCCTAGCTTCCGTCTTAACAGTAGAATACTATTGAGCTATGGGGCCCAGCCTCCTATTGAGCTATGGGGCCCAGCCTCCTATTGAGCTATTGCGCTGAACAGCACACAAACTGTACTGCCATGACCAGTGTGCTACACTACTACCCACTCGTAACAACGCTCACATGCGATGCCATGCCATGACATAATTACATTTATTACACGGCTTGGTTGAATGCTTGATTCTGGTTGAATTCAGCTGTGCGTTATTTCTTAACACACAATGTCATTCAACTAAACGTTGCTCTCAAGAATGTTTTTACTTTCATTACCATCACTTTTGGGTCAATTCTAATTCATGTATTATGTAGCCGTGAAATAAGCGGCATAATGAATGGCTAGGTGGTCATTGTTAATGTTTATAGATACATCGCCCTGTCGGTGATTTAATCAACAATGACCATGCACCTAGCCATTCATTATCCCTTGCATAATTAGGTGTAATGTGTGCGTTATGAACCTGTGAGGCTGGCTGCTGTCAACGATGTTCTTGAAGGCCGCCAGGTGACCAGGGAAGCCCTCTGCCAGGCCGCTGAAGGCGGGCAGAGTGCTGAGAGCCAGGACGTCCTGCCAGGCGCGCTCTGACAGCCAGCTCACCGCTGGGTTGGTCAGCTGCCTCGCCGCCGGCATCCCCCCGGACAACAAGTAGCGCCACTCGGCCTGGTGCACGCACGCACACACACACGCACACACGCACGCAGGCGCACGCACACACGCACACAGAGAAAACGTTTTCGAGTGGTGCAACCAGTCCTATAGACAGCTATGTGTGTGGCTGAGTCCCTGTGTCCGAGCATGACAATAGCTTTATAGCGTTTGTTCACCACCAAGTGTCACTGTTGCACAGCCTAACACACAGGCCAGGGAGGAGGGCTTGTACAGTACAGTACAGTACAGTACAGTACAGTACAGTACAGTACAGTACAGTACAGTACAGTACAGTACAGTACAGTACAGTACAGTACAGTACAGTACAGTACAGTACAGTACAGTACAGTACTGTAACTGTACCACTCACTTCAGACGGGTCTGATGTTTTCAGCAGTAGCAGCACCCTGACTGTTTGAACTGAATGGAATACAACCTTAATAAATGATAATTGGTAGCAACTGTTCACCATATGTCAAAATGGCTGCTGCATGAACAAGGTCTATTGTCAAGACATGCCATTTCCACATGAATTATGCCGATTATGTATGCCCTTTTGATGCCCTTGATTGTGACCTTGTCCTTTGACCTTTTTGAACCAAAGGTTAGCGTTATTCTGCTAACAGGCAAACAAACAAACTAAAAAACACACACACACAAACTAAAATAAATAAAAATAAACTGACACCATGGCACTTATTAACCTTGTAAAAAATAAAAATAAAAAGCTTTGAAATGCCTTGATATATGTTTGTACTTTAATGTAATATATGTATACATTGTAAAAACCCTGAAACATTTTCAATAAAGTATATATATAAAAAGTGAAAAGGGTAGCCTGATTCGCTGCGTTCCGAGTGACAAAACGGATTCACCGAACGCAGTGATTCTGTCTGGAACACATGCAGGCTAGGAAAAGGAGCCTGTGCGCGTGTGTGTGTGTGTGTGTGTGTGTGTTGTGCGCGTGCGTGCGTGCGTGCGTGCGCGCGTTGTGTCACCATGTGGATCTTGTGTTGGTCCATCATGATGCGAGCGGCCAGGAGGAAGGAGAACATGAGCTTGTGCTTGTCAAACAGGCTGCGACACACGTTGCTGTAGAGGCTGAAGGTGAAGAACCCGCTGATGTTGGCCGTCCTCTGCTCCACCGTGGCTGTCATGATGGGGGACATGGACAGCAAAAAAAAACCAATAATAAGCCCCAAGAGGCCTTGTGTTGTGCCAAGAACCCTGGTCTAAAGGGCAGATTCACACCGAGTCCGTTTGATTCAAACGGTTCCCGAATAGCACTCATGCCTGGTCCCCGCTGGCCATGATTCACATTGGCCTCGATTCTTCCGCACCCGAGTACACTTCGTTCAATTGTACTCTAGTGCTTTCACATTGCAGCGATCCGGATCCAGAGCACACTTCACTCGGTCCCGATGTGGGACCGAGCGATCCGCTCCCGGGAACGCTATGCAGCATTCAACACTATACCACGACATCTGCCAATTGGTCCAGAGTCTAGTCACCTGGGACTATAATGTGAATCTGCCCTAAAATCACTACAAACCTCTGCTTTGTATTGCTTATTGCTTTTTATAAAAATAATTGTCGACGTGGCAACATGAAAGTCATAGACATTTCCCTAAAAAAACAGTTTTTTCAGGACGTCATTTTGTAAAGTATAAATCAGTTTTTTGTTTGGGAAACATGTTTTCACCGATCCTTCTGAACCGTGTCAGTGAAACCCCAGAGTGTGAATTGAACACCAAGAGTGTACAAGTAGAACCAAATGGACCCATGGCGAGGCAGCTGAGCCATAATGGAGACCCATAAGGGTCTCGGTTGCATTATCTGTACACTTTATTTTAGGCGGTCACTCAGACGGGAGCTCACCCGCTCTCTCCGAGTCGCCGACGGCAGCGAGAAAGACGGCCAGGAACCACTCCAGAGAGTACTGGTACATGGGGTCCACGTTGGCCAGGTCCGACACGCAGAAGAAGAGGACGCGCGCGCGCACGGCCACGGGCGCGTACTGCAGGCGCGTGGCGTCGATGTCCCGCTCCGTCTCCTCCGCCGCTGTCACCTTGGCCTGGCGGTGGAACGTTGGCATATCAACGACACATCGACACAAGGGTGTATATATATATATATTATATTTATATATATATATATATACACACGCACATCATGCTGGACGGGGCAATGTCGCACAGAACTAGTTAAAACAATTACTCCGATTCTCAAATCACTTGAACAAAGTTCCACGGTGATAATAGTGGCATTGTGACAATGTTATGTTATGTTATGTTATGTTATGTTATGTTATGTTATGTTATGTTATGTTATGTTACCGTATATTATATTATATTATATTACCGTATATTATATTATATTATATTATATTAATGATACATTTTGTGCTGTGCCAATGAAATCTTTTATCCACACCAATCTGGGATTCTTTTGAAACACATACTAAGCTAAGGGGTCTGCTTTACACCGCTTTGCATATAAACAAAGCTACGATAGGCTCTTGTCTATATATAGTAAAAACATGCTATTTTCAGCAAGTGTAAAAACTAAAAACTAAATCAACTGTATAGATTTAGTCAACTAAAATCTCATGATATTTACTCGACTGAAACTATAGACTAAACACTAAAACATTCCAGGTGACAAAAAAAAAAAAAAACCTGACTAAAACTCAATGAGAACTATTCAAGAGACCTATAATGACTGAACTAAAGATCAGAGCCGCCGACGACGACGGGCCTGACCTTGATCTCCCCGGCCTTGACCTTGGAGGCGGCCAGCACGCGGATGAGCTCCAGGTCGTCCACGGGGTTCCCCTGGGAGGAGCCGAGGCGGAGCAGGATGCGCTCCTCCAGCTCCGCCAGCTGCTGCTTCATCAGAGCCACGCTGACCACCAGCTGGCCCTTGGCCTCCTCCAGGTCCGGACGCTCCTCGGCCACCACGCGGCCCAGGAGCTGCTGCTCCAGACCACTGGAAGCACACAGACACACACACACACACACATACACACACACACAGACGCGCGCGCACACACACACACACACACACACACACACACACGCACACAGACGCGCACACACACACACACACACGCACACACACACGCATGCGTGCACGCACGCATGCGTGCACGCACGCACGCACACACACCACGCGCGCACAAGAGAGAACATTTTAAACCGCTAAATAAAGCGTATAAAATGTGCGTAGTGTATATAAATTATATAATGTTTTTTTTTTTCTTCACATAATCTAAATGTGTTATGGTCATGATTCACCAGGATCCTGGATGGCTTGGTTCTAGGCTTAAAATGATTGCTATAAATATTTTGATAAATCTCTTATGGGGAAAATGACATGTCGTCACAGCAGAGCAGCATGTGACGTCACAGATAGAACCTGTGTGTGTATCATCCATTAAGGCCATTTTGGGCGGGAACCCCTTTTGGTGTTAGCATTATGCTATGCTTTAGCTATTGAAAAATAGCAGATCTACAAGCTCATAGCGCGCCACCGAGTGGCGAGCTACGAGCTACGAGCTATTTTTGAAAAATCGAAGATCGACTGACATAGAAACAGCTTTTTCAGAAAACTGTCAGGATGTAGAAGACATTTTTAGAATCTGATCTCAGGTCAGAATGGGTTAAGACTGTGTCACCTCATAGCTTTCAACCACTTTAACCACTGTTTTAAACTTTAGCTGTTGAAAAACAGCTGATCTAAATCTTGTAGATGTGCCATTTTCTTTTAAAGGTATATTCAGTGATTTCACTCAAAAAACCTTAGGTTTCGTTTTTGGCTGTGGGACCCAGCCTTTCGTCCAATCAGGATAGAGAGTCAAAAACGAAACCTAAGGTTTTTTGGGAGGAACTCCTTATATGGTCAGCACACTCTATAGTAGGGAGGATTATCACAACAAAACAAAAAAATAAGTGATATTTGAATTAAGTGAAATCACTGAATATACCTTTAAATAGTGAACATGTGTACAAAATAAATCTTTGAATATATATTCTTTCACAGTGCACGTTTTTTTAACTAAAATATTTTCTTCTGGGAGGTCTCCCTGGAACGACATATCCTTGTCCTTGACGTAAAAAAAGGTTAGAGAGGCACTGGTACATTATTTTCTCAGAAAACTGTCAGGATTTAGAAGACATTTTGTAGAATCTGGTCTCTCTGGACCCATTCTGACCTGAGATCAGATTCTAAAAATGTCTTCTACATCCTGACAGTTTTCTGAAAAAGCCATGTTTCTATGTCAGTCGTTCTTCAATTTTTCAAAAATAGCAGACCTACAAGGTCGTAGCGCGCCACTCGGTGGAGCGCTATGAGCTTGTAGATCTGCTAATTTTCAATAGCTATAGCATAACATAATTAACCTGACGCTGCCAGATCCAAGAAGCTTGCTACACAAATTTGTTTCACAGCTTATTGGGATCTGGGATCGCGGAAGCAAATTCGATGACGGGGCTGTTCCTTTTTTTCAAGATACTTGGTAGATGATTGGATGGGACCGTCTGTCTATCACCGTGTGGGCGTGCAAACACAACCAATCATATTGACGTGTCTATATAGCTTCACATCCGGTTTCGCACATATCCCGCCCTTAGCTCACGCTGATTGGTTCGGTACGGAACAGATTTTTGTTAGCTCAACTCCCTGAGAGATCCCAGATGAGTGCTGTGTTGGGGAACATGGTTACCCAATACCGCCCCCATCTGGCAGCGTCAGGTTATAACATAATGCTAACAGCAGAAAAATGGGTTAACGTGTGTGCAGGAGGGGCCAGGGGAAGAAGTCAAAGAGACCCTCATTGGACTCGCAGCCACAAACGGAGTGCAATGTAATCAACTTGTCAAGTAGGTCCATTACAGACACATGCTTAGCAGCTCTTAGTAAGGGCTTGTCTTTTGTACCTACTACCCAATGTAATGATTTTGACACTTTAGTAGACTTTCAAAAATTCTTCCGCAATCTTAGACTGAGGGAATTCTTTTCTAATGTAAACGGTAACAGGGTACAGGAGGTTAGCTCAGAAAATACACAGCCTCCATTAGTTAACCCTGATGATATTGCTGAGCCCAATATAGGGCCTTTGAAACAGTTTAAGAAAAGATCTACATTTATTCCACCTAAACATAGGAACTCATCCATAGACACATATTGCAGACTGGTTGAAAGTGAAGTGTCACAACTCTTATCTAAGAAACAACAGTATAAGGTCACTAATAACATGGCCAAGTCACAACGTGATGCTTTGTTAGAATTAAAAAATGATAAATCTGTTGTTGTACAGTCTGCTGACAAAGGGGGTGCTATTGTCCTCTTGGACAGAGTAGCATATGTTGGTGAAATACATAGACAGCTCAATAATGATGTGTTTTACCAAAAATTGAATGGCAACCCCACTATAGAGTTCAGGAACTATATTCACAGAATTCTTGAGCACTATTTAGAAACAGGAGATCTCAATAAGAATGAATTCAACTATATGAAGGTTGACTGCCCTGTTACACCAGTGATATATACCCTGCCCAAAATTCATAAAAACTTTACTGATGTACCTCCAGGCAGACCTATTGTTTCAGGGATAGGCTCTCTTACAGAGAAGATTTCTTCATTTATTGATTATTTCCTTAAGCCACATGTTTTTGCACTACCCTCTTACTTAAGGGACTCAAGTGATTTCATTCAGGTCCTACAAACCATAGAATCAGTTGACAATGAGTCTTTTCTTGTTACACTAGATGTGGAAAGTTTATATACGAACATCCCACACCAAGGTGGTCTAGAGGGAATTGAACACTTTCTCAATCAGAGGGTTGAAGTTATCCCCAGCACTAAATGTTTGAAAGATCTCACTGAAATAGTGCTTACTAAAAACTTTTTCTTGTTTGAAAATGACTTTTACTTACAAAAATGTGGTACAGCTATGGGTAGTAAGATGGCACCCAATTACGCTAACCTTTTCGTTGGGCTCCTTGAAACTGAGTTTATTTTAGATTCCAGTCACAATCCGTTTCTACAACACATTCAGTTGTGGAAACGTTATAGGCCTATAGATGATATATTCCTTATCTGGACTGGTTCTTCTACAGAGTTGACAGCCTTCCACAACTTTTTAAATGACAGCAGTCATTCTTTAAGGTTCACCATGGCCTCTGATCGTTGCCGAATGAATTTTCTTGACATTCTTGTCATTAAAGAAAACAACAGACTAAACATGGATCTGTATAGGAAACCGACAGACCGAAATGCCCTGTTACATGGTGAAAGTTATCATCCGACCCCATTGAAGAGGGGCATCCCTATGGGTCAGTTCAAACGGGTACGTAGGATCTGCAGCTCAGATCAATCATTCACTACACATGCAAATGACCTCCAAAATCGTTTTGAACAACGTGGGTACCCAGATGAATGGATCAAACCTGCCATAGACAAATTCAGTGAATGTACCCAATTAGATTGTCTTAAAACAAAGGAGAAGACTGATAAAGCCCAACAAATTAACTGTTATACACAGTATTCTCCATTAGGGAGACATTTCGAAGCAACGATCAAAAAGCACTGGCATATCTTGAGGTCAGATCCCTCCCTAGGAAGAACCTTTTCTGCCCCTCCTCGCATAGTCTACAAAAGACCACCTAATCTTAAGAACCTCTTGGTTAGGTCACATTTACGTCAGGAGACACCCACACATTTTTTGTCTGATGTTCCAGATGGCAATTACAAGTGTGGCAGATGTGCACAATGTGGTTTCACATCTAAATGTCATACATTTAATCACCCTACTACAGGCAAGACTTTTAAAGTCAAGGGCATTATCAGCTGTACGACAAATAATGTGGTCTATATGCTTAAGTGTGTGTGTGGGCTTGCCTACATAGGCAAAACTCTAAGACCCCTTAAAACCAGAATTTCGGAACATAGGAGTGACATAAGAAACAAAAATTTCAAAAATCCTGTAGCCCTACATTTCCACCAAGCCCAACATTGTATTTCCTCCTTGAGGTATATTGGTATTGAAAGGGTCCAACTGCCACCTAGGGGTGGAGACATTGATGTTCTACTCCTTCAGCGTGAAACTTTTTGGATGTCAACCCTCAATACTGTTAATAAGGGCTTGAATGAGTCTTTCGACATCAGACCATTCCTATAATTGTACATTTATTATGAGTCTCTCAATCCAGTATACCTTTGAGTACATTTGTGGTGAATTTATCCCCCTTTTTACTTGAAGGTTTTTAACATGATTTTAACTCTTGCAGTAGTACAGTGTGCATGCCCCACACTCTATTATGTTTAGGCACTCACCTGTTGTACTATTTGTATCTCACATGTTCTCTTTCTTATCTGTAGGTTGTCGGATGATGTACTCTGATGGAGTGCCCCTCCTGAAGAACTACTAGTCCTCATCCTCATTTGTTCTCAGCATCGGACACAATTGGTGATAATTAAAGTAATGGTCTCAGCTTCCTCACTAGGAGCTTTGGGACTTTATCCCTTTTTTATTTTCAACATCAAACAATTAACAAATGAGTCATCTGGAATTTCAAATAAGATTTTTGTTATCCATGACAATCTTTTTGTGTCCTATCCTGAAATCAATGTGTATTATTGTGCTTAAATATTGCATATTGTGTACACATTCTGTACCTGTTGTATTTTTGTATTTGTGTATATTTAAACCTGTCATGTTTATTATTAGTATTGTGACATTGGAAACTGGCTAATTGGTTTGGGCTTAGGTGGCATGAGTCACCACCCATCGTTAGAGCCAATCAGTTGTACCCCTTCCTGTATATAGGTACACACCCATTCCCTGTCACACTATTCCTGAAGAAGATCCTAAGGGATCGAAACGTTGAATCAAATAAACCAGTGGAGCTGAGTTTTTCATACCAGTGTTGCAGACTCTATTTTTTCTATCTTAACGTGTGTCTTACCTGGGCGAGAGGGTGAAGTTGATGAGGGTGACCTTGGTGCAGATCTCTGGGGAGTAATGTGGGTTGGCCAGCTTGGTGGTGATGTACATCCTGAAGTCAGCGTGGTACGGGACGATGGTGTCGCCAAGCTTCAGCACCACGCCACCCCGCTGCTTGAACGTCTGAGTAGCGCACGCACACACACACACACACACACACACACACAGACACAGACACACACACATGGAGTGCACGGAGTGTGAGTTAAATTAAATGTCTATGTGAGTTAGCCTGGGTTCCGGCCTGATTCGCTTTCATTTTGTGATTTGTCTTGTCACTTCGCTACTCCAGTCTGGCCAGTCTCCTGTTTGCATTTCATAGCGTCACCTGTTGCGTATCCGCGTTGTTGCCGATACGCCACCAGCCAGCGGAGCGGTATCCATGCTTTTCTCACTGCTGAAAATAACAGCGCCAGTTCGAGACTCGAGAGCAAAATCTATAGTTGTCCACGATGTCAGATTCAGTAGTACAAAAAAAAAACCCGGACTGCTGTGTGGGGTGAGTTTAGTGAATAATACATAAGTTGCAGGGCAACAGCATTGGTGCACATTGATACGATGTCACACTAGTGTTTTATAGTAGCGAAGTGACATAACAAATCACGGAACGCAACAAATCAGGGTATATGTGAGATACATCATGAACGGCAGGGGAAAAGTGAAAAAGAAAGACTCAACTATCGACCATCGCAGCAAGAGCGCCGACATTCCGAAGCACTGAAAGAGTGCTAAAACGGTGAAAGACACAGGTGAAGCTTCAAATCCCCGAAGGTTAAGAGTCGACCTCCGAGAGGTCACAGACAAGGCCAGTTATGCTCCACCTCTGTTTCCATATAGCGTTAGGTCTCCTTGACACTATGCGTCTGACTGTACGAGTGTACGTGCAATTTCCTCATTCGAATGCATGCGGGATCACAAATGTACTTTAGTTAAAATAAACAATTTTATCGCTACTCAAAGAAACAGAGACAGGGTTTAAGGTGGCAAATGCCCACTCTCCGCAGTGGGAAGACCTCCACCTTCTTTTCTGTAAAACCTACTTTTCCGTTATAGCGTTGATGAAAAGCTCCCAGCGATATGGACCAGGGCTAGTTATGCTCGAATGCTGGCGAAACCTTCGACACACACACACACACACACACACACACACCACACACACACACACACACCACACACACACACACACACACAGTACAATGTGTGGCCGAGTGTGTAGTACGAATCACCTGTCTCAGTAAGACGGGTTCCAGGGCAGGATCCAAGTCTTCTCCCACGTTCTCCAGTAGGCAGGGTTTGCCGAAACGAATGGCGTTCTCCAGGCTACGGAGGAAGTCACGGTCACTGAGCCTCATGGTGACCAGTCCAGTGTCACGCTCCTTTGGGAGAAAACGGGACACAGGGGAGTCACTTCTCGCCAACGTCAACACGACTGAGTTGACCCCCTTTGCCATCCATGTTCCTATCCTATAGTGCTGGTTTAATAGATCAGGTCATCAGCTGACAACAACAAAAGAACGTATAGTGAGATAATAAAAAAAAATAGAAATCATAGGTGCCGTGCACTATGCAAGTAGTACATGTGTATGTATGTATGTATGTACTGTACTATGTTTATACTACGTATGTATGTACAGTATGTATGTATGTATTATGTATGCATGCACTTATCCGTGTGTATACTGTACATACAGTATGAGTGTATTATGTGTGTGTACAATCATAGATTTAGTGTCGGATCCTTAGTTTTCAGTTTTTCACCATGTTTTTGATCCACTTGTTGGCCTGTCCCTGTGGGTCGATGAACAGAGGCCAGCGCTGACAGTGCTGCGTTATCACGCCATTCTCCACCGACAGGCTGTCTCTGGGCAAGCCTGTTATCTGCACACACGACCAGACAGACAGACGTACGGACAGACACACACAGGCGGACAGACAGACAGACACACAGACAGACTTATACAGATTATACATTTGATATATTTGAGTCGCTGTTGTCCGGCAGAAACCCTGTATCTCTATATTTTAACTTATGTTTTTTTTCTTTCGTAAATTAACAGCCCTCCTCGATTATACTACAGCGTCACACAAAAGTACCAAAAGTAGATCGGCAAGCTGCAAAAACGCGGCACGAAGCGACGCGTTTGGAGCTCGTCGATCTGCTACTTTTTTCATTTGAATCCTGAAAAGTAACTGTTCTGTTTTCCACCCGACAGAGACAAAAGTAACTGTTCTGTTTTCCACCCGACAGAGACAAAAGTAACTGTTCTGTTTCCACCCGACAGAGACACAGTGTTGGCAAAATATTACTTTAACACTAATATACTACTTATTACTTATTACTTTAAAAAAAAGTAATAAAGTTACACTACTTATTACTCCCTGAGAAAAGTAACTAGTTACTTATTACTTTACTTATTACTTTTTTCTCTCGCCCCCAGTAATTGCATATTTTGTCCCCAAAAGTCTTACTTTGCATTTTCAACATTAGCAGGCCCCCCTCCCCTATTCTGCAGTGTTTATTTAACTCATGATGATGGATCCATTTGTACACATAGATTAGAAGTAGATTTCGACGTGGAATATAGCTTCTTCCGTATGCACAACTTGCAGCGGACAATAATGTTCATTTCGTCTTGATCACGGACATACTCAAAATAATGCGAATAGTTCCAAGTATTGAATGTTATATAACGCTTTGTTGTGCCGGTGTTTCTGTCTCCTCCACCTCCTCGATTGTTAGTTTATTTACATCTCTTCTCTCTAACAGTGCAGTCTAACGAGTTACACACACTAGTTTAGGTTGTTGTTCCGTGTTCCGGACGGTTTAAGGTCCGCCGTTCTGCATCCAATACTTCCCTCATACGTACCGACGAGTGTGCATCGTTTCCGTATCCGCTCTAGAGTCTAGATCTAGAGCGGATCAGCAGTCTGCAAAGCAACTTGACTTCAACCCAGTCTACTATTATAAACAAACACTCAAACCCACAGTTCCACCAAGGCTCGTGAAAATAGTAATAATATTACTTTTGAAAAAAAGTAAATGTAATATTATTACTCAAAATGTGAAAGTAACTAGTTAAGTTACATATTACTGGAGAAAAGTAATAATATTACTGAAAGTAGTATATTACTTAAGTTACTTGCCAACACTGCAGAGACAAAAGTAACTGTTCTGTTTTCCACCCGACAGAGACAAAAGTAACTGTTCTGTTTTCCACCCGACAGAGACAAAAGTAACTGTTCTGTTTCCACCCGACAGAGACAAAAGACATATACAGTATGAAGTAACTGTTCTGTTTCCACCCGACAGAGACAAAAGACCAGTATATATACAGTATATTGAATCTAAACATATCCCATTAAAGGCTGTTAGTGACCAGCCAGGAGCGGATCTGGACCGGGTATCCCAGGGTACTGATCAGAATATAATTCATCTTTTTTTTTTTTATAATGTTTTATTGGGTTTTATCCATTTTTAAATAAAATACATAGTACACAAAACAACAAAAAACAACAAGAACAACAAACATGACAAAACAAAACCAACAATAACGTATACCCACCCACCCACCCACCCACCCGCTAGCCCTGAGGGGAGAATAGACAGAGATAAACAACACTTACAAAAAAATGATTAAGAAATAAGCTTGTGACCATATAAGAAAGGAAAGAAGAGAGAAGGATATTATTAATCAATTGCAGTTAAAGAATATAATAAAATTATTATAAAATAAAAGGGTCCCATCATTGAATAAGTTCTATAGAGAAATGATTCAATTAGCCTCTAGTTGAGAATTTGCATATAAGCATATATTTAATCTAAACACATCCTATTAGCCCAACAGCCTGGAATAAACTTCCATTCGAGCTCAGACACGCACCCTCTGTAGACATTTTTAAATCTCAACTCAAGACTCACCTCTTCACTCTTGCTTTTAGTTGAGTTTTACTATGCACGTTCCTACCCTGCCCTGACTGATTGCTGCATGTGGTGTTTTTATTTGTTTTTATTTGTTTTTATTTGTTTTAACTTATTTTATGTTCTTATATTCAATTTTGTTCTTTGCCATTGTTCTATCATTTTAACTACTTGTGTTTTATTGTATTATATTTTTGTGTCCTGCCCTGTGAAGCACTTTGAGCTGAATGTATGTATGAAAGGTGCTATACAAATAAAGTTTATTGGAAGATGCTTGTCGATATTGGCCAGCAACTCATTTTTCCACCTGAGATTGCTTCCACCAACCTTAGGCCAGACATGGTACTCTGGTCCCCTTCACGCAAGTCTGTCTACATAATAGAGCTCACAGTCCCATGGGAGAACTCTGTTGAGGAGGCCTATGAGCGCAAGAAACTGCGATACACAGAGCTGGCAGCAGACGCAATTCAGCGTGGCTGGAATGCAAAAGTCTGTCCAGTCGAAGTGGGATGCAGAGGATTTGTGGCTTCTTCCACCATCAGGCTACTGAAGGAACTTGGCATCCATGGACAGGCTCTGCGGCAGACAATCAGAACACTTTCTCAAGCAGCTGAAAGAGGCAGCCAGTGGATCTGGATTAAAAGGAAAGACCCTTGCTGGGCTATAAGAACATGACCCCCCCCCCCCACACACACACACACGCACACACACACACACACACACACACACACACACATCTGAGAACTCCATTCAAACCCCTCAAACATGAGGGCATATGAGGTATGCGGTCAGCTGTATGGCTGGCTCAGGGAAGAGGACGCCCCTGCCTTGCATAGTCCCATGGGAGGCAAATCTCAATGATTGGGCATGGGACACAAGCTAAGGCTTGATCACCCTTTAGCTGGCCACCTTTGATGAGGGTGTATAGTGTTGGAAGGCCGAAACACCCGCTGATTCAAAGGCACACTACTGAGGATGTGTCCCAAAATTGACATCATACCCTAGTTGAAATACACCTCCTGATGCCACTCTTAACATCAAGGCAATCTCATGTGAGCCCACACCATCTATTGGCACAATGGACAGTCTTAACATCACGTCCCGTGTTTTATGATTCTGATTTTCTGGACTCGTCCAGTGACCGCTGTGAAAGGACAGCTGACAACATAGGAAAGTCTGTGTGACAGCTTGGAGAGACTGCTGACTGGAGGGAATAGACCCCACTGGGGCTGTCATGGGCTAGCTACCCATGCCGGCAGTCTCCGACGCTGCTTCAGTATGTTGGAGACACCCGCTAAATGCTACAGAAAGTCAACAAAGGAACATACCCCTAGAGCCTGCGAGAGCTGGGGCGCAAGATGGCTCAACGATTGATCACACGGCTACAGACCCAGGACCGGAAACGACTACGATTAAGAAGAACACAGCACATGAGACGACCACAGCAGCAGCAGGACATACACTTCAGGTGTGCAGATGTGGTTGGGAGAAAGTAACATCGGAAAGGGGGTTGAAGAACCACCAAGGGAGGAAAAAGTGCTTGGAGGAGCAGAGACAGGGACCTCGCATTGACCGGTACTTCTTACGAAGCAACCAGTCAAGTCAGTCGATTGAAGCACAGCGACGGGACGCAAACCAAAGTTCGCAGAGCATCAGTACCCCTGTAATTGAGGAGGATAACACAAGCACGGAAATGCCTGTGGACGTGGAGAGTAACACAAGTACAGAAAGACCGGTGGACGAACTCACCCAACCACAGAGACCTCCAAAGGAGGAAAAGATCAAAGGACACAGACCGAATGTGAAGTGGCCCAAAGCTGTTGAAAAGAAAGAGTGGGAAACAATCAACAACGACCTGATAAAAATCCTGGAACAACAGGTAGGAACAGCAGAGAAAAAGCTTGAAAAGATGGGAGACATCATATACAACTACGGAGAAGGGCGCTTTGGAGTAAACAAAAGGAGTGGAAAAGCACCACCAGCCCCAACCAAATCTAGGAGGCAGCAAGAGATCGAGAGTCTTGTCAGAGAGAGAAGGCAGCTGAGAAAGCAGTGGAAAAAGGCCTCTGATACAGAGAGAGAAGGTCTCATGCTACTCCAAGCAGACATCAAATGTCGGCTGGCAACCTTGCGAAGAGCAGAGAACTTAAGGAAACTTCGTAAGAAGAAGGAACACTCAAGAACACGATTCTATAAAAACCCCTTCAAGTTTCTCAAAGACATCTTCACTAAGGAGAAGAGCGGAATCCTGAAAACTCCAAAGCAGGAACTGGAAGAACATCTGGAAACGGTCCACCAGGACACGAAAAGGGATGAGCAGATGAGCATCCCACGTGATATCCCACCTATTCAACCTCCGGAATTCAGCCTGGACACTGACCCTCCAAAATGGAAGGAAGTAGAGAATGTAGTCCGGCGAGCAAGAGCGGCATCGGCTCCAGGGCCTAATGGAGTGCCATACAAGCTCTATAAGAACGCCCCGGATGTTCTACGCTTTCTTTGGAGACTCATGAGGATAGTGTGGCAGAAAGAAGTAATACCCAAGGCATGGAGAAGGGCTGGTGGTGTGCTAATTCCGAAAGAAAAGGATGCGACAGACATCAGTCAATTTCGACCAATCTGCCTTCTCAACGTCGAGGGGAAAATCTTCTTCAGCATAATAGCAAAGAGGTTGTCCACTTACCTGGAAAGGAACAAGTACATTGATACATCTGTACAGAAAGCAGGAATTCCTGGGTTCTCTGGTTGCCTGGAACATACAAGTATGATTTGGCACCAGATACAAGCAGCTAAGAAGGACAAAAGGGACCTCTATGTCATCTTCCTCGACCTGGCCAATGCCTTTGGCTCAGTTCCCCATAAACTCCTTTGGGAATCCTTCAACTTTTTCCATGTACCAGAACCCATCACCACACTGGTAAAAGCCTACTTCCAAGACCTGCAACTGTGTTTCACAACACCTGACTTCACTACAAAATGGCAGCGCTTGGATGTGGGCATAATGGCAGGCTGTACAATCTCACCTCTGGCCTTCACTATGGCCATGGAGGTCATCATCAGGGCGTCAAGATGGGTGGTGGGCGGCGAGCGAACTAAAAGCGGGATCCGTCTCCCACCTATCCGAGCGTACATGGATGACATGACTACAATTACCACAACTGCAGCATGCACCAGGCGACTACTTGGAAAACTCCAGGAGAACATCCAGTGGGCCCGGATGAAAATCAAGCCAAGCAAATCTCGAAGCATCTCCATTGTCAAGGGACAGCTAAAAGATGTGAAGTTCCATATTGGAGATGACCCGATACCAACCGTGTCTGAGCAACCTGTCAAAAGCCTGGGCAGATGGTACAATGCAAGCCTCAAGGATAAAGATCAAGTGCAGCAATTAAGGCAGGACATCGCCAATGGTCTGGAGAACATCAACAAGACCCTACTGCCTGGGAAGCTTAAACTTTGGTGCCTACAGTTTGGCCTTCTCCCCCGGGTAATGTGGCCACTCACCGTCTATGAGGTCCCAATAACAACTGTGGAGAAGATGGAGCGAACCATTACTTCATACGTGAAGAAGTGGCTAGGTGTCCCACGATGTCTAACCAACATCGCCCTCTACGGCAAAGGGGTCCTTGAACTACCTCTCACAAGTCTGACGGAGGAGTACAAGTGCTCTAAAGTAAGACTTCAGATGACATTGAAAGACTCCAAAGACCAGACCATCAGCAAGGCTGCACCCCCCCTACTAACGGGACGGAAATGGACTCCATCCAATGCTGTGCAGCAAGCTACATCAGCCCTGAGACACCAAGACATTGTGGGAAATATCCAGCATGGAAGAGGAGGCTTTGGCCTGGCAGCAAGCAAACCAACTTGGCATAAGGCATCAACATCCGAGCGGAGGAAACTTGTGGTCGAGGTGGTGCGCAGGGAAGAGGAGACCGCAAGAAGTGCAAAGGCTGTGTCTCTTTCCAAACAGGGGCAATGGATGCGGTGGGAAGGTGTGGAGAGGAGAAAGATCAACTGGAGTGAGCTATGGCAAATGGAAGCAAGCAACATCAGCTTCATCATAAGAGCTATATATGATGTGCTGCCATCACCAAAAAACCTACATCAGTGGTATGGCGAGGATCCAACCTGCCCCCTCTGCCCAGCTCCAGCGACTCTCAGACACATCATGTCTGGTTGCAAGACCAGCCTCACACAAGGCCGCTACACCTGGAGGCACAATCAGGTCCTTAAGAGCCTGGCTGCAGCACTTGAGATCAAGAGGAGTGCAACAAACTCCTTACCCCCAAGAACAAGCAATCCCAGCAAAACGACAATATTCATCCGGGAGGGACAAAAAAAGCCCAAGCATCCTTCAACAAAGCCAGAAACTGGACACCTAGCCATGGCCCGCGACTGGAAGATGCTTGTCGATATTGGCCAGCAACTCATTTTTCCACCTGAGATTGCTTCCACCAACCTTAGGCCAGACATGGTACTCTGGTCCCCTTCACGCAAGTCTGTCTACATAATAGAGCTCACAGTCCCATGGGAGAACTCTGTTGAGGAGGCCTATGAGCGCAAGAAACTGCGATACACAGAGCTGGCAGCAGACGCAATTCAGCGTGGCTGGAATGCAAAAGTCTGTCCAGTCGAAGTGGGATGCAGAGGATTTGTGGCTTCTTCCACCATCAGGCTACTGAAGGAACTTGGCATCCATGGACAGGCTCTGCGGCAGACAATCAGAACACTTTCTCAAGCAGCTGAAAGAGGCAGCCAGTGGATCTGGATTAAAAGGAAAGACCCTTGCTGGGCTATAAGAACATGACCCCCCCCACACACACACACACACGCACACACACACACACAAACACACACACACACACACACATCTGAGAACTCCATTCAAACCCCTCAAACATGAGGGCATATGAGGTATGCGGTCAGTTGTATGGCTGGCTCAGGGAAGAGGACGCCCCTGCCTTGCATAGTCCCATGGGAGGCAAATCTCAATGATTGGGCATGGGACACAAGCTAAGGCTTGATCACCCTTTAGCTGGCCACCTTTGATGAGGGTGTATAGTGTTGGAAGGCCGAAACACCCGCTGATTCAAAGGCACACTACTGAGGATGTGTCCCAAAATTGACATCATACCCTAGTTGAAATACACCTCCTGATGCCACTCTTAACATCAAGGCAATCTCATGTGAGCCCACACCATCTATTGGCACAATGGACAGTCTTAACATCACGTCCCGTGTTTTATGATTCTTATAGTGACCTGCCACCAGGAGTGGATCCGGACCGGGTCTTCCAGGGTACTGATCAGGATATAATTAATCTAAACACATCCCATTAAAGGCTCTTATAGTGACCTGCCAGGAGCGGATCCGGACCGGGTCTCCCAGGGTACTGATCAGGATATAATTAATCTAAACACATCCCATTAAAGGCTCTTATAGTGACCTGCCAGGAGTGGATCCGGACCGGGTCTCCCAGGGTACTGATCAGGATATAATTAATCTAAACACATCCCATTAAAGGCTCTTATAGTGACCTGCCAGGAGCGGATCCGGACCGGGTCTCCCAGGGTACTGATCAGGATATAATTAATCTAAACACATCCCATTAAAGGCTCTTATAGTGACCTGCCAGGAGCGGATCCGGACCGGGTCTTCCAGGGTACTGATCAGGATATAATGAATCTAAACACATCCCATTAAAGGCTCTTATAGTGACCTGCCAGGAGCGGATCCGGACCGGGTCTCCCAGGGTACTGATCAGGTCAGGCTTGTCCGTGTGAGGAACACCGAGCCGTTTGAGTCCGCACAGCCATTCCTCCACCATGGACTCTCTGTACTCCCCCTGGTGGACACACAGACACAATGCATGGCATCACGTGAACGCAACTAACCATAATATTTTAAAGGTTACTTACTTCCCGTATGTTAACCAGTTCCATAGTTTGAACACAAGGGCTAGTGTAGCTGATCTTAAACCACCACACCTAAAACATAAGGTAGGTAGAAGCTCATTTAAATATACAGGGCAGGAGGATTGGAACAAAATCCCAAGGGAAATTAAATTTGCCCAGTCTCTGAACATTTTTAAAATTATGTTGAAAAAGTGGCTGATGGGCAAGTTAGTATAGTGCTGTATTTATCTATTTATATCTATTTATTGTCTTTTGTTTACTGATCAATGATGGCCTGTTGTAAATGTCATTAGTATTGTGATGTTCTTCTTATCATATGCTGTAACTATTTATTTATTTGGAATCCTGATGTGCAATCCTGACAATTCTGTACTGCTCATTTATGAATTGTATCGTGAATATATCAAATAAAAATTAAATACAAAAACCAAGGAACGGGATGCCTAATATTTACTTGCTTACTTGGAACCCATATATAGAGTTATTTGTCAGGCATGCCCAAATATGGAGTATATGCAGATGTCAGAAACATCATTGTGATGTCGGAACAGGCCAGCTCCATATATGGAGATGTCCAGAGCCCGCCGCCCGTGCCTTTGTGCTGCTTTTCTGGACAACCGGCGATACGAAAACCAAACCAAATTGGGCACACTGGCTTACTTGGAACGATGCAAGTTGGGAATGCATGCCCCACCCTAGTTATTATCACTGTGTCCCGTCGTGTATGCCCAGAGTTATTTGTCAGGCAGGCCCAAATATAGGCATGCCTGAGGAAGGCCCGGAGGGACCGAAGCGTTGCTTCGTTAAATAAGACAATACTCACGCGCCGAGCAGATGCACAGTGTGCGGGTGTACCTTATTGCTTTCATATAGCTTATCAAGAGAGAATGACATCCACCACCGGCCCCACTTACAATGAACGGTCCAAGGTAGGCGATGTATCCTGCAGACAGTAGCACGTCTCCTGCTACGTTATTGACCATGTAGTCCAGATGATGCATGCTCTCCGTCCAACGCACCTTCTCATCCGCCAGCCCACCTAGAAGCTACAGAGAGGCAACACATCATCACACTGGATCAGCCACATAGGGAAATGGGCTTAAATGACAAATTGGGAGGGGAAACAGGGGGGTAACATTTGTGTGACCTGTGTGAGGTTCAATGTTTGAGACAATTACACGTTGTATTGTTTGATTGTTTGGCATGTTCATGTTTAACTGGTTGCCACGTCACAATTCAAATCACACCTGTGTGAACTGAGCGGTGCAACTATGCAGTTATTGTTATAGTTATACGGTACTGTACTGTGCTCTGTACTGTATAACTGCGTTACTGCATGGGGGTCCCCAGGGTCCCCGGAACATCCTTGGGAATTCGCCCAAGGGGCCGGCCCCCGATTCCGGCGAGCCTTCCCGCGTCCGAAACGATCGAAAAATGACATAATTAAAGTGTGGGGGTCCCCGGAACATGCAGACTCCCAGGAACACTGTTACGGCAAGCCTATACCAATTTCCAATTTACATATAACTTTGGTGGTCCTTGACATGAAATAGTTTGAGAACCACTGGTATAGAAACATAGGGTTTTTCAGATAACTGTCATGATTTAGAAGACACTTTGTATAATCTGGTCTCAGGTCTCAATGGGTTACATTATCGTCTGTCACAGTGTTGATTTTGACAGCAATTTTTGATTTTGGTTTAGTCTCCGATAGTCTCTGATAAGACATTAGGTTTTAGTCATAGTCTCTGATAAGACAAGCAATTGAACATCACAGTATATGTTGCCAAACATCATCTTATGAATCAAGAAATAAAATAGAAGATAAATGCTATACTAGCTGGAGATTACACACAGACTGAATATGAATGTTTAGTATTAGTTGACTAAATATCATAATATTTTAGTCGACTAAATGTTGATTGAATTGAATTTATTATGGCGGGCCTTGATGTCTTGATGTAGGCCTTGATGTAATGACTGATTTTACACTTGCTGAAAATAGCGCCTTGTAGATCTGCTATTTTCAGCACGCAGTGTAAAATGACTTGGATCTCTTGTCCACTACTCCCTTCCTTTTAGTCTAGTTTATTAGTCTACTAATATATTTAGTCTTATTCTTTGTCATATCCATAGTTTTCTAAGTTTTCGTTTAGTTTCCATTTAGTTTTCGTCAGTGAAAAAAAGGCAGTCGGCGAACATTTTTCGTCATCGTTTTTACTCGACGAAATCAACACTGGTCTGTCGTTGAAATATATCAACACTGGTCTGTCGTTGAAATATATCAACACTGGTCTGTCGTTGAAATATATCAACACTGGTCTGTCGTTGAAATATATCTGACCTGGTCTGCTCGGACCAGGCGGCCCTCACAGAGCTGACACTTGCCGTCCAGCTCGTCCCTCTTGGCCAGACAGTGGCGGTACTTGTCCTGCAGGGCGGCGACGCCCTCCTCCACCGTGGCCAGCTTGGCTTTGGCGTGCTCCACGATGCTCTGGCTCACCGCCAGCTCTTCCTGAGCCTCCCGGAGAGCTTGCTGTATGCACGCGCACACACACACACACACACACACACACACACACACACACACACACACACACACACACACACACAGGCCCGGATTTATTAACAATGGAACATAGTGGAGCTTAAGAAGCTCCACTATGTTCCATTGTTAATTAACAATGGAATAGCTTGCAGGGCCCTGTGCGAGACTTTCAAATAGGTACAGGTGTTGCTTCCGTCGAAACCGTATCCATAGCTCACATATAGGTTCATAGGTGTTTTGGTCGCCCAACAGTTTCTTAACCACTCGGTGGGAGGAGGCTCAAAAATAGTAGCCTGGCAATTTTTTTTTGCCAACGGCTGATTCAGTCTGGCTTATTAGCCAGGCTACAAAAATAGAGGGTATGCGCGTGACATCATCACCATAACCGGAAGTTATGCAGGAATGCCTACTGTGTGGCAAAAAAAACGACTTTCTGGCCTTGATAGGCCGTACATCCAAACAGAAAAGTCATATTTGATTGCATTAAATTATGCAATGTTAAATTAACTTTGTCACTCACTTTGCCACTCTATGGGAGCAGCCTTAATAACTCCATGGGAGCAGCCTCATAACTCTATGGGAGCCGCCTTATAACTATGGGAGCAGCCTTATAGCTCTATGGGAGCAGCCTCATAACTCTATGGGAGCCGCCTTATAACTATGGGAGCAGCCTTATAACTCTATAGGAGCAGCCTCATAACTCTATAGGAGCAGCCTTATAACTCTATGGGAGCAGCCTTATAACTCTATAGGAGCAGCCTCATAACTCTATAGGAGCAGCCTTATAACTCTATGGGAGCAGCCTTATAACTCTATGGGAGCAGCCTTATAACTCTATGTGAGCAGCCTTATAGCTCTATGTGAGCAGCCTTATAACTCTATGGGAGCAGCCTCATAACTCTATGGGAGCAGCCTTATAACTCTATGGGAGCCGCCTTATAACTATGGGAGCAGCCTTATAGCTCTATGGGAGCAGCCTTATAACTCTATGGGAGCAGCCTTATAACTCTATGGGAGCAGCCTTAATAACTCTATGGGAGCAGCCTCATAACTCTATGGGAGCAGCCTTAATAACTCTATGGGAGCAGCCTCATAACTCTATGGGAGCAGCCTTAATAACTCTATGGGAGCAGCCTTATAACTCTATGGGAGCCGCCTTATAACTATGGGAGCAGCCTTATAGCTCTATGGGAGCAGCCTTAATAACTCTATGGGAGCAGCCTTAATAACTCTATGGGAGCAGCCTCATAACTCTATGGGAGCAGCCTTAATAACTCTATGGGAGCAGCCTCATAACTCTATGGGAGCAGCCTCATAACTCTATGGGAGCCGCCTTATAACTCTATGGGAGCAGCCTTATAACTATATGGGAGCCGCCTTATAACTCTATGGGAGCAGCCTTATAGCTCTATGGGAGCAGCCTTATAACTATATGGGAGCCGCCTTATAACTCTATGGGAGCAGCCTTATAACTATATGGGAGCCGCCTTATAACTCTATGGGAGCCGCCTTATAACTCTATGGGAGCAGCCTTATAACTCTATGGGAGCAGCCTTATAACTATATGGGAGCCGCCTTATAACTCTATGGGAGCCGCCTTATAACTCTATGGGAGCAGCCTTATAACTCTATGGGAGCCGCCTTATAGCTCTATGGGAGCAGCCTTATAACTATATGGGAGCCGCCTTATAACTCTATGGGAGCAGCCTTATAGCTCTATGGGAGCAGCCTTATAACTATATGGGAGCCGCCTTATAACTCTATGGGAGCAGCCTTATAACTATATGGGAGCCGCCTTATAACTATATGGGAGCCGCCTTATAACTCTATGGGAGCCGCCTTATAACTATATGGGAGCCGCCTTATAACTCTATGGGAGCAGCCTTATAACTCTATGGGAGCAGCCTTATAACTCTATGGGAGCAGCCTTATAACTATATGGGAGCCGCCTTATAACTCTATGGGAGCCGCCTTATAGCTCTATGGGAGCAGCCTTATAACTATATGGGAGCCGCCTTATAACTCTATGGGAGCAGCCTTATAACTCTATGGGAGCCGCCTTATAACTATGGGAGCAGCCTTATAACTCTATGGGAGCCGCCTTATAACTATGGGAGCAGCCTCATAACTCTATGGGAGCCGCCTTATAACTCTATGGGAGCAGCCTTATAGCTCTATGGGAGCCGCCTTATAACTCTATGGGAGCAGCCTCATAACTCTATGGGAGCCGCCTTATAACTCTATGGGAGCAGCCTTATAACTATATGGGAGCCGCCTTATAACTCTATGGGAGCAGCCTTATAGCTCTATGGGAGCAGCCTTATAACTATATGGGAGCCGCCTTATAACTCTATGGGAGCAGCCTTATAACTATATGGGAGCCGCCTTATAACTCTATGGGAGCCGCCTTATAACTCTATGGGAGCAGCCTTATAACTCTATGGGAGCAGCCTTATAGCTCTATGGGAGCAGCCTTATAACTATATGGGAGCCGCCTTATAACTCTATGGGAGCCGCCTTATAACTCTATGGGAGCAGCCTTATAACTATATGGGAGCCGCCTTATAACTCTATGGGAGCAGCCTTATAACTATATGGGAGCCGCCTTATAACTCTATGGGAGCCGCCTTATAGCTCTATGGGAGCAGCCTTATAACTATATGGGAGCCGCCTTATAACTCTATGGGAGCAGCCTTATAACTATATGGGAGCAGCCTTATAACTATATGGGAGCCGCCTTATAACTCTATGGGAGCCGCCTTATAACTCTATGGGAGCCGCCTTATAACTATATGGGAGCCGCCTTATAACTCTATGGGAGCAGCCTTATAACTCTATGGGAGCAGCCTTATAACTCTATGGGAGCAGCCTTATAACTATATGGGAGCCGCCTTATAACTCTATGGGAGCCGCCTTATAGCTCTATGGGAGCAGCCTTATAACTATATGGGAGCCGCCTTATAACTCTATGGGAGCAGCCTTATAGCTCTATGGGAGCAGCCTTATAACTATATGGGAGCAGCCTCATAACTCTATGGGAGCAGCCTTATAGCTCTATGGGAGCAGCCTTATAACTCTATGGGAGCAGCCTCATAACTCTATGGGAGCAGCCTTATAACTCTATGGGAGCAGCCTTATAACTCTATGGGAGCAGCCTTATAGCTCTATGGGAGCAGCCTTATAACTATATGGGAGCCGCCTTATAACTCTATGGGAGCAGCCTTATAGCTCTATGGGAGCAGCCTTATAACTATATGGGAGCAGCCTCATAACTCTATGGGAGCAGCCTTATAGCTCTATGGGAGCAGCCTTATAACTCTATGGGAGCAGCCTCATAACTCTATGGGAGCAGCCTTATAACTCTATGGGAGCAGCCTTATAACTCTATGGGAGCAGCCTTATAGCTCTATGGGAGCAGCCTTATAACTATATGGGAGCCGCCTTATAACTCTATGGGAGCAGCCTTATAACTCTATGGGAGCAGCCTTATAACTCTATGGGAGCAGCCTTATAACTCTATGGGAGCAGCCTTATAACTCTATGGGAGCAGCCTTATAACTCTATGGGAGCCGCCTTATAACTCCATGGGAGCAGCCTTATAACTCTATGGGAGCAGCCTCATAACTCTATGGGAGCAGCCTTATAGCTCTATGGGAGCAGCCTTATAACTCTATGGGAGCAGCCTTATAGCTCTATGGGAGCAGCCTTATAGCTCTATGGGAGCAGCCTTAATAACTCTATGGGAGCAGCCTTATAACTATATGGGAGCCGCCTTATAACTCTATGGGAGCCGCCTTATAACTCTATGGGAGCAGCCTTATAACTCTATGGGAGCAGCCTTATAACTCTATGGGAGCAGCCTTATAACTCTATGGGAGCCGCCTTATAACTCCATGGGAGCAGCCTCATAACTCTATGGGAGCAGCCTTATAACTCTATGGGAGCAGCCTTATAGCTCTATGGGAGCAGCCTTATAGCTCTATGGGAGCAGCCTTAATAACTCTATGGGAGCAGCCTTATAACTATATGGGAGCCGCCTTATAACTCTATGGGAGCCGCCTTATAACTCTATGGGAGCAGCCTTATAACTCTATGGGAGCCGCCTTATAACTCTATGGGAGCAGCCTTATAACTCTATGGGAGCAGCCTTATAACTCTATGGGAGCAGCCTTATAGCTCTATGGGAGCAGCCTTATAACTCTATGGGAGCAGCCTTATAACTCTATGGGAGCAGCCTTATAACTCTATGGGAGCAGCCTTATAACTCTATGGGAGCAGCCTTATAACTCTATGGGAGCAGCCTTATAACTCTATGGGAGCAGCCTTATAACTCTATGGGAGCAGCCTTATAACTCTATGGGAGCAGCCTTATAACTCTATGGGAGCAGCCTTATAACTCTATGGGAGCAGCCTTATAACTCTATGGGAGCAGCCTTATAACTCTATGGGAGCAGCCTTATAGCTCTAGGCACGTGAAGTGTCGTTCTTGTTTGTCACGCGTGTGCATGGGGACTTTTGATTTGGTGTAGCTCCAGGGCTCTTGGAGGGGTTGATTCGGCACGCACGCACGCACGCACGCACGCACGCACGCGCGCGAAAAACTACTATAAAAGAAAAACTAAGATTCAACGGCGCTCACATACACAGATACATTACACAGTGAACAAGGAAAGACTGCTTTCATCTTTTATGGCCCAGACATTATGGAACAAACTCCATGACTCTGAAACTGGATCTGTCTCTGTTGTGAACTTGTAATCGTGTTGTACTCAGGTCATCCTTGCAAAAGAAAGCGAGCTCTCAAATGGTCCTCCCTGATTAGATATAGGCTAGGTCAATAAAGAAAAAAAACACAGAAAATGTCTTGCGTGTATAAACAAGCGAGCAATGAAGGTTTACCCTTTTGGGCTCCACTGCCTTGGCTATGAAGTGGTACGTATGCATGGCGCGCACCCACTGGCACATGGAGGTACAGGCCTTGGACACCTTGGCGATGGATGGAGGCTGGAACTCCTCGTTGTCTATGTAGGGTTGAATTGATCTGATCACAGCATCGGGAATATTATCCTGCAGGAAGAAAACAGAACACTGTTGTTATTGATCATTTACAAACCCTCTATATAAAGAGCATCGCAGTCCCGCCCCCCGACGAGTGGCCCGGAAGACAATTTCTTTAGATAAATACTTTCTGAAATGTCTATGGGAAAAATGAATTGGAAATTGTCTTCCGAGCCGCTCGTCGTCATGAAAGGGTGCAGGACTGCGACACTCTAGCGTTGTACTGTAGTTTACCAAATGTGCTGACGGTAAACTATACAAAACCAGACACTCTCCTACTCTACACTCTGTATGAAACCAAGCCCCCAGAAAGGCTGGCCAAGCCGGCCAAGCTGGTTGAAGCCGCCAAGCCCACTGGTCAAAGCTGGAACTGCAGGCGGGGCCTGTGCATTTAGCACAAGTAAATCACGCACTGCTGGGGTTTAACGTTGAGCACTCGTTTGCACTTCCGCATTTGGGGAAGTGGAGCGTTCTTCCGGGTGCTTCAAAACGTCACTGAGCAACTTCCATCGAGATGAATAATAGCGGTCCGCACTCTATCCATTATAACTCTATGTATGAAACTCCCAAATATTTCACGTATATATTCATCCAATTTGTTTTTACTGTAGTGTGGCAAAGAACACCCAAAAATAAGCTAAGATATGGATATGGTTTCAACCCGACAGCAACGATTATGCTAGATACCGTAAAAAAAAAAAAAAAAAGGGGGTTGACTTTGATCTAGAAATCAGGAAAAAGTGGAGATACTGAAGCCAAACAAAAAGTACGAGAACCACTGCCCGACCTTATCAAACTTGAACAGGCCCTCCAGGAACTTGGCAGGATCCTGCAGCAGGCCTTTGCCAGGCTCCCAGTAGTCGTCGACCTTGGCGCTGGGCCTCTCTCCGGGCACCCTCTTGGGCTTGATGCCTTTCATGATGCACACGGCCTCGATGACCAGCCTCACCCCCTGGGGGGGGCGCTGCAGGGCTCGTATCTAAAGAAAACACAGACACACGCACACACGCACACAGACACAGACACAGACACACGCACACAGACACAGACACAGACACACGCACACACGCACACAGCCCGTCTGTGACGACCACTTTGATGCTGATTGACCGCCAAGTCGTGTTCTTTAACCCGTTCTGACCTGAGATCAGATTCTAAAAATGTCTTCTACATCCTGACAGTTTACCGTTCTGACCCGAGATCAGATTCTAAAAATGTCTTCTACATCCTGACAGTTTTCCGTTCTGACCTGAGATCAGATTCTAAAAAGGTCTTCTACATCCTGACAGTTTTCCGTTCTGACCTGAGATCAGATTCTAAAAAGGTCTTCTACATCCTGACAGTTTTCCATTCTGACCCGAGATCAGATTCTAAAAATGTCTTCTACATCCTGACAGTTTTCCATTCTGACCTGAGATCAGATTCTAAAAATGTCTTCTACATCCTGACAGTTTTCCATTCTGACCTGAGATCAGATTCTAAAAATGTCTTCTACATCCTGACAGTTTTCTGAAAAAGCCATGTTTCTATGTCAGTCGTTCTTCGATTTTTCAAAAATAGCAGACCTACATGCTCGTAGCGCGCCACTCGGTGGTGCGCTACGAGATTGTAGATCTGCTATTTTTAAATAGCTAAAGCATAATGTAATGCTAACACCAAAAGGGGTTAACAACCAACGTGAACACTGGCGTCCTTATTCTGGGCGTGTCATAACAGGCAAACATTCTGCGTTTAAAGAAAATGCAGATCTACAAGCTCAGTACGCTTCGCGACGTGGCTGTGAGCTCGTGGAGATTTGGAGTACGTGGAACAAACGGTTAGGTGGTTAACCCATTTAGACCTTTAGATCTAAAAGATGTCTTCTAAATCATGACAATGTTCTGAAAAAACCTGTTTCTACTGTGTGTTTCTATCAATTGTTCTCGCACTATTTCATGTCCAGGACCCCCAAAAACCTATATCTAATTGGCCACCGACGCCCATCTGAAAATATGTTGTTCCAGGGCCCCTTCCAGAAGCAAAGATTTGAGTTGAAAATGTTCGCTTTAAAGAATAGCCTACTATTCAAAGATTAACATTCAAAGATTTGCGCCACATTTTCACGATTTTTCAAAAACAGCAGACCTACAAGCTCGTAGCACGGCACTCGGTGCCGCACTACGAGCTTGTAGTTATGCTATCTTTCAATAGCTAAAGCGTGACATAACGTTAAAACACCAAAAGGGGTTTCCTGGCTCCCTGATTGGGTTCACTTAATCAAAGCATGTCTAAACCTCTGACCTCGGTGATGTCGTTCTTGTTGAGGGATTTGAGGCTGGCCAGCGCGGCGTCCAGCGCCGGCAGAGCCTCGTCCAGGTCCTTCTGGGCGTCCTCGGCGATGGCCGCCGCGACGCCGGCCTTCTCCGAGGCCTTGGCCTCCTCGGCGCGCACCGCCGTGCGAGTCTCCTCTGCCACCGCCGTGTCCTCCTGGGGAGAAACAACATCCACGCACGCACGCACGCATGCACGCACGGCGCGGCCAATTAAGACACATGCCGTCTCACATCATCAAGGCTGCATGGGGGGGGGGGTTTGTAATTTTTTGGGTTTTGGATTTTGTAACCCATTTTTCACCCCCGCCCATGTCAATTATCTAATGTGATCCTGGGCTCTACACATGACCCTCCACCAACCTGGGGAGAGCAACGGACTTGAACTCATGCTTCCTTCATGCCTGAGTGTCCAAGTTACTCCTTTACACCTGACAGGGGGGAGTTTCCCTGGTTGGACGTAGCGTGTGGAAGGAACACGTTATTCCAACCAGTTCCTTTCCCCTCCATCAGGCACCCCGGCTGGCCAGGGGGAGGCAGTTTAGAGACCAGGATTACTGCATGTTTTTTGTGAGGGTATACCTACCCTAGGGGACACGGGGAGAACATGCAAACTCCACACAGACAGGCCCTTTCGCCAACCCCGCCTTCGGGTATGGGCACTGTAGACGCGGAGGAGGAAACACACACAAACTTCCATCTTGGACAAACATTAAATTCCCATTGACAATGAACGGTATGAACAGTAGTATCACCCCCTGAGTACGTTTAAAATGAGTAGAAAGTCAAAGATGGAGTGCCGTGATTTTATTTTTATTTTTAAGGAGGAAGATCTCAACAGCATTTGCTAAAGTCGTGTAATCTCCTTTGGGTGGAACTCCGTATATGGGCAAAGACCAACAACGTCCCACCTGAGGTCATCCAATAATAGGCAGGCCGTGAAGCCAGTACGATGTCACAATGACTCCATATTCGGGCATGCATCACATGGCTTCAGTCCAGTCTAGCTAGACATTTAAATACCTAATAAAGATGTGCAGTACACGTGGGAGCGCAGGTGGCTCAGCTGGGAGTGCTAAGTGCCGCCACAGACTGAGAGATGTCTGGTTCAAGCCCCACCCTTGACTGTCTGCCAGGGTAGGCATGGCTCTGGCCGCACCGCCCTAGGTGTGGGTGCGGCCCGCGCCGCCAGCGGTCGGACCGTCACTGTGCGGTTGGACCGTCTCGGACCGCCACTGGCACGCGGAAATCATTCCCCGTGCCAGTCCGACGTTCCTAGTTTGGGTGTCCATTGGCGCCCCGCCCCTCCTACGCCCTGACCCCAGGTCAGCCACCCGTGCACCCACATTTTATTTACCAGTTACATTACAAGTTAAAAAAAAAGACCAGAATTAAAAATGCACTTAACCCATTCTGACCTGAGATCAGATTCTAAAAAATATCTTCTACATCCTGACGGTTTTCTGAAAAAGCCGTGTTTCTATGTCAGTCGCTCTTCGATTTTTCAAAAATAGCAGACCTACAAGCTTGTAGCGCGCCACTCGGTGGCGCGCTACGAGCTTGTAGATCTGCTGTTTTTCAATAGCTAAAGCATAAACTAATGCTCACACCAAAACGGGTTCCCGGCCCAAAATGTGTTTTAAGTATAGTATAAAATGGGATTTTTAATGTTTGTCTAGAGCACTTATGACGAAAATCGTTTGCCAGCCAAGTCTATGGACTTAAATGTTTGTTTAGGGCAGTAAATGTCAACGTGCCACCGAGTGGCGCGCTACGAGCTTGTAGTTCTGCTATTTTTTGAAAAATCGAAGAACGACTGACATTTTTATAATCTGATCTCAGGTCAGAATGGGTTCATCAGACCAGTGGAAAACCTCGTATGAATCTGTGGCGCGCTACGAGCTTGTAGTTCTGCTATATTTTTTTTTATCGAAGAACGACTGACATTTTTAGAATCTGATCTCAGGTCAGAATGGGTTCATCAGACCAGTGGAAAACCTCGTATGAATCTGATCTCAGGTCAGAATGGGTTAACTAAGGTCATGTACGGCACATGTCCCAGCATCTTACCGTGATCTTCTCCATGGTGAGCACGGTGTCTTTGGCCGCTTCCTCCAGCATGGGCCTCATGGTCTCCAGCTCCTCTTGCATCTTACTCACGTCCTCTGCTGTGCTGAGGAGCTACACATGCATGCAGGAACACAATAGAGCGCTCATTAGCCCATTCTGACCTGAGATCAGATTCATACAAGGTTTTCCACTGGACACACACTGGTCTGATTAACCCATTCTGACCTGAAAATGTCAGTCGTTCTTCGATTTAAAAAAAAATAGCAGACCTACAAGCTCGTATCGCGCCACTCGGTGGCGCGATATGAGCTTGTAGATCTGCTATTTTTAAATAGCTAAAGCATAACATGATGCTGACACCAAAATGGGTGCCCGGTCAGAATGGGTTAGACACCACGTTGGTCACACAACATCTACGCGCATACAGGAACACAATAGAGCGCTCATTAGCCCTCTAAGACCCAGCGTTGCTTTTTAGCAACAATTTTATTTTATTTAATTACTAAATTATTATTATTATTTTCTGTTCTTTTTTCACCTAAAGGTCATCAGTGATGTTCATTGCAATGCCATTGGTCATGATATTTGCATATAAATACCCCCCACAGAGGCTGAAATTCACACAAATAAAAAATGTCTGAATTTTTTTTAGCCTAAGACTTTACCCTAATAAAAGTAGGTAAAATAATTGTAATATATGTTTTTTGTGATCATTAGAATGTCTATAACATGTTTTATTCATTATTGTGAAAGATATCCCCAAAATGTAAAATATTAATGTATTATATTATTATATCATTATTATATCATTATTATAAACTTTTCATCAAACTTTATTTTTTTATTTTTTTTAACATTATTTTTTAGTCTTAGTCCTAGTAGTACAAAGTAGTAGTAAGGTTGAAATCTATTTTTTGCAAGTAGAAATTAATGCGGGTGTTCGAGGGTTAGACACCACGTTGGTCACACAACATCTACACGCATACAGGAACACAATAGAGCGCTGCTTAGCCTTTCACTGCGGCCGGGTCACACTGTCCAACGTGATCACCTATATACGTGCACTATACTGATTCACGTAATCACATTCGGCAAAGAAATTAGCAGCTTTGCCAGCTTGTAGATCAGCCAGAATGGCAATATGGATGGAGATAGTTACAACTAACCCATGGCGGGTTAAAGATCTTCGTGTGAGGTTAGGGTTAGGTTAGGGTTTTGGGTAGGACTAATAGTACGTCGGTCCACTCCAAACACATGCACAAGAGGGTGCCATCAAGTCCCTAAAGCCAGAACAGGGTCTATGCAGCACACTGTATAGACATATAGACATGATTACAAAAGAAAAAACTAAATCAAGTTTCAAGAGACAATTGAAGAGGCATCTTGAAACCCAATAACTGTAGGGCGCTCGAACGCGCACGGACACACACACACACACACACACACACACACACACACACACGTCATGATCATGATTAGGATAATATTTTCAATTTATCTTATTTATATATCATTGTCCTGTAATGACATTTATGTCGAATGTCATGTTTTTATGTTCTGTGTGGACCCCAGGAAGATTAGCTGCTGCTATGCACCAGCTAATGGGGATCCTAATAAAACTCTAAAACATGCACGACAGACCAGACCAGACCACACCACACCAGAACAGACCCCCTTCCAGACGGATAAATGAACGTGCGATGACGGTGGGATATGGGTTAAAGGAGAATTCCATGCTAGAATGCTTTCTTACCTTTCTTAGTAGTTGTTACGTCCCCACCAAAGATGTCCAGGTGTTTTTTTGTGCAAAAGCTCCTTATTGGCTATTTCCCCTACCATAGGCGCTCAATGAATTGCATTGAATTGAATGGGAATTGAATGGGGCTATGGGGTGTTGTGCTAATTTGCTTATTTCCATCGAAATAAGTAGTAAACTGTGCCGCTTTGGATATTATTTACATTATGAAGAGAGGATATATACAAAATTATTATAATTTTGAGCGATGGGAATAAGCTAATTAGCACAACACCCCATAGCCCCATTCAATTCCCATTCAATTCAATGCAATTAATTTAGGGCTTATGGTAGGGAAATAGCCAATAAGGAGCTTTTGCACAAAATAACACCTGGACCTCTTTGGTGGGGACGTAACAACTACAAATAAAGGTAAGAAAGCCTTCTAGCATGGAATTCTCCTTTAAACATCTACAAAGTTGTCCACAAACACTTGCAGAAGGAACACACAAAAGCCATCACGATCGACCATCTCTGTATGGGGGGTTTTTCCCCTGCTATCCGGGCGACTGACCTTGTCCAGGCCGGTCTTCGTGCGCTGGCGGGCGCCGTGGAGCTCCTGCTTCTTCCGGCCGATGAGAGCGGAGAAGATGCTGAGCAGCTCCAGGTAGCTCTTGGGCGTGACGTAGTTGTGACGAGACACCTGGGCCAGATACTGCTCACACTTCCTGGACACCATCTGGTGGATCTCCACGCACATCGAGGTCTGTCGAGGTGAGGGGGAGAAGAGGAGAGGTCACACAGAGAGGTCACAAAGAGAGGTCTGGTGAGGTGAGGGGGAGAACGCGTTCAGGAGAGAGGTCACACAACACACATTTCCTTAGTGGAACCACTTAGCTAACCCATCAGGCTTAATATACAGATCTACAAGCTCGTAGCGCAGCACTCGGCTATGAGCTTGTATAGATCTGCTATTTCTCAATAGCTAAAGTATAACATAATGCTTAAAACACCAAAAGGGGTTCCCGTCCTCATGAATTGAGTGCGCAAAACCATATACCATACGTGATTGCACACACGAATGATTTATTGTGCTAGATGAGAGCGTAGCATACGGCAGCCGAAAGGCGAACGGGACAAAAACAAAATAGGAAAAATTCAGAGTATTCTTATCTCGCCCCGTATATCATTGAGGATGCGCTAGGACGTCCTCAGACGTTCTTTGTACAGCTCGGTTCGAATCCCTAAGACGTTCCCATACGTTTGATGTACAGATTGTGTTAACCCATTCTGACCGGGCACCCATTTTGGTGTTAGCATCATGTTATGCTTTATCTATTGAAAAATAGCAGATCTACAAGCTCATATCGCGCCACCGAGTGGCGCGATACGAGCTTGTAGGTCTGCTATTTTTGAAAAATCGAAGAACGACTGACATTTTTTTAATCTGATCTCAGGTCAGAATGGGTTAATAATGAAACTGTCAGGATGTAATAGACATTTTTTTAATCTGATCTCAGGTCAGAATGAGTTAACGTTCCAATTTTGGAGCTCTGGCTCATGGACCATAAGAATTGGTTCTGAACTGAACCGGGTTCCCAAAGCGGTGGAAAAGGGGCCTCGGTGCGCGACGTCCCCCGGCGGTCAGGACACACACATGCACATAAAGACACACACTCCTCACCAGTCCCTCCATGGCGGTGCCGCTGCAGGCTTCCAGCCCAGGCAGCTCGTGGAGGACGGCGGAGGCCACAGACTGCAGAGCCTCCTCGGGCCAGGCGCTGAACCAGTCTATGGTACAGCACGTCACCAGGGAGGGGAACTGTCTGAGACGCGCACGGAACACCTCTCCCATGGGACTGGGGGAGAAGAACAGGGACATGGGGGGGGGGGAGGAGGAAGAGTGAGACGGAAGGGACGATTCCTCATCCCGAGGCGAGCTGCCGCGGTGCCGCTATATGGATGTCGTTATGTGATTCTTCCACTCGTTGATGGATATAATGACATCTGACCTGAGATCAGATTCTAAGAATGTCTTCACGGTGACAGTTTTCTGAAAAAGCTATGTTTCTATGTCAGTCGTTCTTTCGATTTTTCAAAAATAGCAGACCTACAAGCTCGTAGCGTGCCACTATAGTTCCAGACTCACTCCAGAGGGCATTGCAATATGGTATCCTGTCAAAAATAGCAGATCTAGACACGTTTTGAGCCTGTAGATCTGCTATTGTTGTTATGAATTGAAATCCAGATTTATTTATTTTCTTTTTTTTTGCTATTTCTTTATTGGGATCCATAATTTCAAATGCATTTAGTTATAGGATGTATTATAGTTATATTGGACATAAAAAAAATTGTACTAGTCCTTCAGCTACTAATACAGACTGAAGTGCTTAAAGCGGGTCATGTTTGGCATTGTAACAGTTGAAATAAATAATATATATCAATATTCGGATATTAACCTGCGGGGCCACATTATGAAACTCACTCAAGTGAAACTCTGAGGCCGACGCATGTTGGCTTCAGAGTTGCCCTATGTATGTTCTTACTATTTAAGCAAGAACAAAAAAGCATGGGAATACATCACATAAAAAGCATTTATCATGAAACATGCGTAAGCTACGAACGTAACAGTGGAATATCTATATAATGAAGCTATATACATATATACAATGCTATGCTATACGTACTATGACGTGCTATGACTACATGCAATTATAGTGCTGTCTACATAACATGCTAGCCACGGGGAACGCCTTCACCTCATGCAGAGCACGGTGTGGATGTTCCTGCGGACCCTCCGGACGTACTGGGCCATGAGGTTGGCTGCGGTGGGCTGCAGGCCCAGCTCCTGCACCAGCGGCTCCATGGCGCTCAGGATGCGCTCCTGCTCGTCGCACGTATACAGGCCCGGAACGTCGCCCGAGTTCAGGATGCTGTTCACGTCCTCCAGGAAAGACTCGCTCTTGATCTGGAGCGACGGCGTGGACACACGGACGCGACGCGTGACAAAGGTCAAAGTCATACGATTTGTCACACACTGTTACCGCAGTGAAATTTGTTCTCCGCATTTGACCCATCTCTTGGGGCGGTGAGCCGCAGCCTAAGGAGCGGTGAGCTGCAGCCGTGCCGCGCTCGGGAATCATTTGATTAGTTGATTTGACCCCCCAATCCAACCCTTTGATGCCGAGTGCCAAGCAGGGAGGCACTGGGTCCCATTTTTAGAGTCTTTGGTATGACCCGGCCGGGGATCGAACCCCGACCTCCCAGTTTCAGGGCGGACACAAGGCCACTGTCTGGTACGATACGAACAAAGCTGTGGCAACGGACAACGGCTGTTGAATTTTTGGTTGCATATTTTGATTTAGTATTTTGAATAACATTATTATTATTATTATATTTTAGTTTTACTATTCATCTCAAAGGTTTTAGTTTTAGTCTAGTTTCAGTCGACTAAATGTCATGAGATTTTAGTTGACGAATATGTATTTTGGCAGGCCTTGATGGCGTCGTAATGATGAATGTGGTTGCATGCTAGAAAATAGCCTATCTACAAGCTCACAATGTGTTGCACTGCGACGCGTTGTGAGCTTGTAGATCAGAGCGCGAAACAAAAAAATTACTTTTCTCTCTATTTCTACTGGATCTCTTCTCCACTAGTCCCTCCCTAACATTTCACTCTAGTTTTTATTTGTTGATGAAATTGTCAATGTAGTCTTAGTTTTAGCAATGTCCCGTCCAAATAAACAAATAAAGTAAGGCACAGTAGTTTTAAATTAACACCGGCTGGACAACAGGTCTCAGGGTATCTTCACGAGTGGAGAAAAGGAGGCACTGGAGCAACTCAGACAATTTAAGCCCTTATTTTATTATCAGGTAATATTATCAAGTAAAAAAGCGACAACGTTTCGATGTTTCAGTTACCCTGACAATAAAATAAGGGCTTAAACTGTCTGAGTTGCTCCAGTGCCCCCTGTTCTCCTGTAACCTGTCCTGCCTCTGAGATGCACCAGACTGGCCTGCCATAGCAGGCTAGAGGCGCGCTCGGAACTCCCTTCTATATCTTTACGAGTGGATTGCAGTCTAACGGAGGACTTTACCTGCGTGTCTACAAAGAGGAAGGTGATCTTCTGGTTGTGCAGGCCAGCCTTCAGCATGATGCTCTTGATGTCCTCCCTCCACTCCGAGTGGCCGTAGCTTTTAGACAGCTCGATCTGGAAGCACTCGTAGTCTGACCTAATAATGTGGCAGGACGGACAGAGGCACTGTGAAGGCTGCCTGGAAACAGCATTCATAAAGCAAGCGTATAAAAGTGCTGCAGTGAACCATAACTTTTCCATAACCGCATGAGCACCAAAATGTTTGTTTTTTTTCATTATGGATTACCACATTAACCATGTTATTAAAGGTATATTCAGTGATTTCACTCAAAAAACCTTAGGTTTCGTTTTTGGCTGTGGGACCCAGCCTTTCGTCCAATCAGGATAGAGAGTCAAAAACGAAACCTAAGGTTTTTTGACCCCCAGGGGTTAACTGGGGACAGGGAGGAACTCCTTATATGGCCAGCACACTCTATAGGGAGGATTATCACAACAAAACAAAAGAATAAGTGATATTTGAATTAAGTGAAATCACTGAATATACCTTTAACCATTATAACTGAATATGCGGCAACAATAACCAAAATATGGTTTAAGTGGTTAGAAACAAAATAATTTAATTCTATAATTTTCTAACAATGTAGGTATGACTTATCGTGCAATAAATGCACCGAATCTCTTTATGTATGTACGTAATCCGCGTATCTCAAGAACCGCTCAACCGGCCGACTTAAAATTCGCCATACAAACCGCCCGACTATACATGTATATGGCCCTAAAAACAGACGGCTACCGCGGGTATACTCTGACGCAGTGTTTCTATTTTAGTTTAGTTAACTTCATTTAGTTTTAGTCACATTTTAGTCACCTGGAATGTCTTAGTGTTAGTCTAGTTTTAGTCGACTAAATCTACAGTTGATTTAGTCGACTAAAATGTATTTTGGCGGGTCTTGATGCCGTCGTAATGAGTGTTTTTACACTTGCCGATCTACAAGCTCACAACACGTCGCGTTGCGACGCGTTGTGAGCTTGTAGATCAGCTATTTTCAGCATGCAACCAAGTGTAAAATTACTTATTACTGGATCTCTTGTCCACTAGTCCCTTCCTAACATTTTAGTCTCGTTTTTATTTGTCGACGAAATTGTCAGCATATTTAGTCTTAGTTTTAGTCATCGTAGCTTCGTTTTCATTTAGTTTCCATTTGTTTTTGTCAGTGAAAATAGGTAGTCGACGAACATTGTTCGTCTTAGTTTTAGTCGACGAAAACAACACTTCACTCTGACGGGTGCAATGAAACCAAAGGAATGTCTCACATGTACGAGGCCAGCTTGGTGAGGGACTGGCGCCCGCTGCCGCCCACTCCCAGCAGCAGGGCGTTGCCCAGCGGCTGGCGCAGGATGCGGCTGATGCGGCACACGTGCTGGATGGCGTCCGTGAAGAGCACCAGCTTCATCTTGGCTTCGTCGCTGACCTGGTTGTAGTCCTCCATGTATTCCTCCATCACTCTGACCAGCTACGCAGAGTACATCATTTACAATTGACAATTTAGGCATTTAGCAGACGCTCTTGATCCAGAGCGACTTACATTTAAGCAAAAACAAAAGCATGTCATACATCACATATATAAAAAGTAGTTATCATGAATCGTGTATAAACGAAGAATGTAATAGTAGAGTATCTATGTCAACTATACATACTATACTATATTATATATCATACAATATACATACATACTTTAAAGTGCTATGACTACATAAGATGCAATTCTAGTGCTGTCTACGTAACGAGCTAGAAGTCTGTCTAAAATACTATCTAAGTCGACATAAAATGCTATCTAAGGGGCTAGGCTAGGGCAAGTGCTACGGGCCATGGTGGAGTCTGAAGACTCCACCATAACAGTGAGGCATCACGGACAGCACAAAAAAGATGCATTGTTGAATTACTCGAATCAGCTAGCTCCATCTAATAGGGGTTCGTTAGCAAAATGTGTGGCAAATCTGCAAAAAAAAAGAAAAAAATGCTTACCACTAGCTTTCTTCACAAAATGTGTTTCATTTAATGTGCACAAAAAGGGTGTCTACTATCACCTCTCAATTTGATCCAACCCAACTCCCTTGGGAAACGTTGTGACAGCTGCTGAAAGTTGGGGTACCATTAACACATTAACCTATATAAGGCAAAACATTTCCAAATTTCAGTATGCTTTATGTAGCATGTGGTGTGTCAAACTAGGGGGTTTTCATGATTCTGAATCCATTCACACTCCTTGGGCTAACTTCAGCTATAGCCGGACTTTTACTTGTAAAGGAGAGTTTATATATATATATATTGCAGTAAAAAGAAAAAGTACTTTTTCCACCACTGTCAGATCGCGAGTGAAACCCGCGGCGTCACCTTTTCTCTGTCGTCCATTGACTTGTAGACCTTCTTGTCGGCTCCAGGGATCATGAAGTCTCCGTAGAGAACGGGCTGGCGGGGCACGGCCTCTTCGAAGCTGCAGCCAAACTGGGCCTCCTGCACGTGGGTCCGCAGCAGCGTGTGGAACCAGGCCCGGTCCTCAGCGCTCACCAGGCGGTCCTGGAACACCCTGCAGCTCTCATGGTACCACAGCCGCAGCAGCTGGCGCCGGTCCTGAAAATAATCACGGAAAGGATGGGCATGCTTAACAGTTCGCGTGCTAAAGACGTGTCCACACGCCACACGTCCTCTTAATAAAAACCGCAGGGTGCTAAAGACGCATATAGGCATCTTTAGCTCCTTTTTAATAATGATATAAAATGGGTGTAATCCATTTTTTGACAGCTCCCGTTGCTAGTTAACATGCACCTTGCACACAGCTCCTGGACATGTTTTGCGCATCATGCGCACAGCCGTTCACTTCCTTGTTTACGGGCCGACAAATGCTCATATCTCGGAATCTATGGCGCTCTCCGTGGTTTCGATCAGAACGGCAATGTTCTGTCCTCATTTCTGACTTAACCAAGCATCTCGTTTGGAATATTAACGCTTCTAAAGAGAGCTCAGACGAGGTAGCGCCAGGTAGTAATGGGACATTATAACCTCCCGGTTTTGGAGGGAAATGGAAGGCAGGGCTTTTCAGAGTAAAATCTGCCTCATCTGCTTGGCACTCTAGCGCCTTTATTCTGACAAACTCTGGCAGCATCATAAGTGTTCATCATACTCTTTTTACAGACAGACAGACAGACAGACCCTCATTGGGAGCTTGTAGATTGGCTATTTTCTGTGATTTTTGCAAAACGGCAACATTTTCAGATCTGCATGATGGCTGAAAGGAGCTACAACTACCTCTACGGTGCCTGCGTCGGCCATGAGAAGGCCCTGGAACACCTTGGAGACGTCTCTGAGGTTGAAGGTGTAATGGGACTTGGCCGGTGTCGGGAGGAGCTGGGAGGTGATGGTGGAGTAGACGCTGATGGTGGCGTCGACCAGAGGCCCATTCAGTGGCTGGATGGCTGGCACAGCCTCTGGTAGCACGCACACACGCACGCACACACACACACACCCAATATTCAGTAGGGGTGGGACGATTCACTTACCTCCCGATTTGATACGATATCGATACCTATAGGGTGCCGATTCTTAAATATATATTGCGATTCGATATTGCGATGTATTGCGTTTTTTTTTTACTTTGCTTTTATTATACTAGAACATTTTAAAGCAATCCTCAACAATAGACGATGAAAAGTTCAATTCAATGCAGCCAGATAACGTCAGTCAGTCTTTCTGACAATAAATAATAAATACATAAATATTAAAACAAAATCGATTCTGAACATGGCAATTCAATATTCACTGGCTGGCCAGACTAATATAACTGCGTAGGGGCGGTTACAAACAGATTCCAACGTCACAGCAACAGAGTCTCACCAGACCCAATCTGCTCACACACACACACACACACACACACACACACACACACACACACACACACACACACACACACACACACACACACACACACACACACACACACACACACACACACACACACCCTCTGGTGATGACACACAGATTAGACTAGCGTAGAAGATAATCAAATGCATTGTCACATGAAAACCAGATGGTTCATCTCAAGGGCTTATTCCTAATAAAGAAGTGGGTGTGTGTGTGTGTGTGTGTGTGTGTGTGTGTGTGTGTGTGTGTGCATACGCGGCACGTGTGTTTGTGTGTGTGTGTGTGTGTGTGTGTGTGTGTGTGTGTGTGTGTGTGTGTGTGTGTGTGTGTGTGTGTGTGTGTGTGTGCGTGTGCGTGTGTGGCACGCTCCTTCATTTGTCGTTTGAATCATTATTACAAACCATTAATTACCCACTGCAGCCCAAATGTTGGAAAGATTCTTGATAAATGCCATATATTACATATGAATATGATACCTTGTGTATGTTACTTTTAGTACTGTAAGTATTATGCCAATACCTTTGCACTTTTACTCAAGTACATTTTGATTACCAGACTGTTGATGACAGAGTGTTTCTACATTGCAGTATATTGATACTTTTACTCAAGTAAAGAAATGTACTGTAGGCCCAGGCCGTAGCGTAACGGTCTGGGCACCGGACTGGTAATCCAGTCGCAGTGTGCCGCGGGTTCGACTCCCGGACCCGACACGGCCTTTACTGCATGTCATCCCCCCATCTCTCTCCCGTTTCCTGTCAGCCTACTGTCTGTCCCTTCAAAAATCAATAAAAGGCGTAAGCCGCAAAAAAAAAAAAAAAAAAAAAAAAAAAAGTACTGTAGTACATATTCCACCACTGCATAAACATGGCGCCATGAGGCGAGATTAACATAACAGTATCAGCAGATGCAGTGTTCATAAGGGCCAGTTCCCTAGCACAGTGTAAGAACAAGTATGGGACAGATACAGACCTTAAAGTATAAATATAATAGAGACGTCACCGAGAGGAAACCCTGAGTCCTGGCGAAATGGACATAGTGGCCGGATTTGGTACTGCAGCTCGAGCCAGCGCTGGGCCGTTGACTATCATTGCGCACGTTCATGTTATTGGGGCCATGACACGTGAACGCTGTTACATACGTGAACGCACGCAAATGGCGCAATGATAGTCAACAGCCAGCGTGTTCATGTGTTTGGCCCAATCCATCCCAGAATGCACTCTGTTCCTACCCGGAAGGAGGAGTGAAACCGCCTCATGCACTTTTGAGCAAATGTAGTTTTTAGCGTAGGTTCAATAAGGAAGATCCTTTCCATTCGGCCTTCAGCTTCCTAATAGTCTACGTCATTTCCATTTCCGCGCTGTCAAAGCTCGTTCATTCACAAAACCAAGCGCGAGCACTTTTCGCAGCAGCCAACCAGCGATTAGGCTCGTTCTTTAAAAGGCCTTGTCTCTAACCTGTCATTCTCCTTTCAGCCAGCGACCAACCCACCTCCATCCCCAGCCCCACCTTGCTAAAATCCTGGAGCCGAAGGGGAAGTGGGCCTTGCATCTGCTCTACCACCATCAGCGTCTAGAGTCCATGGGGGGTTCTCTCCCTATCAATTTTATGCTTGCTAAAACGCTTATGGAGTCTAATCGCCAAAACAATCATTCGCAATAAAAAATGTGTTATTTTGCCCGCTCCAATGCTGCCAAAAGATTCCTTTCTAATAAACATTGTTATATCCTATTGGTGTGATCTCTCCTTTATTGAACTTAATGCAAGTGGATGGTAGGAGAAATCCGGTGACGTCTCTATTAGTATATACTCTAAGATACAGACACATAAGGTCTTCATGCAACAACAAAAGGTAGATCCACAAATTGGAGGTCAGGTGGAGCTAAATAAGAAAAGGTAAATCCACGTAACCTGGCCAGGTGGGAAATTAACCCATTAAGACCGGAGAACAGATTCTACAAATGTCTTCTAAATCCTGACAGTTTTATGAAAAACTATGTCAGTGGGTCACAAACTATTCCATGTCAAAGACCCCAAATATTATATGAAATTGGCCGCCAACCACCATCTGAAAATATGTTGTTCCAGCCCCCCCCCCCCCCCCCCCCCCCCGAAGCAAAGATAAGAGTTAAAAATGTTCGCTGTGAAAAAAATATATATATTCAAAGATTTGCACACATTTTCACGATACATTTTCATTTTTCATGAAGTGACACACATGCGTCCTCATGGTCTAAATGGGGAGAAAACACACGAGCGACACTGACTCACCCATCCAGCTGCCCAGGATGGCGGAGAAGATCTTCCTCATGCTGTCGTGGTCCATCTCCGTGAAGGCCAGCAGGTTGAAGTGGCGCGTGAAGCGCTGCGTGAGGGGGTTCCGGCCTCCGCCGGGGGTCCCCATGGCACACGCAAAGTTGATGTCCACCACGTGTTTGAACGTCCCTGTATAGCATAATGGAGGCAGGACGAGAGACGGTCCATATAGGCTTGTTTCACAAAGCCAGTATATAGGGCCAACTGGCGGCCCGGGGGGGCCCACATGGGGCCCCCACCTTCACTTAATTATGTGGCCCTCAGGTTAAAGGAGAATACCATGCTAGAAGGCTTTCTTACCTTTCTTTGTAGTCGTTACGTCCCCACCAAAGAGGTCCAGGTGTTTTTTTGTGCAAAAACTCCTTATTGGCTATTTCCCCTACCATAAGCCCTCAATGAATTGCATTGAATTGAATGGGAATTCAAGTGTGCCGCTTGGGATATTATTTACATTATGAAGAGATATATACAAATTTATTTTTAATTTTGAGCGATGGAAATAAGCGAATTAGCACCACACCCCATAGCCCCATTCAATTCCTATTCAATTCAATGCAATTCATTGAGGGCTTATGGTAGGGGAAATGGCCAATAAGGAGCTTTTGCACAAAATAACACCTGGACCTTTTTGGTGGGGACGTAAAAACTACAAAGAAAGGTAAGAAGACCTTTTAGTATGGAATTCTCCTTTAATATCAGAATACTGATGTATTATTGATTTGCAAACATGACCCGCTTTAATTACTTCAGTCTAAATTAGTAGCTGATCTACAAGCTCAAAATGCGTCGCACTGCGACCCCTTTTGAGCTTGTAGATATGCTGTTTTCAGCATGCAACCAAGTGAAAAAAGGCAACTGGATCTCTTGTCCACTAGTCCCTTCCTGACATTTTAGTTTAGTTTTTATTTGTTGACGAAATTGTCAATATATTTAATCTTAGTTTGAATCATCATAGCTTATGTAGTTTTCATTTCCATTTAGTTTCCGTCAGTGAAAAATAGCTAGTCGACGGAAAAAAAATTCGCCACAGTATTAGTCGACGCAGTCATCACGGCCTCTCTCACCGATGTGTTTCCTGTCGTACCATCCTCCGTGGTCCATCCACTGGCGCAGCAACTCGATGGGAGGCTGCGCTCCATAGGTCTCCAACATGGGCATGTTCACGTCATCTATGAAGAAGATCAACTTCTTTCCCAGAGGAGGCCCAAACACACCCTTACGCCTGGAACAAACGCATAAGTACTGTACAGTATGTGTGTGACGTGTGTCATTAGTCGAGATACAACTATTATAACTAACTAATTTATTATTAACTAACTAAACTATTATTTAAAGCAGCTGTGTGTGTGTGTGTGTGTGTGTGTGTGTGTGTGTGGCCCCTTTTCCACCAAAATAATTTGGTTCTAGAACTGGTTTCGTGACTTTTTTTATGGTGGTTATTATCTTCCAACCAGAATAGTGACACGTCCAATTTGGTACCACTTCAGGGTAGTATTTTTTTGGTTCCAGTTCGAACCAACTTTTAGGGACCTGAATTAATTTGCTTAAAAATTGGAAAAATATCAAAAACATTACCGTCCAAAGGGCTGTCATGGGGGTTAATCCGTCCGTGTTTGTGTGTGTGTGTGTGTGTGTGTGTGTGTGTGTGTGTGTGTGTGTGTGTGTGTGTGTGTGTGTGTGTGTGTGTGTGTGCGTATGCACAATGTCCAATGACTGAAAACACTCTATCATCACCAAATCACAAGACCATGAAGTCCATGAAACTTCATTGTAGAGTTTTAACTCAATATCTGACAAGCTGACCCGGACCGCTAGGCGCTACCTAGGCTCCAATGTAGACTGACAACAATACACGGGTTCGAGTCCCGATCCCGACGGCCGTTGCTGCGTGTACGTACACCCCATCTCTCTCTCCCCATCTCTCTCTCTACTTACTGTATACTATCAATAAAAGCATAAAAAGCCCCAACAATGATCCGTTTGGCTGCCAGCATTAATTAAAGAATGATTACTATATGCCAGGATATCCCCCACGTTCAACCCTTATTTTGAAGATCCAAAACACCACGACCGGAACTGGATGTTGACTGAATGGTGTGTGTGTGTGTTGTCGGATTAGGTATTGATCTCTCACTAGCTGATGAGAAGTTCAGGCTGGCGCCATTACAGCGATCACTATGCTCTGTGCAATAAGCGTTGTTTTGACCAGAAATGTTGCCTGGGATGGGAAATTGGAGATAAAAGCGACTGAAAGCGTGTGTGTACGCGAGCATATGGGTGCACGCGTAAATAAAGATAGCGCAGTCCAGTGTTATGGCTAACAAGAGATAGCCATCCGAAGCTAATGTGAGTAGCCTTTCGACTAGATCGGATCAAAACATCTATACAACTGAATTAACGTAACTTAAGTTTATTGGCGCTTGCCGAGACTAATGATTAACAGGTTACGTTTTTCGGCGTGGATTGTGTTAATTGACATGCACACCTCTAGGCTGGTCTTGCCGTACTGTTGACCGAGTCCAAATAATTTTGTTGTACACTAGATTCTGTTCAATCAGGTGGAGACCCTTCATATCGTTCCTATATACTGTTACCTTTTGTTCAGCTTGCTGTCGATGTAATCCTGAGTCTGGTTGGCGGAGGTGTGCGCTGAGAACATGAGGAAGTGTGAGATGTATTCAGCAGGCGTGTTGTTCAGCAGATGGTCTGAGATGGTCAGCGTCTTCCCAGTGCCAGTCGGTCCAACACACAACACCTGGCACACACACACACACACACACAAAAGTGTTGTTTTTTATTTTAGTTTTAGTCATAGTCTTTTGAATAGTTCTCATTTAGTTTAGATCTCTTGTCCACTAGTCCCTTCCAAACATTTTAGTCTAGTTTTTATTTCTTGACGAAATTGTCAATATATTTAATCTTAGTTTTAGTCATCATAGCTTAGTTTTCATTTAGTTTCCATTTAGTTTTCGTCTGTGAAAAAAGGTAGTCGACGAACATTTTTCGTCATAGTATTAGTCTACGAAATCACACACTGCACAGAAGGCAGTGGTTCCCAAAGTGGGGTCCGGGGCGGGGACAATTGTTATTCAGTACTCACAGGTTTCGTATTGGACAACAGCATGTCCATGAGGAAGGACATTCTGACCGTGTCTGGGGTTGGCACGACGATGTCAGCGTAATCCATTTCTGGGGTGATTATCACACTTTTGGCGTACTTCATCCAACTGACCCACTGAACCTATAGAACACAGAGACAATCAAACTGTTACTGTACATCCAGGGACGGATTAACACCTCTGAAGGCCCCTGGGCACTGAAGCTCGAAGGGCCCCCCCCCCTTCACATGCACACGTAAGTCTTGGGCCGTTTTTATGCCGTTATATTGGCCTATTTCCGGTCGCCTACCCCCCGCAGAGTGACAGCCAATCTAGCGCATTGTTGCTGCTTTACACACAATTGCACTTTTCAGCTGCCTTCTCACCAACAATAAAACACTAATCTTTTTAGACACCATTTATTTCATTCGGATTAGCAGGGAAAATGTCTGTGGAGCAAAACAAAAAGAAGATTATTTCTTTCTTTTTTTGGGGGGCACGTGCCCAAAGTGCCCATATGGTAGATCCATCCCTGGTTACATCCATCCATCCTTCTTACACCGGTTGATCGTTAAAACTAATTTGTTGCGTCATAATATCTGCGTGTAAATGTTCAGCATTATTATCTGCTTACTTTCCCCCCCTTGTCTTCCTCATCTTCATCCTCCGTCAGGTTACTGATCCCAGAATCATCAAGCCTGTAGTCATAAACCAGACCTTGCTCTGGAAAACACAGCTTGATCTGCAGGAAAGATATACATTTAGTATGAACACAATATACTATTGCAAAGCTAGGCATAAAACGTATGCTCAGTTACACACAGAACTTAACAGTAACGCCTCATTTCCACTGAGCTCTGTGTGATGTTCTGATGTCTTTCTGTAATAGTAATTGCCCGAGTTTATTCCAGATACACTTTTTTATTCTGTATAAACCTTTTAAGCCCTATATGACTTCTATGTGTGTTCTGTGATACATCATCATCATACTGCTCGAGGGAAAGTGAAACCACACTTGCAATTTTCTAGTTCCGCTTGTTCCTGCGGAATTATACCTTTCAGTCCATTTGTATGTTGAAAAACATGACCCTTTCTATGGATTTTGGAGAGACTGTATGCATTGTGTGCCAGGAAACAGTTGTCAATGTTAACATATTTCATTTATAGAGTGCTTTTCAGGATACTCAATTACACTTGAATTACAAACACGGTTTTGATTCATCTGTAAATAACACTTGGAAATATTACATCTATGAAACAAAATGACGTATAATCATAAATCACACTAGGCCTGCCCTCGATTAGTTGACAAACCGATGGGAGTGTTGAGCCCAAACCACACCGGTAGGGACTCCTTGGGACAAAACCGTTTATGTGGTTGACCTTAAAAACGTTGATGTTTTTTTTGTTGTTGCATGATTTGACTAATTTGTTACATTAATCAACAAATCGTTAATACGTAACAAACGATAGGCATTAATAAGCTACAAGCTTCAGCCTATACATTTTTGATCAGATGTGTCTCACTGAACAAAGATCGGATTAAGCCATTCGTTCATGTTAAGCATGCAATCCTCAAAGCAGTGACCCTGAGTTGGCGGTCTAACCTTCTCCGCTGTCATTTTGTCACGGAGCCAGGCGCTGAAGCGCTGGCGGCTGGCGGCGTCCCCCGTGGCCCCCACACTCCACACCAGGGAGAAGATGAACCAGGGTTCCAGCAGCTCCTCCAGGCGTTTCACCTTGTCTTCTGGGGGACGTGGTCTGTCCACCTAAACACAACACAACACGTTGTTTAGAGCAATGGTGGTTCCCCCAAACCATGAGTCATTTCTGGTCGAAACCCAAAATAAGAGAGATTATGGACGTTTGCCCCGGGGACCCAATACTGGTGGGAATAGCAGATCTACCAGGTGCACCATGTGTTGCTTCACACAGCATTGCAAGCTTGTAGATCGGTTATTTTCACTATACTTCTAGAATCTCACAGGTGCTTGAGCAGGGTAAAACGCATTATTCACTGTATCGGTGTACTTTAATGCGGGAGATTTGTAAGTTGCAGACACACCTCTCTGTGGACAAAGGGGCTGAAGAAGCAGTCCATTAGTTTCAGCAGACTGAAGGTCAGGTTACTGTCCATAGAGGTGATGACCTCCTTCACGGACTCACGCACAAACGTGATGGAAGCCTGAGCAAAGAGAAGAAAACGGAAAAAGGCCCCGACACAAGATATCGAACATAAATGTCTTTTACACAAAAAATGTGTGTAGTAGCCAAATATTTGACCACTTTTTTCCACTTTTCTCCCAATTGAGTCATTATGCCAATTAACCAATGCCACACATTTATTTTTATCTTACATTTTTATCCCATGATTTGAATAGACGATCTACAAGCTCACAACACGTCGCGCTGCAACGTGTTGCTTGTAGCTTGTACTGTGGATCGGCTATTTCCAGTACAAGAGATGCTTCTATGGAAGACATACAGTACTGCTGCTGCTGTGGAATCCCAAAGACTGAATCGAATGAATTCCGTCGTGGCGACCGAGGACTTCAATCCATGAGCTGTGTCATTCTTACCTGTAGGAAGGTGCTGAAGAGGGAGTTGAGCTGCTCGGTGTGTCGCTTCAGGGTCTCGGGCAGCGTTTTCAGCCAGCACTCTGTGAAGGCCGCGAGGCCCAGAATACTGGGCTCCAGGTACACCATTCCACAGCGAGAGACGGTCGCTGGGGACGCCACCGCCAAGTCCTGCACCTCGAACATCATGGTCATCGACTGCGGGGAGGTTTCGCAATGTTTTGAGACTTGACAGAGAACGACAATGACACTAATAGCAATCCCATAACGTTGTACACTTCAAATCGAATCCTGTGGCTCCTGGGATCTGCAGTGCAGACAGTCAGACAAATTGATGATATGTGACCTCCAAATATGGGCACGGTGTCAGCCCAATCAGAGCCCCATTGACTTCGATTCAAAAAGTAAAAAACATACAGTACATTATTATGGAAATAAAACTGCCTAAATGGCAATGTGGACAATACATGATTTGGCACTGATTGGTCCAGCGGTTTGGAAGATTAGCGACAGACAGACAGACAGACAGAAAACTAGTCTACTGCAAAATACGCCTGGATGGTGTTGCGACAGGTTTATGAGCCTGTATATCTGCTATTTAAACACATTTCGACACGCATTTTTGTTTTAAAGATCTCCCATCAATGACATGCCCAAGAAGTCCTTACGTCAGTGAGTTTGATGATCTCTCCAGAGCTCAGGCAGAGTTTCTTGTTGTCGTCCAGAACGGTGTTCATGTTCTCGATCCACACGGCGTCCACCGGCCCGTCAAACATGTACCACCTCCTCTCCTCGCCCGCGGACGCCACGCCTCCGCGGACGAGAGACGACAGGATGCCGTCCGTCCTGCAGAGACGGGTGAAGTGCATTTTTATAGTGTAGTACTCAAGTACTCAAAGCGCTTTACAATGGTCCGTTCATTCAGTCATACATTGGGGATGTTCTCCATGGAGAAGTGGAGGTGTTTGTACTTATTATTAATAATATGAAGACGTTTGGCAAACTAACAGTGTCATTTCACAACTGTATGACTGCACAACTCACTCTTATCCAGGTATATATGGAATCTTTCTATCAACAACCCAGGTTAATTCGTCTTGCCTATTTCCTTACATTTTTCCATTATTTTTAAACACACACACACACACACACACACACACACACACACACACACATAAAAAACAGACACCGGAAAGTATGAAGAAAGAAACAAAACGTTCACTTCCATACCATTCGTGTGTGAGCGGGTGGAAGTGGCCGTAGAGCTGTCCCATGGTGACAGACTTGGGGTTGAGGACGTACGTCTGGACCGCTCGGTACACGCCGCCACTCACAGAGGGCTGGCCCTCCAGAGCCGTCATGGCTGCTCCTAGTATCTCATAACACTGTCAACACAGTGTTGTTTTTGGCAGTTTTAGTCACATTTTAGTCACCTGGAATGTCTTAGTGTTAGTCTAGTTTTAGTCGACTAAATGTCATAAGATTTTAGTCGACTAAATCTACAGTTGATTTAGTCGACTAAAATGTATTTTGGCGGGTCTTGATGCCGTTGTAATGAGTGTTTTTACACTTGCTGAAAATAGCCGATCTACAATCTCCCAACACGTCGCAACGCGATCAGCTATTTTCAGCATGCAACCAAGTGTAAAATGACTTATACTGGATCTCTTGTCCACTAGTCCCTTCCTAACATTTAGTCTAGTTTTTATTTGTCGACGAAATTGTCAGTATATTTAGTCTTAGTTTTAGTCATCGTAGCTTAGTTTTCATTTAGTTTCCATTTGTTTTGTCAGTGAAAATAGGTAGTCGACGAAAAGATTTAGTCTTAGTTTTAGTCGACGAAAACAACACTGACAGCACTGTCATTGTCACAACACACTCTGTATATTATGCACACTAGTCTCGCGTTACCAGACTGTTGACTCTCGCAATTTCCAAATCATACAGTCTTGACCAACGGAAGAGCCGTCATGAGTAAAATATAAATATAATATAATATAAAATATAAAGTGGAGCCTCTTCCCCACTTCCGTTTCGTCTTTACAGTCGCACAAATGTATTCTAATTCTAATATAAATAGAAATCATCTAAGCATATATAGCTTGTTGCTGAGCGGAAAAGAAAATACAAAAAGAAAATGTAAAGATATTTTAAAATATATCTTCGTGAACGGAAATGGCAGCTTCCTTACTCAGCTCACGGGGGCTATAGTTCCAGACTCTATATAGCATTCGGAGATTGTGGAATGGTTGTCTGGCTACACGAGACTATATGCACAGTTGCACACAGAATTACTCTTCCTACTTCCGGGCTACTTCCTTCACAGGTGTTACCACTGATACAAATTAAGGCTCTGTTCCATTTCGGTGTGCAGTGGTTCTCAAACTTTTTCTTTTCCAAGGACCCTCCCCCATAACTCGGACCCGTAATCCATTTGTACATTCTCAGAGTTACACACCCGCACGGGGCCATTTGGAACCCATTCAAGGACACTTTGTGTGTTTCCAGTGAGCGGCCAACATTCACAATCGCAGCACCCTGACTCTGTTTGACCAGAATGGAACAGAGCCTTCATTAGTATCAGCGGTAAGTTGGTAACACCTGTGAAGGAAGTAGGGAAGGGGCCCAAGTTCTTTTCAAAATGGCGTGCATGCATATAGCCCATTGCCCAGCAGCAGTTTAAATACAGTACGTGATATTCTTATCGACAGTTACAATGTACATTGTAATATATCACTTCTGTTGAACTAGACATAAACATGGTGAATACTAGGCCAGTCACTTATTATGACATACTGTAGGCTAACCGTCTAACCGCAATCATTTTAGATAATCGCAACTGTTCAGCATAATCGTCACAATGCCACAATGCTATGCTACGGACCCCCATGAGAGAATTTTTTTATGGCTCTAGGTAGCAGTGACTCTCAACCAATTTTGGATTTGAAGTACCCCCAGTTTGGCATGCATTAGGCTACGGATCCCCATTTAATGGCATTTCTATATCTCTGGGACCCCAATTTATATTGTAAAATCACTGTTAAGTCGGTCCATTTGCTTCCATTTATACACTTTCAGAGTTACAGACCCATAAGGGTCCATTTTGTTCCTGACTATCATTTAGCTGTGGACCCCCTGGAACTTGCTCAGCGACCCCTACAGTACATGGGGATGGATGGGTAAGAGACACTCACTCACCTTGGTTTTCCCAGATCCACTCGGCCCCACCAACATCAGACCATGTCTGACCACCGTGGTCTCAAACAACTGAATACACTTAGTAACATATCCTGTCAGGTAGAAGACACACATCGCAATATTGTCATCTATACAGCCTCAACAGAGAACAGATATATTTATTATTTACACAGTTATTCAATAATTGCCAAAATACAAGCTCACACTGCATTGTGAAGCAACTCTTTGTGAGCTTTTAGATCTGCTATCCTATAAGGAAATGGCTAATGGGTCAACCGGCGGGCGTCACTATGACTTGGACGCAACTATACCATACATGGAGTTCGGCATGACTCCGACATAACCATAATGACCAGCCAGTCAGTAGCTGGGTGAACCTGAAACTGAATTTCCCCCACGCGATTAGTAAAGGTCTCCCTTGTTCTGCCCAAAATAAGGACAAACAAATCAGTTAAGACACTGACCGTCCACGTCTTTGAGGTTTTTCTGGGCACAGACATTCCGTATGGACTCCTCTAAGGTGCCGTAGTCGACGGGCTCCTCTTTGATTCCGGGGAAGAGGTCCGACACGATGCTGTTGAAGAGCTTCAGGTCGTCCTGGAGGAACTTGGGCACGTTAACGTCTCTGATGGCCCGCAGGCAGATCACCTCCTGTGGGGTCAAGAAAGAACAGTAGCTGGTACAAGTAGGTATTCAGAACTTTGGGTACACGTGGTGTAGGGCGACCCCGTCCGGGCGGAGGGGCCTCAGAGATAGGTTCCGACCGGGACCCAGAGACAAGCGGCCGGACGCGGCGTGGTGCGGGCCCCCAATAAGGCGAGCCGAGGCCGGCGGGGCAAAGCCACCACCGGGTCGCCGGGGGGACCAGACGCACGTCCGGCATGGCGGTTGAGCGGCCTTTGGGTCGCCACGGACCGCGGCAACGTTGGTTATGTTTTATTATACATTTACTTATTTACGGCAACATTGGTTAATATGTATTATACATATATATTCATTATACATTTACTTATTTACTTTAGTGGTGGCGGTGGCTCAGGGGTAGAGTAGCTGGATGGCAACCGCAAGGTTCCCAGTTTGAACCCGGGCTCCCCCAGAGTTTGCGTCGAAGTGTCCTTGAGCAAGACTCTGAACCCCAAATTGCTCCCGATGTGCAGGTTGGTGCCTTGCATGGTTTCCCCCATCATCGGTGTGTGTGTGTGTGTGTGTGTGTGTGTGTGTAAATGAATCATTTATCATTTACTACGACTACTACGACTGGATTCAAACCCAGGTTGGCTGAACAAGGACTGAGCCTTAATGCATTTTAAAGATTTCCATAGAAGCTACAGTACTTCAGAGCACAGAACAAAACAAAACAAAACAGGAATACGACCTCACCTCATTCACGTCGGAATTTTCTCTCTTCAGATTTCCAGCAGCTGAGATCACAGTTTTCACAGCTCTCATACCAAAGTCATAGTGATCCTGCATTTTAAAAACACAAGCCACGTCAACACATAATAGTATCTATATTTTATATCATAATTACAGAAAGGTCCCAACATTAAGAATCACCCATTAGTCCTCTATACAGTACATTCACTGCTGCTCTTTCCATATCCTTGAACTGTATATGTGAAATACATATGCTATGCAAATACTCTTGTCTCTTCTTTGCCAGCTCAATTTACAACATCCCACCAAGTCAGATTTGCAGCATAAATTATGTTAAACGTACATACCGTACATAGAAATTATCCAACATGTTACTTATCAGGCATAGAAGTGTTCTGGGTTCGTACCTGAGAGCTGAGCTGTTCAGAGGAGAGCTTGAAGGTGATGGTGATCTTCTTGGAGAGGACTTTGGCATCGCTGAAGCCAAACGAGTAGAGGGATATCTCTGCAATCATCGCATAGTCCGGTACCATCATGGCCACAGGACGGAACAGGGCCTGTGGAGGTAGACGGCCGAAGCACGCGTGTAAAACAACCAGTATCTCCAACACTGAACTGAACACATGTACTGTACATTGGAAATCTATTTCCAGCTGAGAACCTTGAGGTTGTCCGGCAGTTCAGTGCGGCCGGCATAACCAGGGTTCATGGTGATGAAAACAGCACAGGATGCAACGAGAGGGATCTCCGCACCTTCAAACACAAAGCGCTCTGCCTGGAAAAACAGCAACAATTAAAAACAACTAAAAACACAGAAGCCAACCGGGTGCTCACGTGAGATTAAAATATCTTAAAAGTGTATGGTTCGTCTAGGATCAGCGGGAAATGAATGTAGACCAGTCGAAACATGTTGGCATTTTTCGTAGAGTAACTGTTTTAAAGTGATATTTTTTGTTAAAAGGTTAAATCACTATATTCTAAAAGTAATCATTGATATAGAGTGTGTGTTCAGTAACAGAGGTCTCCATGTCTCTCCAGCTCTTTAATGAACCGAAAATACATGTTCAGAACACCAACAAACAGAACACCATCAAACCCAAATGTTTGGTCAAACCATGTGACTCCCATTGGAAAAGCATTGTGGTGGACATAAAAAAAAAGTGTTGGAGTTTGGAAGCACTCTGCAAATTCGAAACAGGTAGTATGCATGGGCCGTTCAGTGATTTCGACGAGTGCTCACCGCCTGCACAGAAATTCTTGACAGAAAGTAGCTCATAACATGTCTACGGTGGCTTTTTATGAAACAAAAGCTTGGCAGATTGAAAGAGGATCATTCAAGTTTGGCCTAGAGCTGCAATGTTGGTGAGTTTAACGTCGTTTAATACAAGCAGATCGCAAAAGCAAATTGGATGAGTGGGGAGTCAATGGAGGGTATTGCAACAAACTTGCAAATTGTGGCTAGATGCTGGTGATCCGTTTGTGACTCACTCTTTGCTGTAAAGCTTTCTGGATGGTGGTGATCTGTTGTGCCACCACAGAGAGCACCTCCACGTCGATACGGTTAAACTCGTCAAAGCACGCCCAGGCCCCGGAGCTGGAACGGAACATGGAAACTGATCATAATGGGCTCTGTGCACGCACGCCATTTTGGAAAGAACTTGGGCCACTTCCTTTTCTACTGTTTACCGCTGATACTACATTGGAACTATAGTGGCCCTCTCCATTGTCAAAGCTGCCCACCTGGCCAGGCCCTTGAGGAACTTGCCCATGGCAATGACATCCAGCTGGTCGGAGCAGTTGAAGACCACCGTCTGGACGGCCAGGGCCTTGCCCAGGTCTTTGGTGGTCTCCGTCTTTCCCGTCCCTGCCGGACCGGCCGGCGCGCCTCCTAACTTCAGGTGCAGAGCGCCGGTCAGGGTCAGGTAGCATCTGCAAGGAGATGGAGTAGGTTTTCAGCATAGGTCGGAATCAGACCGGGAGCCAAAGAACGTGATTGGGACATCCCTAGTTTTCAGGGAATCAGCTGAAGCGTTTAACAGGACACGGTAAAATCCTGAGTGTTCATTTAAGGCCAGTAAACTAAAGACCTGGAGACGTGATCAATGACATTTGGCTATTCTGAGTGGCCAAAAGAGCATTGACCACGCCTCCAGGTCTTTAGTTTACTCAAGTTAGGGAATAAGACCTGGTACTTAAGACACGCAAAATACAGCCCTATAGTGCCAAATATAGGGCCGCCAGAGTATACAAAATGGAACAAAAAATGCCCCAAAAAAAAAACAGTCTCAGAATAAGGAGTTCATGGTTTTAATCTTTAGCTAATACGTCAAAGACGTGCCTGTCAGTGAGCGGTGTGATAACCAGACGTCCAGAGTTGCCCAGATACTCGTATCCATACAAGAACTCTGCATTCACTGCTCGCACGTACAGCTCATCTCTGGTCCAGTAATATCTGCAAAGTGAATACCATATGGTTTGTTAAAGATGGAATCCATAACTTTTATGACGGGATTCAAAAGGGGGGTTATAGTCCGACATGCGTGGCGGGTTAAGACTCACCCGTGGCTCCGACATGCGTTGCCGGTTAAGACTGCGTGTGCGGTTAGGGTTATAGGTTAGGGTTTGGGGTATAGGGTGTCAGACTATTGACTATTGGGTGTCGGACTGTTAAGGGCAGCCCATACTGTCTCCGACCACCGAACTTTTCGTCGGAAAGATCAGACTTTTATTTTTTTCTCCGAAGTAGAGTTCGGAGAGTCACAACATCTGGGAGTGCAGCTTTCAGAACAAAAATTCGGAGAAATGCGTTTCAGAAGTTGCAAGTGACGTCATGTTGTAGTTGTACCGGAGCTTTCCGACGAAAAGTTTGGTGGTCGGAGAGAATATGGACTGCCCTTTAGTATGTCGGACCAAAGATATAATGCAGCCATTCAAAAGCTGGTCGCCTGCCAGAGAGACCAAATGACTAATGCCCATTCAAAAGGTGTGGGTCCCAACCCGAGTGTACAACTGGAACCTAACGGGTCCATTTGGTTTCATTTGTACACTCTCAGAGTAAAATTTACTTTGATTTTACAATATAATAATTGGGGGCCCAGAGATAGAAATGCCATTAATTAAATGGGGGTACGTAGCCTAATTCAGGTCAAACCTGGGGGTCCTTTAAATGAAAATCGGGGAAAATCACTGACAGATACGTAAAAATCTTCCCTTAACATGGGGCTTCCTTGGCATATATTTTCTAATGGGGGTCTAATGAGTGTCAATTCGGGGGTCCTTAAAAAGTTTGGGAACCCACTGGTATACTATAAACAAACAATAAACGCAGTTAGTATATAGTGAGTACCGGTACCTGAGCTGACTGATCCATTCGAAGTCATTCACACTGGAGACGTTCTCCTGCAGCAGCTTGGCCGCAACGTCCTTGCCATGGACCTCTGTGACGATGAGAGCAGACAGTACAGCCCTCTGCATCCCGCTCAGACGCCCTCTCACCAGCCGCACCAAGTCTTCCAGCTATACGCCAAACAACCACAAAACATCAGCGCTAAATATAGCTTTATTCACTCTAATTAACCGTTATTTTGCTATGATTTCATGCTTTCATAGAAAGAAAACAAACACAATGACAGTCATTCAAGTATAGTCACATTTTGCCTTTCAAAAATTGAAAGGCAACACAACAGACTACACTAGAGGATATTTGGATATTTGGGACATTAGGACATTAGCATAAGTGTTATATAAAAATATAAAGATCGGATGGGGAAAGATCGGTATTGGTCTCAAAATCAAATGATCGGAATCGGATCGGGAGCAAAATAATCGTGATCGGGACATCCCTAATTAGTATCAAATAATTTGATTTTAAATGGGCATAATGGGTACTTTTATGTTTGGTACAGTAAGTACATTTTGATGACAATGCTTTTGTGCTTTTACTAAAGTAAAATTTGGAGAACGGGACCTTTACTTTTAACAGTATCTCTACATGGTATTGCTACTTGTACTTGCAAACTTTAATATAAGCCCTATTTCATACTTTTTCTAAATGAGCTAGAAAAAGCTCTTTAAGCTCACTATGCTGCGCAGTGTATGCACTGCAACACAATGTGAGCTTGCCATTTTCAAAAGAAATCTGCAAATCCTTTTGCCTATGATGCCAAAATATGGACAAAATATGGTTGAAAGAACCAATGGAGTCCCAGACCTGTGTCTGAAGCTGTGGGAAGAGGCGGCTGGCCAGGTCTCCCTGCTCCAGGGCCTGTGAAACCTCACAGGTCCAGAACACCTGACAGCCAGCGATGACCACCTGTCCAGGCCACGATAACACCCACTCTGTACGGGCCTTCTGTTGGAGGGGCAGAAAAGATGTACACACACTGAGCAGCTATACGTTTCTCCAAGCAAAACCTTGATATCGAACTGTGGCTACAATGCTTTGCTTACACTGTATAATAATCCCCAGTGTTAAGTAAATGCGTCCATTTGGTTCCCATTGTATGCTGAGTTAAATGAACACTGGAGAGTTTACCATGTCCCATAAGACCTGATTCAAACAGCATACAACTTATTGGAGTTTATTTTATTGGCTTATTGGCACTAGAGAGATTATGCCATATGGGACAATATAATGAGCACCTGAAAATATTGAGCTAAAAGCAATGTACTATACATTTTGTACATTAAAGGTTGCGGAAACAAATCTGGATTGGAGGGTATGCGCATGCATAAAGTGTAAATCGAGTGGCAAAGATACACAACAGTGGCAGAAAGCATGCAGGCAGCCGCCGGTCTGTGGCGGATTAGGAGGCTTTTGCCGGTGGCAGAGGAAACACTGAGGAAACGCGGGTGTTGTCGGCAATATTGGCGGCGACGCCGTGGCTGCTGCCACTGCCGGAGAATGCACTCGCTGCTTAGGACTTTTCTGTTTGGATGCATGTATGGGGCTGTCAAGGCCAGGAAGTCATTTTTTGCCACTCAGCAGGGCGTTCCCACCTAACTTCCGAGTATGATGAGGGCACGTGCATAGCCTCTATTAAAATGGAAACCTCCCACTGAAGAATATACAGAACAAAACAAACATAATGGTACGTAATGGTACTATTTGACACAGGTTTGTGTCTGTCTGTCAGACAAACAGACAGACAGACAGACAGACCTCCGGGTAGGCTCTGAGCGAGCGCTGGATGTTGTCCCTCACACTGGCCTTCATGGAGCCCTCCACCTCTCTCAGCCAGTCCTCCACGTCTCCACTGGGCCTCACGGGACACGTGAACGTCACCTCCTCGCCTTCGCCAGAGTACATGTGCGTTATCTGGAGATCTGGCTGGAACTGGAGCTGAGAAATTAAATGCAGCAACACACCCCACACAGCACACACACACACGTCATGTTTCCATGTATGCCTCTATACATTCCAGAAATATGATCCAATAATCCAATTGTGTTGCTTTATGACCTCCACTATGACGTTGAATTGTGATGATTTACAATGCTTAACCCATTTAGACCTGAATTAAAAACATTCACTTTGAAAGAATATATATTAAAAGATTAGCGCCACATTTTTATGATTTTTCAAAAATAGCAGACCTACAAGCTTGTAGATCTGCTATTTTTCAATAGCTAAATTATAACATAAAACACCAAGTTTCATACAGATCGGCCCGTCTGTTCTCAAATTATTTTGTACACGCAGGCCACATTCAGCCTGGATTGACCACGCAGACATACTCATTCTCTTGTTTTTCCTGACTGACCACAATGTTAAGAATGTAATTGAGATATCGTCGTTATTTAAACAGATGCTAGGTTCATTGTTTTGGTGTCCTATATAATAGTTTCAATGCACAGATTGTTATTTCTGCCTAAATTGTAAATTGCAAATTGCACTAACAGGGATGATAGGGGCGGGGGTGGCTCAGGGGTAGAGTGGCCGAATGGGTTCCCAGTTCGAATCCGGGCTTCCCCAGAGCAAAGGTGGATGCACACTGGGCGAGCTTTTCGGAAAACCGACGGAAAAACGCCACTAAAAATCAGAAAAACGCAGCCAGTGTCGAAGTGTCCCCTAATTGCTCCCGATGAGCAGGTTGGTGCCTTGCATGGTTTCCGCCTCCATCGGTGTACAGTATGAATGTATGGCTGAACGTAATGCTCAATCTGTGTAAAGCGCCTTGGATAAAGGCGCTATAAGTGCACCATTTACTATTTATCCCAACACTCTCAACGCGTTGTGAGCTTGTAGATCTGTGATTTGTCTAAAAGTGCCCTATTACGGGATGTCAGCCCCTGCCTCTCTAACACTCTCTGCACGTCCCTGGACACAGATATACAAAACAAAATGAAGATAAATCGAACCCTGGCGATGTTCTCGAAGCACTTGCGTAGGTGAGGCTGAACAGCCATGGGGTCTTTGGTCTGAGAAAGAATCTCCAGCAGCTCATCGTCTGACAGGAAGTAGAACCTACAAATATCCAAGACTGGAAACGTTATAGTTACACAATAACAGAGAGAGGATCACAATAGATTGAAACAATAGAGAAACTGCTACTATGAACAGGATGTTTGTGACCATGGAATCATAATAGTCTTCATCGTGAAGGCCTATTCATACTAAAAAAGAGAGGTGCATGTGTTTGGGTGAGCGGTGAGTCTCTTATCACCGCAGCATGACGTCATACACTATTTAATTTTTCGGTGGTCACCTCATCACCTAAAACTGGAGTATGAATAGGCCTTTAGACAATCTTATGTCAATACATTAAGGCATGAGGCCGATTCTACATAATGCCTTCTAAACCAAACAGTTTTCTGAAAAACATGTGTTGCTATCGGTGGTGGTGCTCAAACTTTTTCATATCAACGACCCCCAAAATGTTATCTATTCGGCCGCCGAAGTATTCATTATCTATCTCATAATATTTTGTTCCAGGGACCCCTAGAAGCAATTATTTGAGTTAAAAATGTTCCCTTTAAGAAAGAATGTCAACAATTTACAATTTTACAATTTAGGCATTTAGCAGACGCTCTTAATCCAGAGCGACTTACATTAAGCAAGAACAAAAAAAGCATGGGAATAGATCACATAAAATACTACGGCGGAAGATTGGGAGTGATGCTGCAGTTCTGACTGCAATGGGAAGTGCATTCCACAGTTTTGGAGCCAGAAGGGAGAAGAGTTTGGGACGTGTGGAGCGTTGTCCCGGATGTCACAGATGCTTTCCCAGTTTGAATGGGTTAAGCCATTCTTTGTTGTACAATGGAGCGCAAGAATCGCCGATCTATACAAGCTAACAGTGTGCATTGTGTGCATTTTCGGTGCTGAGGTGACCACCGGAGCTGAAATAACATTGAGCGGTGGTGAGTAAAAACAGAGAGAAGGGCTGGGGCAGTGGCTTACTCTTCACCGCGGCTCGTGACGTCATGTTGTAGTTCGGAGGTCACCTCACCACCGAAAATCCAGACTATGAATAATGCTTAAGTTGTATACGTGTACCTTGGGAAGGCTCCTCTCTTGCTCTCCAGGTAGTCACTGAGTCCTTTCTGGACCAACTCTAACTGCTGGTTGCAGAACCTCAGACTGTTGAGCAGATGATCATCTGAACACAGCTCAATCACCTGCACGCACGCACGCACGCACGCACGGGAGGGGGGGGGGGGGGGGGGAGGGGACCAGGGAGAAAGCTTGTCTCGTCAAACCATGTGACTCCCATTGAAAATGAATTGCCACACAGAAGACACCGGGGAGACAGCTGTCTCTTGGGTGTGAACAGCCCCTAAGTAATCAGGTTAATCCACAGAGCAGTGTGGTGTGGTGTGTTGTGTAGTGTTGTTGTCAGGCTCCGGCATGCTCTGGGGCTTCTCGAAGCACAGAGCAGTGTGGTGTTGTGGCAGAGGGAGTGCAACGAACCATGTACAACCCAGATTCGGCACAAACAAGGGACTAAATTATTTTCGCTCCTGTGCCACCAGAATGTGGAACGCCCTACCAACAGTCATTAAGACATGTGAATCCCTTGACACCTTCAAAACCGCTCTCAAAGGGCACCTACGGACGGCTGCGAAACTGGCCCCCGTAAAATCTGAATCTGGGGCTTCAAAAAGCACAGAGCAGTGTGGTGTTGTGTTGTGTTGTACTGACCTGGGGCTTCTAAAAGCACAGAGCAGTGTGGTGTTGTGTTGTGTTGTACTGACCTGGGACTTCTCAAAGCACAGAGCAGTGTGGTGTTGTGTTGTGTTGTGTTGTACTGACCTGGGGCTTCTAAAAGCACAGAGCAGTGTGGTGTTGTGTTGTGTTGTACTGACCTGGGGCTTCTCAAAGCACAGAGCAGTGTGGTGTTGTGTTGTGTTGTACTGACCTGGGGCTTCTAAAAGAACAGAGCAGTTTGGTGTTGTGTTGTGTTGTGTTGTGTTGTACTGACCTGGGGCTTCTAAAAGCACAGAGCAGTGTGGTGTTGTGTTGTGTTGTACTGACCTGGGGCTTCTAAAAGCACAGAGCAGTGTGGTGTTGTGTTGTGTTGTACTGACCTGGGGCTTCTCAAAGCACAGAGCAGTGTGGTGTTGTGTTGTGTTGTACTGACCTGGGACTTCTCAAAGCACAGAGCAGTGTGGTGTTGTGTTGTGTTGTACTGACCTGGGACTTCTCAAAGCACAGAGCAGTGTGGTGTTGTGTTGTGTTGTACTGACCTGGGGCTTCTAAAAGCACAGAGCAGTGTGGTGTTGTGTTGTGTTGTACTGACCTGGGACTTCTCAAAGCACAGAGCAGTGTGGTGTTGTGTTGTGTTGTGTTGTACTGACCTGGGGCTTCTAAAAGCACAGAGCAGTGTGGTGTTGTGTTGAGTTGTACTGACCTGGGGCTTCTCAAAGCACAGAGCAGTGTGGTGTTGTGTTGTGTTGTACTGACCTGGGGCTTCTCAAAGCACAGAGCAGTGTGGTGTTGTGTTGAGTTGTACTGACCTGGGGCTTCTAAAAGCACAGAGCAGTGTGGTGTTGTGTTGAGTTGTACTGACCTGGGGCTTCTAAAAGAACAGAGCAGTTTGGTGTTGTGTTGTGTTGTACTGACCTGGGGCTTCTCAAAGCACAGAGCAGTGTGGTGTTGTGTTGTACTGACCTGGGGCTTCTAAAAGCACAGAGCAGTGTGGTGTTGTGTTGAGTTGTACTGACCTGGGACTTCTCAAAGGCACTTTTCATCAGTGCTCTCCACGCACGCTCCATGCTCTGGTACCTCCGGGCCTCCGCGGGCAGCTGGCGGGTGATGTCATCGGAGCCGAAGATGGGCTCCAGATAGAGCCAGGACCGTTGGCATGTCAGCCACTCCTCCAGCACATCCTGCAATATGGTATATAAATGGTGCATTTGATATAGATTGTGCATTATACATTCACCCGTTCACATGCACACACACATTCATACAACGATGGCGGAGGAAACCTGCACATCGGGAGAAATTATGGGTTCACTAACTCTGGGGAAGCCCGGAATCGAACTGGGAAACTCACGGTCGCCATCCGGCTGCTCTATACCGGCCACTACCCCTGAGCCACTGCTGCACCCCCCAGCACCCCTATTTCCCCAAGCCATGTGTGTGTGTGTCTGTGTCTGTGTCTGTGTGTGTGTGTATGTGTGTGTGTGTGTGTGTGTGTGTGTGTGTGTGTGTGCGTGCGTGTGTGCGTGCGTGCGTGCACCTGAGCCGTTCTGAGCTTCTTCTCCCAGGCGCCGATGCGTTCCTCAAAGCTCTTCTTGTGGGGAGAGAGAGACATGCTCTGAGTCATGACGATGTGGTCGTCCAGCAGCTGCGAGGCCTCGTCTGGACTCTTCAGGATGTAGCTTCCCGTCTCCTTGTAGGGCAGAACGTCAAACGCCACCGTCGACCACTCGGCCTCCATCTTGTCCAGAGCCTGGATGGTGGTTGGAGGAGACAGAAGAAATGCATTACAAACTGTGTGGTTGGGTCATGCCGCGCGCACAGTAACTTGTTGGTGTTAAATCACCGTGACTCAGAGCTGACTAAAAGGATTGTTTTAAGGATTATGTTATACTTTAGATATTGAAAACTAGCAGATATACAAGCTCATAGTCAATTTAACAAGGGTGCAGATGATCAGAAATCATCAGAGAGAGAGAGAGAGTGACGTTTGCGCTACTGTATGCCGATTTCTTTCTCCCTGGAAATAAAAACGTCTGTGTTTCCGAGGCTAGGGTTGAAGAAGTGGTTAATGTCTGGAATTAAATCGGGAGAGAGACAGACACAGTGACAGCGTCTAGTATTATACCTGCTCGATGGCGTACTCTTTGGCGGCCACCTCGGCCACGTGCTCCACCTCAGCGATGTGTCTCTGCAGGCCCATCTGCAGAACGAATGAATTAATGAATGAATGAATGAATGATTTTATGTCATGTGTCATGCCACCTTGTGGCCCATCCCTCATGGGATTATATGACACCTTTTCACACAAGTTACAATAAACAGTTATACACTTCTTACCGATACTACTGATGGCATACATACAACAAATCAAAACAAAACAAAACATAAAACTAAATACAGCGTACTAGCATACATATCCCTTACTGGCTGTACATAGCCTTTTTCCTCAGATCCCAGGCTATCTCTAGATAATTTGACTACTTTAAAAGTATTTTTCAACTAAACGGTTAATAGATTGTGCATCATTCATTTCCATCATATTAACATATGTTTATATTATTAAACAACGCTTCTCTAACCGTACCATGAAAATAACAATACAACACAAAATTATACTCATTCTCTATTGCATTGAGATCACACATTTGGCAGATTCGATCTTCTTCATCTGGCCCAACATAACGACCTGTTTCAATATAAAGTGGCAGTATACCTCCTCTAATCTGGGCACAAAGTGATCTTTTTTTCTTTGGCAGATTAAATAAAACATAGTTTTCAGTATAATAGTCATGTTTTATTTATTTATGTACGTAATCTTGGTTTTCTCCAGATCTCTTCTGCCCAAGTATGTTTGACCTTATCAAAAAGTATCTCCCTTAACTGCACAATACTAACGACCTGCTCCAATCCAAGAAAAAAAATCCTCAATTCCATATTCACAGAGCCTTTCGTTAAGTATAGAGGAATATAACTTGTAAACTGTACTCAACAGACCGATCCCTCTATAATTAAGGGGAACCCTTGGGTCATCACTTTAAAAAATAGGTGTTATAATGGATCTGAACCACATAGAGGGAATTCTTCCCATTTCAAACAGACCAAAGTAGAGTGTGAGAGATAGCATTGGTGATGTCGTCGAGATCTCTTCGGGCAGGTATTCTATGCCTGTGGCTTTCCCTGTCTTTGCTTTATTAATTGCCAACTGGACTTCTTCTACATGGTCAGCTCAGTATTAAGATTATCATTAGAAGGATTGACCTCCAGACAGCCGGAGAAGGTCAGGCTGGCCTTAGGCATGACGTGCATGCGGACGCGCTCGCCCAGCGTCTGCCAGTGGCGCATCCTCATCCCCGGGCTCCTCAGGGCCTGGATCAGAGGCACGTTGGGGCGGAACCGCTCCACCCTGCCCAGTAGATCTGTAGCCACCATCTGGCAGTCTGGAAAAGGAAAGTGAGTAATGCTCTTAAACTCTGTGTGTTCTTGGAACACGGCAAGCCTTTTGCTCATCCGTGCCTATGGAATGAATCACCTCGAATCACACAGTGTCTGCATCAATTCTATTCTAAACAATCCGTTGCTTTTTTGGAATTATTAATGAGTCGAATAACCGAGAAGTGCATCTCTATTTGTTTCGAATATTTGTGTGATATACATATATGTCAACGAATTGATGCAGAAAATATCGAATGAAAATGTCAACTTGACACATTAAATAGCAGATCTACAAGCTCACAGCATGTCACATCACAACCCATTGTGATCTTGTAGATCAGCTATTTTCAGTATTCAACCAAATTACAAGTTTCTATCATTTCACCCAAAGTCAATTATTTTATTCAAATCTTTACAATCCTTACGATCGATTAGTTTGATTATAGGGGCTGTACCCCATAGATTTCATGACTTACCAGGGACGTCCTTGAAGTGTTTAAGGCACTTCTGCATGGTCTTGAAGGCGTCTTGGACGGCGCGCTCCAGCTGCTCGGCGTCGACGGTCAACAGAGGGTCGCCGAGCCAGCCCTCGTGCCAGCGCAGCCAGTCGGACGCCGTGGTCCACAGGTCCCTGAACGGCTGGAAGTCCTTCGTCAGCTTCTGCAGGCGGTCGTACTGTGACACGGCAGGAGCGGGAATAGTTAGGGGAAATTAGCAAAAGTTGTGGCAAACCTGCAACAAAAGAAAATGCTTACCACTAGCGTTCTTCACAGATGTGTTCATAAAGGTGTCTACTATCACAAAACAAAAATTCCCCAAGCCAACTCCCTTGGGGGACTTTGTGGTAGCCAACCAAAGTTGGGGTACCCGGAGGGCCTAGGCTAAAAACAGGACATTTTAAAATGTGGGACATGGGTAAATAGTTTTTTTTTTGGGATGCTGAATCCGTTCCAACCATTCATTTTCAGTAAACATGACTACTGGCCATAAATTCGGTCATGCCTGCTTTTGTATGTTCCAGACATGTGTAATAACTAATTAGCATATGCATATGTCAATGGATGTCTATGGTGTTTTATTGTTTTCTTTTCTGTTTGTGTGCTGGGGGTGGGGGTGGGGGTGGGGGTGGGGGTGGGGGGGGGCATATTCAAATATAAAAAGGATTTTATTAATATATCACAATTGCATCGTAATTGAAACTAACTGTTGAAACAGAAGTAGGTGGACAATCTTTAATGGATTTAACTGATTTATTGTTTTCAGAATCAGAAAGACTTTATTCTCACACCTTAAAAAAATATTAATAGTAAAATAAGGGTGAAATTAATGTGCCAGGGCTCCTCAGACTTTCAGTTCATTAATGAAAATAAATAAACAGAATATGGCTCTATATCACTATATATAAAAAAAGATAAACACATAATAAAAAAACGGAGGTGCTAAAAAGAAAGCATGCTTTTGTAAACAATAAATACAAATATGAATAAACATACAACTATCTCTACTCTTCCAACTCCCTGGCATCGCCCTCACTGTTCTTGTCCTCTGGCTTGATGTTCTTGCAAAATGTGCCATGCAGTTACAACAAGCAGAAATGCACTGTGCACTGCAGTGTGCACAGTCCCCCTCATCATACTATAATTAACCGAATGTCTGAGTGTCTGTCTGTCTGTCAGAAACAGTGCCGTAACTCCTTACTGCCTGCACCAATCACTCCCACTTTCACACATTGACCATATGCATGTGGAGGGCGTAACGAAGCCCTTTTTTCGATTTGACACATTAATGATTATTTATTTATTTATTTATTAGTCAATTACAAACGTACCCTTCACGGCCACAAGGGGGGGAAAATATCTCATAACGGGTAAGGACTAGTAGTTACAACTGACTAACTTCAGAAGATAGTGTGGTGTGATGGGGTCTGTTCATTGACGGTACAGGTTCATAGCCTTTGTCACCAAGCTTCGGTCCATACTACAGTACATGATGCACTGGATTATGGATGGAAGCTTGGTGGTGGTACACTGGATGTACATCCAGTGATGGACTTCGCAGCAGCAGCCAATCTCTGGTCTGGATATAAGTTCGGAGAGAGTGCTGTGCTGCGGCTCCTGGGCAGTTTTTCTGGTTTTATACTCCCAGTATAGCGGCCCGCTTGCTGAAGATGTCAAATCTCCAGTCCCCAAAACGTTTGTGCGATTTCCCATGGAACATGAACTTGAATAGTTCACAGTTGGCTGTGATGATGTCCTCCTTGTTGGCTTGGATGTCCAAAAACGTCCATAGCCCTCTCCACTTTGTCAGTCTTGCAGAACTACAACTGCTACTAGGAGTATTGAACCAGAAAAACAGCCTCCGACAACAGGAGCCGCAGCACAGCACTCTCTCCGAACTTATATCCAGACCAGAGATTGTCTGCTGCTGCGAAGTCCATCACTGGATGTACATCCAGTGTACCACAAGCTTCCATCCATAATCCAGTGCATCATGTACTCTAGTATGGACGGAAGCTTGGTGACAAAGGCTATGAGTCTGTACCGTCAATGAACAGACCCCATCACACCACACTATCTTCTGAAGTTATTCAGTTGTAACTATGAGGGGGACTGTGCAGTGCATTTCAGTGCACAATGCATTTCTGCTTGTTGTAACTGCATGGCACATTTTGTAAGAACCTCAAGCCAGAGGACAAGAACAGTGAGGGTGATGCCAGGGAGTTGGAAGAGTAGAGATAGTTGTATGTTTATTCATTATGTATTTATTGTTTACAAAAGCATGTTTTCTTTTTAGCACCTTAGTTTTTTATTATGCGTTTATCTTTTTTTATATAGTGATATCATAGAGCCATATTCTGTTTATTTATTTGTATTAATGAACTGAAAGTTTGAGGAGCCCTGGCATATTCATTTCACCCTTATTTTACTGTTAATTATTTCTTAAGGTGTGACAATAAAGTCTTTCCGATTCTGAAAAAAATGAATCAGTTAAAACCATTAAAGATTGTCCATCTACTCCTGTTTCAACAGTTAGTTTCAATTAAGCTGCATTTGTGATATATTAATAAAATCCTTTTAATATTTTAATATGCCCCCCCTACATTGCGGAGGCAAATAATATATGAAGATAGGTTGTAAAGTGGTGAAGTGGTAAAACATGAAGTAAAACATTTGAGACGAACATTTTTGCGAGGAAAGCGGTAAAATGAGACTTTCGTGGTTGTTTTCGTCTCAGATTTAGTCCGACGGAGCGTCACAGTATAACTCTATGGGGGACACAAAAGCGACACAAAAGTAGGACCCGGAAGTATCTCAGGAGGGGGCGCTCACGTCACAGCTAAAATACTGAATAATATTGTCTGTCTTCTCCCCCCCCCCCCCCTTCATTTCTTGGCTCACATTAGTGACAGGGACTCCGAAGAGACGTTCTCTGTTGTTGTAGGTCTGGGCCATGGTCTGGGAGTCCTTCAGCTGCTTGGCCACACGCCTCACCTCGTTGGCTATCTCGTGGGCACGACCTGCGTCGACGTGAGCACTGAACCCGGCAACCAGCATCTGGAAAAATCCAGTCCAACAGCAGTGACAGTCACACATTAGCACTCATCGACTTGACAAAAAAGAAAAAGGAACCGTAAACAACTGTAAATAAACCTAAGCCGCTGTATGCCATTGTAGGGGTTTCAATGACCATTTTGATCAGATGTAAGGGTAATAATTTGAGTCCCTGCCTTGCTTCAGTATATGCCTACCGTATGTGACCTGCGTAAAATGCAAGTGTTGCACCGTGATTGGCCTGTTTCGATTCACTGAAGAGCCCATAGCTATGATGACAAACGCCTAGTGATGACCCACGAAAAAACTACTTAAAAATGTCAAGGCATTCTGGAGTCTCGGCAGACCTGCAGAGAGTCCAATCGCTCCTGGAAGTTGTTCTGGTCGACGAGCTGGACCTTGTGGAAGCGCTCCTCGCTCTCCACATGTTGGGCTTCAGTCACTGTCACCTGCTTCATCAGGTTCTGAGGCCAACCGGCGGCTGTCCACCTGCAGAGAGGAAACACAAAGGACCCTCATTAGAGGGCCATTTCACAGCTGGAAAGAAACTGCAGTCACTCAATGTTAATAGTAAATTTGTAGTAAGGTAACAGTAGCACAATTTTTAATGTGCACCTTATATGGCCAGAACAGTAATGTAAGGTAAGGTAAGGTAATTTTATTTATAGAGCGCCTTTCAAAACAGTTGTTACAAGGTGCTGTACAATAAAATAAAAGGAATAAAACAAGAACATCTCAATCAAAAATAAACCAACAATGAAATAAGAAACAGAGCAGCAAAGACAGTACCTAGAAATAGATAAGATAGAACAGTACATAGAAATCACTGGAGCAAGCCAACCAAGCTTTTAATATTTAATATCATATTGTCTATGTCCCTCAAAGTTATTTCTAAAGGTTTGAGCCTCAATCACCACTCTGATATAACCAGTCCTTGTCATTTCTTTCTGGACTTTTAAAGCAGTTTTAGCTGCAGTACCACAATGTCCTGAGGTGGTGGGGGTGCTGATATGCAGATTATTTAATACATGAGTCATTATAATACTAACGCTAGATAAAAACCAGGCTTGTTTCCATTCCATGCCAGCTTGGAAAATCAACAATGGTGGACATTGTAAACAAAGTGGAAATGCTAATTTGGACTGAAGAAGAGGAGGAATTATACAAAGTAGGGTGACATTGATGACATCACGATGAGGACAAAATCAGTTGAGCTGTTCCTGAGAGCAATTTCCATTAAAGCACCTAATATGATATGAAAGCCTGATTGTTCAAAATTGGTTATTTGTGGTGGATAGAAAACACATATGGGAGCCCCAAAAACACAAAATAAATGGAAAAAGTTAAATTTTATGTTACAGGTTTTAAAGATGCCAACAGACACAGCGTTTCTCAAGCAGAGTGGTAAATCATTCCACAGCGTAGGTGCAACAAATTCGTAAGCTCGGTCTCCTTTGGTTCGCAGCTTAGTGGCGGGGATAATGAGAAAACCTTTGTCTGAAGACCTAAGGTGCTATTTACACGAGGATGGTGTTCATAGAAAACGGCAAAATAAAGTACCGTTTGCTGTGGTTGTTTAGACGAGAACCGTGTTCTCATGAGGTGAAAACGCAACAAAGTGAAACCACCTTCCAGAGTGGAAATCTTTGAGAACGCCGTTTTATCCCTTCTCCGTGTAAACAGGCAAAACGGTGAATCCGCAAAACTTATGACATCATGGCTCACGTTGGCACGTTGTTTATTACATTGATACATATAATTATGATATAATGGAGTTCCTGAACAAGCCTCCCTCCTCGCCTACAAAGTGCTGCTCATCAGCGATAGTGAATGTAAAACCATGATGTAAATGAAAAGCCTTGTGATAGGTGGCAGCCGCGGCAGCAGCGTTTATGTAGCCTAATGTATTATAAAATATATACCATCCCTTGGTGGCCCAGAGCAGTGTTGAGCCGCTTGCGCGGCACTGTTTTTTGGCAAATCTAAGCTAGCAAATTTAAGACCATCTCTTCAAAATAAGAGTATCCTCTAGATTATTGAAAAAAAGTTTAATTTGCACATTAAAACTACAAATTAAGCATTTAAATGATGCTATAAGACACACATTATGTTTCTGTGTTATTTAATTACTTATTTTTACACAGAAACATAATGTGTGTCTTTACAATAGCTGTAATGTAATAATAATACTAATAATGTAATGTAATCATTATTTAATTAACTTTTATTCTGAAAGCAACCGGATGTCTTAAATTTGCTAGCTCTCAAACAGGAAGTTCTAGATTTGCCAAAAAGACGGAGCCGTGTTGCGCAGGCTTGCGTGAAGGGGTTCTTCTTCTTGTACGTGGGTGACCTGTCTATTTGGCAGCCCGTTATCGCCACCTAGCGACATTATAGCATAATAGCACATTATAGCATAACGTGTGCGTTCTCGTGTAAAGGGTAAGAAAAAATGAGAACGCAACGGGACTTTGCCATTTTCTATGAACACCATCCTCGTGTAAATAGCACCAAAGTTGTCTCATATTCCCCTTGGGGTGCATCAGCCCATGAAGAGATTTATAAGTAATTAATACATTTTTAAATTGAATTCTGGAATCGATTGGTAGCCAATGCAAGGATGCAAGCACAGGAGTGATGTGTGACCTCCTTTGTGTGTTGGTTAACAGTCTAGCAGCCGCATTCTGCACAAGTTGGAGGCGGTATATAGAGGAGCGAGCAATGTAGTCTGTGTGTTTGACTGGATTGTTTAATTCCTACATTGACCATAATGATTTGGTGCACTTGTGGTTGGGAGACACCCCATGTGGGCTGTCTTACTGAGACAACATGTATTCCAGGTAAGAAGAGAGACCACATTTTCATGACACATTATTGGTCATGAACATGGCGTCATGACTAAAATATCTAGAAACACACATTTAATACACACATAAAAAACCCCAGGAAAGTGTTTCTTGTGTCCTAAACATCATTCAAATATGATCTTGTTGCAAAAAGGGGTGAAGTGGCCACTTTAACGTCTGAAAACGGTTCCCAAAAATGTAGATGGATCATTGTCAAATCATGGCTTATACAGTATAGTTACTTTATGTTGAAGTCCACATTTGGCAGGCTGTAGGCAAACGTGTCAAGCATCTCATAGTCTGACAGGATCTGGCTCATCAATTCCTGTTGTGAGAAGATTAAAGAAAAACGTTGAATATACATATCGAATAATAAGACATGAGGTAAAAAGAAATAATACTATAGCTAGGTTCTTTTCTATGCACCTCGTGGCTCTTCAGCTGTTCTGGGATCTGTTTCATCCAGTTCCTCTGCTCTGTCAGCTCCTCAATGCTGTTGGGTGTCTCATACAGCTTGATACTGGTGGCCTTACACGCTTCACATGCCTACACACACAATAGAGAGAGAGGTGGCATATACCAATACCAGTGGAAGCTGAAATAACTAAAATTAACTGTTTTAGTTCAGTCAGATAACTCACAAATAGATTTAACCAATATTTATTATAGAATGAGAATACAAGTGTGCATATAATATTTTATCTTGGCGTTCGGCTCTGCTACATTTTTCTCCCTGCTTGGCACAATTAAACACCATTATTAAACATTAAGATAGATATACAACAACAACCCCCCATGGGGAACAGAAGGTGGGAGCAAACATCACATAACAACAACCAGGAACCATATGCAGAAGGAAGGCAGGAAGAAGCATGCAGTCTAGCTGAGCTTAAATACCCCGCCAAATTGGTCAGCTGACTGCCAAATCAGCGAATGACATGTGGGTCTCGCAAACACTGAATACACCCACATAGTAATGCAGCATATTAACCCCCCCGAGTATATGTATGCGCTCTTGAGCACAGCATGAAGCCGCTCGAGTATTTCCGACTGATATATTTCCACCTACTAAGCTCACCTACAATGCTAAAACCGCCTCGACCCTTTGGTGTGGTTAGGGCTTTACGTCATGGAGCTGCCTGCGCAGCCTGCAGGCGAGGCGCTGCAGTGGGAAACAGTGACTTACGTCATGGAGCTGCCTGCGAGGCGCTGCAGTGGGAAACAGTGACTTACGTCATGGAGCTGCCTGCGCAGCCTGCAGGCGAGGCGCTGCAGTGGGAAACAGTGACTTACGTCATGGAGCTGCCTGCGCAGCTTGCAGGCGAGCCGCTGCAGAGGGAAACAGTGACTTACGTCATGGAGCTGCCTGCGCAGCTTGCAGGCGAGCCGCTGCAGTGGGAAACAGTGACTTACGTCATGGAGCTGCCTGCGCAGCTTGCAGGCGAGCCGCTGCAGAGGGAAACAGTGACTTACGTCATGGAGCTGCCTGCGCAGCTTGCAGGCGAGGCGCTGCAGTGGGAAACAGTGACTTACGTCATGGAGCTGCCTGCGCAGCTTGCAGGCGAGCCGCTGCAGAGGGAAACAGTGACTTACGTCATGGAGCTGCCTGCGCAGCTTGCAGGCGAGCCGCTGCAGAGGGAAACAGTGACTTACGTCATGGAGCTGCCTGCGCAGCTTGCAGGCGAGCCGCTGCAGTGGGAAACAGTGACTTACGTCATGGAGCTGCCTGCGCAGCTTGCAGGCGAGCCGCTGCAGAGGGAAACAGTGACTTACGTCATGGAGCTGCCTGCGCAGCTTGCAGGCGAGGCGCTGCAGTGGGAAACAGTGACTTACGTCATGGAGCTGCCTGCGCAGCTTGCAGGCGAGCCGCTGCAGAGGGAAACAGTGACTTACGTCATGGAGCTGCCTGCGCAGCTTGCAGGCGAGCCGCTGCAGTGGGAAACAGTGACTTACGTCATGGAGCTGCCTGCGCAGCTTGCAGGCGAGCCGCTGCAGAGGGAAACTGTGACTTACGTCATGGAGCTGCCTGCGCAGCCTGCAGGCGAGGCGCTGCAGGAGCGCGTCGGCCAGCGCTCTGTGTTTCTGGGCCAGAGCCTGGCGCGCCGGCTCCACGCCGACGGCGAATGCTCCGATGGCGATGGAGGTCGGCAGGGACGAGCACAGCCGCTCCATGGCCTGCAGGTGCTGGACCACCTCCCTCTGTACCTCCTGGGACGTCCCGTCCACCCGACTGTGGTGGGCTCTGGAAGACCAACGAATGAAAATAGCAAATTAACCATATGAATCCTATAGCGTCCATGTTCTGGGGTGAGCATTTGGCTGAAATAGCTGATCTGCAAGCTCAAACGACAAAGACATTTGGCGTAGAGCGGGGGAAAACAAATCCAGTCAACAAAGTATAGGCTTTAGAATCAGAATCTTCACTGTCACATCACAGGTCTATACAGGGTTAAATTAGCTTCTGTGCAAGCGCCATTATTATTATTATGATTATTTTCCAGAAAGGGAAAGAAACGAAAGAAGTCTTACTGGAGAAAGGTTTCTATGTCTGAGTTGTGTAGCTCCAGATATTCGTGGTACTCGGCAGCGTAGGCCCTGAGGGGTACGGCGGCTTGACGCAGGGCAGCGCGGACCTCCTCTCTCAGCTGGGACACCAGCGGCTCCCACAACGCCACCGACTCCAGCACAGGCTCGCCGCCAACAAACAGGTTCTGCATCACAAACTGAGAGCAGCGCATTGGGTCAAAGTCATCATCATCATCATCACCACCATCACCTTCCTCGTGATTCTCATCATCATCATCATCATCATCATCATTCCCATCAAGGATTAGAATGGAATAGCTTTTTTAAGCTAAAGACTGGTAATGGTACAGTATGATACAGTTGAAGAAGGCCGTTGGCCGAAACGCGTTCGTTGTTGTGCTGCCTGCAGCACGCCTTACTAAAATGAAACAATAAAGTGCCTTTAAATATATATATTTTATCCCACGATTTTGTAACCCATTTTTCACCCCTGTGTCAATCATCTAATGTGATCCTGGGCTCTACACACCCTCCACCAACCTAGTCCCCATATATGGGGGACAAGGGGAGAGCAAACGGACTTGAACTCATGCTTCCTTCATGCCTGAGTGTCCAAAATAAAGTGCCTTAAAGGACTAATCCGTGAGTGCTGCTGGTATTCTCCTTCTTCAAACGACGTCCTGACCGTTGCACCCGGTAAAAGGCTGGGAGTCATGTGTGCTTCCTTCATTTATAAAGAGTATGATGCAGGACTTGCAGGTCATCATAATACACACACAGTATTGCATCTCTTACTTACCTTATCCGGCTGTGGAACACTGTGTGTGGCCAGAATGCCCTTATCAAACAGGTTGATGAGGGACAGCTCAAAGGTCTCCAGTGGAGTGCTGTAATGGACACCAGTCTGGTCCAGAACCAAGTCCACCAAAAACAGAGGGTTCTTCTTAGGCCTAGAGAGGTAGTGGATATTGGAGTAAACAGTATACGCAAACACATGTAAAAGGCCAATTTATGCTCCGCAGTACGACGGTGTCTGCAAAGTGACAGCATCGTGCAACGGAGTGTATAAATAAAGACACAAAACACATGGCATGTTCATTGTTACGTTAAAGGAGAATTCCATACTAAAAGGCTTTCTTACCTTTCTTTGTAGTTGTTACGTCCCCATCAAAGAGGTCCAGGTGTCATTTTGTGCAAAAGCTCCTTATTGGCTATTTCCCCTACCATAAGCCCTAAATGAATTGCATTGAATTGAATGGGATGTATGGGGTGTTGTGCTAATTCGCTTATTTCCATCGAAATAAGTAGTAAAGTGTGCCGCTTGGGTTATTATTTACATTATGAAGAGAGGATATATACAAAAAAAATCTAATTTTGAGCGATGGAAATAAGCGAATTAGCACAACACCCCATACATCCCATTCAATTCAATGCAATTCATGTAGGGCTTATGGTAGGGGAAATAGCCAATAAGGAGCTTTTGCACAAAATAACACCTGGACCTCTTTGATGGGGACGTAACAACTACAAAGAAAGCTAAGAAAGCCTTTTAGTATGGAATTCTCCTTTAAAAAGATCACCAGCACTCCAAGTGAGCACTGGTGAACTTTTCAACTGACGAGTGCTCTCGTTCTCTTTTTCCATGTTCATCAGTGCAACACAAACACCAGTCAAGTCAATTTGCCAAAACGAAGCTCACCATATTATGAGAACAAAGAAGATACATTCCACACTCTCTAGAGGACTTAATGCCCAAACAATACCAAAGGGTCGGGTCAGGACAAAACGTTTTTTTAAGGTCAACCACACCAAATCAACCCCTTGCAAATCAAGGAGTTCCATTGGTGTGGTTTACACAAGAATGTCACATAAGATCAAACAATAAACCACAATACCAGATTAATTCACGTTCAGCATTCATCATATGAGGCCAATCAGTGAGAGACGTGGGAGTGTGAGCGAATTAATGCGCGCGTGTATGTGCATGCGCGCGGTAAATTAGACATACCGACAGTCATGAGTCCGACACCCTACCCAACACATGTCGGGAGCCACGGGTTAGTTTTAACCCGCAGCGCATGTCAGGAGCGACGGTGTTGTCCGACTGATGACTGTAGGACTGTTGGTATGTAACGTATGCAACCCGCGCATGTGTTCCTACTTGTAGGGGCTGGTGATCAGGTCAGGTCCCCAGACCATGTCCAGGGGACAGGTCAGGACAGCGCGGCAGGCGTCCAGCACCAGGCGCGTCAGGCTGCCCAGCGAGTCCAGCACCAGGAAGCGCAACGAGTCCTGCATGTGGTAGCGAACCAGAGACAGCAGCCTGCAGAGCTTGGACATCCTGTACACGTCCCAGCGAGACTGGGTCAGGTCGTACCAGCCCGCTCCGATGTCCCTCAGCTCAGAGCGGATGGCGTTGCACAGAGACGTCATCCACGAGTTGCACAGATTGGAGCTGACCTGCAGCGTGTGGCGAGAGGAGAGCGCATTGGGTTAAAAGCAAAAATAAAATGCCATGACTGAAAATATATATGAAGTACTAATGTGTGATTTGTTTACTTCCGCTGTCAGCGGCCCCGAGCAGATCGGAGGGATTACGATTCGATCATTATACACTCACACTAGAGTGACTAGACGATAATTTATGCCCGCGAATCGCTCCCGATTGAGTCGGGCACCCCCCCGATTATCGGCTAGTGTACGGCCACCTTAAGGAGAACAGACTCTACCGTTGCATAGAAGAAGCTGAGTTTGGTTTGACAGGGGAGGTTGGAGTTCCATACACCGGCTACGTGCCCCCCTAATATGTTATTTATGAAAACAGTATGCAAGTGTAACGCCCGGGATTCGAAATCTGGCCTCCCGCGTGAAAGTCCAACATCTTAACCACTAGCCCAAAGCAATATCCCTCTGGACCGGGGGAGATATTAGACTTTTGAGGCCATCAGGCAGAGGCTCTAAGCCACTGCTACAAAAGGTAGTACGGGTTTTATGCCGTTCAAACGGCAATGAATTTTATGGGTAGGCCTCCCATTGGCTTAGGAGGCCGCCAATCATGGCTAGGTCGCCAGTAGAGATAGATCAACATGTTGTCCAGCCGCTTTGAAAGCAGTTGGCAAAAACACAATATGTAAAATTAGGATGTTTTAGAAATATTGTTCCTGCTGTTCTACATACTGCCAACCAGGTGAAGTAATCACAGACGGAGGCATTGCTTTTATGCTGGTTTGGGCGATGCAAATGACAAAATATTACCTGTGCATGTGTCTGAGACTGGGTAAGTTCAAACTCCTCAAGGCGCAGTGACTTGGTGAAGGTGACACGGAACAGACTCATGGCCGTCGCCCTGTTGCACGCAGCACGGACTTCAGATAGCACGCGGATCACCTCTGGCTTGGTCAGCAGGGAGTTGAAGGTGAACGCAGCTCGGTTCTTCTTGAAGGAATAGTCGGGGACTGGAACCAACCCTGTAGACAGGTGGTAATGTAAGTGACCATATGCACACCGCAGCCCTCTTGCCATTAAGTAAATGGCAGGGTGGTAACTATCCGCAATTTCCCATTGAGCCCATACATCCAAAGGGAAAAGTCCTATCTGATTGTGTTAAACGTCAAACTCACCAACATTGCAGCTGTACAAAAAGCTTGAATTATCCTCTTTCTATCTGCAAAGTGTTTGTTTCATAAAAATCCACTGTAGATGTTATGAGCTACTTTCTGGCCTTGCAGGTGATTGTTTTTGTGTGTTGGAGTTTGGAAATGCTCGTTGGATATCACTTGACGTCCCTGTGTACCACCTATTTTGAATTTGCACATAATGGGGTATGCTAGCGCGGTGCCGCGCTACAAGCTTGTAGATCTGCCATTTTTAAATTCTGAAAATGTGGTGGAAATCTTTGAATATAATATATTCTTTCAGAGCGAACATTTTAACTCAAATCTTTGCTTCTGTCGGGGGGGGGGGGGACATATTTTCAGATTGGGGTCGGCGGATCGGCGGCCAATTACATATAATTTTGGGGGTCCAAACGGGTTAACAGAAACAACCACCGATCAAGCTAGCTATAGCGTTACCTTGGTGTGGCACACATTGGGGTTCTTTCTGCGGTAGTGAGATGTGACAGAAGTCCTCTGGGCGGGACGCCACCAACTTGTCAAAGCTGAGGCGGTTCATGGTGCGATCGTACTCCAGCTTAATGTCCTCCTCAAGGCAGTCCATACCACCGTGCAGGCTGTGAATGATGTATGTAAAACAGTCTTCTCTGTTAGAGCCTCCCATCACTGGAACAGTCTCCCTACAGAATTAAGAGAGACCTCCAACTATCTGACCTTCAAATTCAACCTGAAAAGGTGGCTAAAAACAACTCAAATTTGTAATCACGAGTAACTAACTATCAGCACTATTTAGTATTTATCACCGGTGTCATTTCTCACTTCACTTGCCATTGTTCTGTCCCCTGTACCATGTCGATCTGTTCCCGTACTGTATTGTGTTTTTGTATGGACGTAGTGTTGGGTGCTTGCACATATGCACACATGGCATCAACGCATGGTGTTGTGTGCAGGCACACTACACTTTGTCCTTCTTTTTATCATTCATTCATTTTTTAAGAGCCTGCCCAGGGACTACAGATGAAATTTAGCTTCGGCTAACTCTGGCCCATTTACATTGATGTGAAAACTGACATGTTGATTAATGAGCTTTGTCCCTGTCAAATAAATAAATAAATAAATAAATGTATAACACACCATTGTAGTCCCGTCTTTTGCTCCAACACTGTTTATTTTTGTTAAAACACCGACATGATTCAGGACACAACGTTTCGCTGTGAATAGCCTTCATCAGGTGACATTATACTGTCACCTCACGGCGACACACGAAAGGGGCTAACCACACCCACCAATTGGTCGGGTTGGGAGGACAAAACGTTTTTTTAAGGTAAACCACAGCAATGCAACTCATTGAGTTGCAGTGAGTTGCAGGTGTGGTCTACCTTAAAAACAGTATTGTCCCAACCCGACCCTTTGGTGTGGTTTGGGCTTTAGATGAGAGACCGAGCATCTAGTATCTAGTACAACATATAATGCAAGTAAGGCACTCCTTTAGTTAACCAGTACGGGCCCATTTGTTTCCATTTCCATCCTAACTATCAAGTTATTTTAGCTGTGAAAACCCCATGGCACCCCGTCACTGTCCCCCAGACCACACGATGAGAAGAACATGGTGCTTTTCGGAATAAAAGCAGCTCAAACTGAGTGGTGCAACACACCCTCTCCCCTCCCCCGCCTCCTCTCTCTCTCTCTCTCTCTCTCTCTCTCTCTCTCTCTCTCTGTTTCTGGCAACAGCGCCCCTACTGGTACTCATTATACTGGCTCATTAACACATACATACTAACATACATACATACATACATACATAGGTGAACACATAGGCGGACACGGACATTGCTGTTCCTTGGAGAGGTTGCACCACTCAAAAAGGAACGGGGAGAGGGAAGGCATGTGAACCCTATAACAGCGATGCTTACGTCTCCAGTGCGAGGCCGGGCGTGGACAGGACGTGCCCTCTGATATGCTGGAGGCGCCGGGTGTCCATGGAGGGCATGGCGGCCCAGACGGGCATGCAGTCCACTGCCAGGTGGTAGAACATCAAAGCTTCGGAGCTCTCCCTCAGGCGCTGGGCAAAGCAGACGCGCTCTGCAAAGACACGCGGGTCCTCGGCACAGAACAACAGCCTCACCCTGGGCACCCAGTACTGGGCGGCTGTCGGCACATGGGCTACACCTGTGTGTGTGTGTGTGTGTGTGTGTGTGTGTGTGTGTGTGTGTGTGTGTGTGTAGAGATGGAGGTATACAGTATAAGAGAAGGGGCCCTATTTCTTTCGTACTTTTTTTATGTTGATGGTTTTGCACGACAATAGCCAATCTACAAGCTTTTGAAAATTAATGCAATTTCTTTTGAATATTTTCTTTTACATTTAGATTTCTTTAAAAAAAAATGGGGGGGGGGATATGATGGCTAAAATGGGGCGATACCTTGAACGTGATTAGACAAAGAAGTATGCATTCGGAATCAGAAAGCATTCGATAATGTGCGATTACAGAGGCATGTGGTACAAAGTTCTGCATTTATTTTACACCCCTTGACAAGTGCAACGGTACTATAGTAGAACTTGCCTGGTTTGTATCCTCCATTTAGAACAGGCTTTCCTTTTCCATCGGTCACTCTGCCGTTCCCGTCGGCCTTCTGGACGAGGTACCGCCCTTTGTCCCGACAGTAGTCCAGGACCCCGACAGAACACCAGCCGTATTCTAGGTCGGGGGTTCTGGGGTCCACTTTGGGAACAGAACACGGCCAAGAGAACAGCACAGAAAAGACTTTCTTAAAGCTGCAATCTGTGAACTGGTCTGGATGTACTACTATTCGAACTCCCACAAGTCTCCCATGCCATGAAAGAACCACTTGACCAGGGGGAGATATTGCACATTGAGCTTCAGGCGAGCAGCACCTTTCCTACCCAAATACAGGATCTACATTGCTCAATGGAAGTTGTTTTTATTTTATTTATCTGTTCTGTATAGAGGTGAATTAAAAGCCCATTGAGACCAAGATCTCTTTTACGAGGGAGCCCTGTACAAATACTTTATATATTCGTCTGATGCTACAAAAAGGGAAAGTTCTCTCCTCTAGGCCTCTTAACTTCTCCTGCTCACTATGGTATGGTATTTTATATCTTCTGTTTTTAACGCTTTGTGTGCGAATAAAAACAAAAAACAATAAAACTAGACCACCTGAAACCACTGCAGATGATGTTATATTGTACTTTTTACATTTAGCAGCCTCTACCATACAGGTTAAAATGACATTTTATTCACAAAAATAAGTTTAGGGTGCGGTCACACCAAACCTCTGCCTATGCGAGTGGATTCTGCTATTACGCTTCAATGGAAATGGAGCGCAGTTTATTTTATTTTTTATTGTATTTATTCTTTTACGAAATCCGCGAATGGCAACAAACTGCTCCGTTCCCATTTAGAAGCATTGGCAGAATCCGTGCTCATAGGTGTAAATTGTAATTCAAGTTCAGTCTGACTGTGCTATATACGTACCTGGTGGAGCGTTGTCAGTTGCAGGCAGAAGGGCTTTCGCAGGTATAGGTTTGCGATCAGGTGATCCTTCCGTCCAACCCAGAGCCATCCACTCTTCAGGTGTGCGGGGGTCATAGTCCTCATTGTCAAAGATCTGTGGTGGAAATAATCGTATATGCAAAGATTGTTGTATTCTAAATTAGACAATCTGAAGTGATGAGCTTGTAGATCTGTTTCGCTATTGTATTTAGCCGGTTTTAGGTTGTTAATGTACTTTCCCCCCTTCCTAGTAATGTATGTATGTATGTATGTATGTATGCATTTGGTTAAAATGGGTAGGGTTTAAAAAAAAGGCAAAAGCATGCTCTGTTGCACTGGCCTAAAAGTGGGTCCTTAAAAAGTGCTTCAACTTCTGAAATGTATGTATGTATTTGGTTAAAATGGGTAGGGTTTAAAAAAAGGCAAGAGTTTGCTCTGGTGCACTGGCCTAAAAGTGGGTCCTTAAAAACTGCTAAAACTTCTGAAATGTATGTATGTATGTATGTATGTATGTGTGTATGTATTTAAAAGGGGGGCTTTATGTATGTATGTATACATACATAATTTATGTGATGACCCATCCTGTTTGTGTCTGGTGTTAATGCTGTTCTCTGTTCATGTGCAGGAGGAGGGGACCAGCTTGCAGGGGTGTGCCTAGATGAGGAGGCACACCTGACTCCAATTGGGCTCAGCCTATTTAAGCAGGCTGGTCAAGGCCATTTCCCTCTCTCTCCTGCCTAGGGAACAATGTCTATTCTTTGACTCCTTTAAGTTAGTTTTGACCTGCGTTGCTGCACTTGCACACACACTACACTTTCACACATCCACACATGCAATACACTACTGATCCAACTGATGACACACACCCCACTTCACCTGTTAAGTACATTTGCTTGATTGGTGTTTGGTACGTGTGAATGAGGCCTCATGCACACGTATCAAACAAATATTCTGTGCTCTGTCTGTGATTAATGGCTGCCACAATGCAATTCCAATGGGAGTCACATGGTTTGATGGCGACTCCCATTGCAATTGCACATGGTTTGATGAGGCAGCAATTGGCAATCAAACACAAATGTCTGGTCAAACCATGTGACTCCCAATGGAATTGCATTGTGGTATAGCCATTACTTACAGACAGAGCACAGAACATTCGTTTGATACGTGTGAATGAGGCCTCTAGTAACTCCCGCTCACCTCCAAGGACAGGTAGTTTGACACAGGTGGGACCCGGTGTTCTGACGTGGTCACGTGATCAGGTAGGACGGTGTTGTCAGGGGCGGTCACCTGACCATCCCTGCCCCAATGCCTTGGCATCAGCAGGTTCACGTCTATGCCTTTCTCTGCCAGGAGCTGGGCTATGTCTACCTGCATGTACTCCCTCCTGCGTCTAATTGGAAAAGAGACGTTTTTTTGGTTCATGCACAGTACAAAAATGATATTTTTTAACTCCCCATTTGGGTCCATTTTTGACACTCTTGAGTTCAAAGGAATTACACACAGAAGATGTTGCTGTGTGTATCTGGATTGGAAACTCTCTCTCTCTCTCTCCCCCTCCCCCCTCCCCTCACGGAATGTCATAAGGCAGACAATCTATTGTCGATCAATTCATGCGTTCATTCATGTGTGTAACTAGAAATGCTAGCAGCTATTATTATTATTATTATTATTATTATTATTATTGAGCCTTCCGGGGTTAGGTGTAGTAGACAAACCCTTATTCAAATTTTAAATTCCTTTCATCTGTACCTTGACACACACAAACCTGTACCTTTCTATCTCCAGCTTGCGGGGAATCTGTCCTGGTACAGTTTGGAGTGGCAGCTGGACCTTGGGCGCATATCCACCAGGATAGAAATCAGTGATCTCTGGTTGCTGTGTTGTAGGTCCATGTTTATCACTTTCAACCAGGCTGGACAGATCTAGTGTGGAACAAAATATCAGTTTTCTAAGATAATCTACATTATTAAACAATACGATAACAGTTTGTAGCCCATTATGCCAGAAACGCATAATATTAATACCATACCTGTTGGAGTGTTGTAGTACTCTGAAGCACGTATAGAAAGTAAACTCTGTTGAGTCTCTGCTCCTTCTCTGTAACTCTAATTAATGAACCAGATTTACGTTCAGTGGAATAACAGCAATACACAAACTGTACAAGTATATTATGGGCATTGGATACAGTAATTACTTTGATTTTAGGCTTGGCAGCCGGAGAGATGAGTTGGGAGTAGAGCCCGTGCTGCTCAGTGACTGGGCTTGTCCCGATAGGAGGGAGTGTGCTCCTGGGACGTACAACTCGGGGTTTGGCTTGTTGCGGAGGTTTGTTGGGCTTCTTCCATAACCCTAAACCAGGCAAGCGCTTTCCCTCCTCCATTCTGTTACAGACCAAATAATTTTAGACTCAGTTAAGAGGTAACTGACATTACTACTATTCACCCCTACTTTCTTTTTCCATTTAACTAATTGTTGTGTCAATAGACGGCGTCTAATTGGCATGTTCTGCTAAAATAATCACAGTACGGCACAGTTATTTGGCTTGTGATGAAGAAAAAACATAAAGGTGAATGCAAGAGGTTTAGCAATCTCACATTTTCACTGTGCATCCAACACAAACCAAGGATTTCTACAGACACAATGTGTTGTCGTTACATCATGAGTAGACTGTACTATCTTCTGTTATCTAATTACTAAAATAAGAATGCCTAAATAAATAAAGAGCATGACCCCCTGGCCCCTATATGCAGAACAAACAAATGTAATACATTATTGTTTATTGGTCACTTATTGGTGGTCAGTCACCAATAGGTTATAATCTCTCAGGCCAGGTTAGTAATGCTAAATCATAGACATAAACACAACCTACGTTTATACAGGCTATAGTGCTAATACAACAGTCAACAGTCAAGAACAAAAATAAATGAATACATCTTTATTACACTGTTTTGTTTATAAACGTGTCCTGTATGAAGTCTGACACAACACGACAGGCCTATTATAGCCTGCAACTGTTAACCTGACATTAAAGTTACTGGAAGTGGAACTAAAAACTCAACCTGTCACAACAAGACAAATACTAGATAAAGTGCCCCTTGGGGCACAGGTCTCCACCAGGCCAGGTCAGGTTGTGGCCTCCTGGTGGCGCTATAATAGTCCAGTGTGAAAAGGGTGCAATTTCTTCTTACCTTGGATGGCAATTGGATGATTTGAGGCATTTTGTTCCGAAAATGTGTTTTGCAAAAATCCACCTGTTGGTGGCGTATAACAGGCCAATGTGAAAAGGGTGAGATATATTCCTCAGCCTAGTAGGAAAGTCTGTGAAAGACTTTGAAAGCCAATTTTTGAAAGCCACATGACTATAGAGATACAGTGTAACGATTTGCGGCATTCTTTGGAGGAGTAATAGCAAAAGTCATGGTGGCGCTATAACAGACCGTTCTGGAAAATTTGGGGCATCCAGGGGGTGTGCGTGCAAAATTTGGCACAGACCGGGTTAACAGTGCCAGAGATTAGCTGGTAACAGACGTGCAAGCGCGTGCACACACACACACACACACACACACACACACACACACACACACATACACACACACACACACACACACACACACACACGGAGTGCAAAACATACTCTCTCAGTCTCTCCCCATGCCTTTCGGCCTGGTGGAGACAAACATAGCCTACTCCCTACTCTCTCCCCATGCCTTCGGCCTGGTGGAGACAAACACTCTCTCCCCATGCTTTCGGCCTGGTGGAGACAAAAACTCTCTCCCCATGCTTTCGGCCTGGTGGAGACAAACACTCTCTCCCCATGCTTTCGGCCTGGTGGAGACAATAATGTATAGCCTAAGTTATAGCCGACATCCACGTACCTTTCCACACATTAAATGTGAGTGCTGTTGCTTCCCTCGTGTTGTTTAACGTAAAAGTTAACTTCTTTGCCCACCTGGCTGACTCAGGTCAACTCAAATCTCGGTTTCCAACTACAAAGTTGGACGCGGTGAGCTGGCAACAGTTGCTAGGGAAGGAGAGGAGGGCGCCTATCAAACCGCCACCAGATGGCGACATAAACGAAGACTATCCAAAGAACTCCCAATAGAAAAGAATGACGGGGTTACCAGCAACAACACGTTAAATAGACCAATTATTTGTTTACAAACATTGAGACTGATCGCACGGGTGACTGTTTCATGTAATCAATAACCAACAGATCTCAAACCTGTTGTTTCGGGGATTCAACCTCTCTTATTATTTGAAATTTCACTAGAGGATACGGATAGGCCTACTCCCTTGAGTTGCAGGAACTCGTTTTCAAGGGGGTCCTCTCTGTGTGTTGGGCGGCTAACAGTATTGCACAGAGAACAGCTGATATACAAGCTCACATCGCGTAGCATATGCCACTGTTGTGAGCGTAGAGGTCTGCGTGCGCGACACCATCGCGGGACGAAGCATAAATTATACTTGACGGGCATCATGGGCTGCAGGTGCGCCTGCTGCCGTGATCATGAGCGCTAGCCTGAGCGCACCGGTGTGGTTTTGAGGACTGCTTTGAATTGGCATTTGGCAGAATTGCTATTATTGTTCACACAGAAACCAATGGATTATATATTTCAAGAGTGAGAGAATACAATACAAATCCTAATCATTCATCTGAAAGTTTGAGGGGGATTGTTTAACACGTGAGTGCAGCTATAGAACATTCCCATTGCATCTTATGAGAGGTGCGGTGTTCTTGTGCTGCTGGCCTGCTCAAGCCAACCGCACACCGGGAGGCGGTACAATAAACGGTAAACAAACAAGAAGAAATAAAGCGACCAAATCGGTCAAACAAAGATTAAAAATACTTAACGGCTTCCGCGCCACAGGAGATATTCGCACCGGGATGTATAGCTACTTAAAGTTACCGAATTCAGAATAACTCAAGGAAAATAATGGCGTCACATGCCGCGGGTCCTATTTTAGAGAGAATCTCCATATCCGCATATAGGAATTTCCATACGAAAGTACAGTAGCGAGCAGGGACCCAACGTAAAACTCAACAAAATATCAAAAAAGTTTTACGTAGGGTCCCGAAAGGGGCTACCAGTAGGCCTATGCCTGGCAAACCGGGCATACTTAACTGTAGCCTACATTAAAACATAATTTTAACACTTTCTGTACACCTTTTTGAAAAACATATTTAATTTCTCCTATAGTATAACCATAGTACCTGGTGATCATGTTTTTTTGGGGGGGGGGGGGGGGGGGGATATGGCACTCATCTTTGAGAGAGAGAGGAGAGGAAAGGGGAGCTGAAGTTAACTGAGGTGAACTGTATGATGCGCAATGAAAAGATTCATAACCAAACGAAAAGCTCAAGTTTAAAATGTTTACTTATATCAGTGCACCAATTAGTAAAAGAAATGGCAGTCCAGGACATCATGAAAAAGAAGTTAACTAAGTCCTTGGCAGTCATTGAGTATTATCGCCCGCCTGCCTCTAATTGGCCTACCGACACTGCCCATCTTGACTATGTCCTCTGAGGTGGATTCTCAGCCTGGGCACACTTTAGATTCCATGCGCGGACAGAAGAAGCTGTGTTTTGTGTCATTTCCGTTTTTTTTTAGACAGCTGGTGGATAGAAAAGAAGCTCCACCCACGCGGCAGGTTGCCGCTGGGGCAAGCTTTTCAGCATGGGCACACTTGAGCCGACAGGCGCGGCCAAAGGAAGCTGACTGCCGACGTCTTTTCCGGGTTTTTAGACAACTGGTGGATGGAAAAGAAGCTCCACCCACGCGGCAGGTTGCCGCTGGGGCAAGCTTTTCCGGGAATCTGGCCGACGCGGCAACCTACCTGGCCACCGCGTGGGTGGAGCTTCTTTTCCATCCACCAGCTGTGGAACCCGGAAAAGACGTCGGGAGTCAGCTTCCTTTGGAACATGGAACATGGAGTCTTAGATGTGCCCATACCCATTGCTGGATAGTCTGATGCGAGGTTACTCCAGGGTGGGTCTTAGATGTGCCCATACCCATAGCTGGATAGTCTGATGCGAGGTTACTCCAGGGTGGGAAAAAATTGAGAACTATAACTTGTAACTTTACTTATTATTTTTGTAGAAGAGGCAAACTAATATTGTCTATGCCGTTTGCTTTGATGGAATAATTGATTTAACATGTACGCCATAATATGATTTGATTTGGGTGTGTTCTAAATAAAGTGTTGATTATTGTGTAATGTATTTGTATGTGTAAGCTTTATTGTAGGCTACTGTACTCAATTATTCAATCAAAGCAAACAATATTAGTTTGCCTATAGCGCGTGCCAAGCTCAGCTGTACGTCATTCTCTTGTATTATTTCCCACAAGCCTTTACGAGGGGAAGTAAGGACACACTTTGGCCTTTGAAAGCCCATGTCGGATGAATATCATTTCCAAAGCCGTCAGCACAAAGTGATTTAGGCCACGGCTAATATTGTAATCCATAGTCTGTTCTTCCACCACTTAATTGTCACCACTGTAAACATGCACACTCATCAAGGTTACTCCAGGTTAGAGGCCTACATACAGTACCTATCGAATGTTTGCTTAAACAAAAGCATAATTATTGTTTAGTCGATTAGGTGTTTATGCAATAACATATATGGCACAATACAAAATTGTATGTTTTACATTATGATATTTTTTGTATTATTATGATTATTATTATTATGCCAGGCTCCCATGCTGAATTGACTGGCTCAAAATTGGGCCCGTTCCCAATTGAACATTCGTAACAATGAGCGTACAGTATAATAGTATATTGGGCCTCAGCATTTCTATAGTTTGGGTTGTACAATCATTTCGCAGTTGTTTATATCCCAGTCCGCTTGTTCTTTACTGGCTCTATATTTTGCCCGTGCATTATTTCGACGTCTGTACTACAGATTAATTAAATCAGAGTTGTTCCAAGTTTAAATGTCTACCCTTGACTATTATATTTCCAAGGAGCATATTTATCAATGTAATTGTAAAATGCAGGATCTAAATGGAATCTGCTCATCAGGAATTTTATACTGTTTAAATAAGTTTCAAAGATAGTAATAGGCCGTGCTCTGACCCAAGAAAAAGTGCCTAGAAAATAATTTTCGTTCCCACGTCTTTGGCACTACTATTTCAATGCATTTTTGCATAGACAATACCCTTCTGGACAGTATTTAGTCACAAGCCAGATATGTATACAAGTGTATAAAACTGTGGAATGCACTTCCCATTGCAGTCAGAACTGCAGCATCACTCCCAATCTTCCGCCGTAGTCTGAAAACCCACCTTTTCAGACTGGCCCATAGCACTTACCCTACCCCCTTAGATAGCATTTCGGTAGACTTAGATAGCATTTGATAGACTTATAGCATGTTATGTAGACAGCACTATAATTGCATTGTATATAGTCATAGCACGCCATAGTACATATGTATAGCATAGTAGTATAGATATAGTTTATATGTATAGTCTCATAATATAGATATTCCACTGTTACTTTCTTAGCTTACGCATGTTTGATGATAAATGCTTTTTTGTGATGTATTCCCATGCTTTTTGTTCCTGCTTAATGTAAATTGCTCTGGATTAAGAGCGTCTGCTAAAATGCCTAAATTGTAAATTGTATAACTAAAAAACGAAAATCGTATGCTTTTGCTTATAAAATGTACTTCTATTGATTTTGGCAACACAACATCTTTCTCAAATGTCATAAATACATATACCAAACATCTGAAACAAGTATTGGTGCCATAGTTTACTCATATGTGAATATAGATCATGAAATGTAGCAAATGTAAAAAAATAAAAACCCACTTAATTGGCACCCTGCACAATGAAGCATAAACATAGGAGATTTAGCCAAAAGCTTATGTTTCATAGATAAAAAAATTCTCAACCTACTGTGTAATGAAATGCATTAAAGAAAATCAGCTCACCTCAGCCCAACATGACTGATAATCTATCAAAATGTTACCAGAGCCCCCTAAATTGGAATAATGCAAAAAGATATGCACAAGAGTACAAATGAATGCACTAAAGGTCAGAATTGTTACATTTATTCAAATACCACAAAGTGTCACATTTGTACATGTAATGAGATTTGTCATTTGTAAAAAAATAAAAGGGGGGGGGGGGGGGTCCAAACATTTTGCATAAATGCATTGCACTTAAATGGATTGTAGGCATGGTGGCATCACTTTGTAGCATTATAAATCCTCTATCCAGCTTCGCACTGTACATGCTTCAGCATATTATGTGTACTTCACAAAAAACATATGCCAGTTCTGTTTGGCAGCAGACACAGTGTTCAACCTGTATGTTTCTGCCTGCAATGGAAGACTTTCATCATGAAACAAGTTCTGTGGCCCTTGTCTTTAGACTGTTGGTATTGTTGTACATGATGCTAGGAGGTGCTTTTAATGTGTGCCCAGTGTCTCCTCCCCAAAATCAATGTTACCCCACACCAGTATTGTTGGTACCTTCTTTGAGAATCCCTTTGAGAGGTTGTGGTTGAGCTAGGCTAGTGTCTAGACTGACAACGGTGTTGCAAGAAGCACAATGTCCTAATCTATTCAGTAGTGACAGAACATTGGATGAACAAAACTGTTAAATGACGAACAGTTAGACCAAGACACAGTGAGGCGCCTGCTTCCGACCTTTAGAAGCAAGATACCCAATGTCTTGACAAACAGAAATAACTTTTAGGTACACATCTAACAACACTTATATCAACATAACAGGCTAGTGTTGGTGCCTCTGATGCACCAATAAGCCAGGCAGTTACATTGAATAGTTGTCCTGGCACTTCTTACACATTAAAATCCTCTGCTGTAGGAGGCCAAAGGGCAATTCATACCGGGAGATTCACTTGAGTGCATCCTTCTGTGCTCTGTAGTTTGCTGTCCAGAAGTACTATCTGTGTGTTCATTGTCACTTTCAGCTTGGTTTACCTGGGATGACTCTGTTGTTGTGTCTGATGGATGAGGTAGCCTGTCTAACAGTTTATCTGCTGTTAATGTATCAACAAAAAACATTTTTAGAGATGTTGCGCTTGCAGGGCAATGAAAACACCAGCTGGGGGAAATCACGGGCCAACCGCCTTTTCAGTTAATCCTGCCTGCAAAATACAATTATAGAGAAAAATGAGCACAATTAAGTGTATAAATAAAGGGATTATTTTTTCCACAACCATGCATCCATCCAGTTTTATTGTGTTTATTTAGTTTTATTTAGTTTAAACAATATATAGCCTTTCTTATGACAGGATAATTTCATTCATTTTCAGGATCTCTTGGTTATCTACAATCCTTTGACGGATGACTCGTTCACAGAAGATGTTATAGCTGACAGCAAAGGGTTGTTCATTTCTGAAAACACACACGTACCGTACTGTACGGTACGTGTGTCCGGTCCGTACACACAGACACAAATGCTTAACATGTGCAAAGAGACAGACAAAAAGCATGTTGTTGCCTTACTTTTGAAACGTGCATTGTGTTGAATGCAATGACATAACTCACACTTCTTAATCTGTGACTGCAGTACTGGTGCGTGTTATTATTTATTACAAGAAAAAATGGGGCCTTTCTGTGTGGAGTTTGCATGTTCTCCCCGTGTCCCCTAGGGTAGGTACCCTCACAAAAACATGCAGTAATCCTGGTCTCTAAACTGCCTCCCCCTGGCCAGCCGGGGCGCCTGATGGGGAGGAATGGAACTGGTTGGAATAACGTGTTCCTTCCATGCGCTACGTCCAACCAGGGAAACTCCCCCCTGTCAGGTGTAAAGGAGCAACTTGGACACTCAGGCATGAAGGAAGCATGAGTTCAAGTCCGTTGCTCTCCCCAGGTTGGCGGAGGGTGTGTAGAGCCCAGGATCACATTAGATAATTGACACAGGGGTGAAAAATGGGTTACAAAATCGTGGGATAAAAATTATTAAAAAAAAAAAAAAAAAAAAAAAGAAATGGGGGGAGGGAAGGCAATGGAATAAAATGTGTGTGTGTGTGTGTGTGTGTGTGTGTGTGTGTGTGAGAGAGAGAGGGGGAGAGAGAGAGAGAGAGAGAGAGAGAGAGACTTCTGGGTTGGGGTGTCTAAACAAAGGGGCCATGCTGTGACCTCCCTGGCATTCATACCTTATCTTTTTTGGCAAACTGTTAATATAGTACCTGCTGATTGAGTACTATATTAGCAACACATTTTTTTATCAATGATGAGCAATGTAGGCACTGTATATTTTGTCATTAAAAGTTCAGATTAATTGTATATGAAGGACCCCAGCAACGGAAACAAGCCAATAGGGAATACGCTTTCTTGCAGTGGCGGCTCTACAGGGGGGGGTATTGGGGGGCATTGCCTCCCCATATTGGACTTTGTGTGACAACTAAGGCTGTCAAAATTATCGCGTTAACGGCGTTAATTAATTGTTTAAATTTATTGTATTAATTAATTGCGTTAAAATATTTTAATGCAATTAATGCATGTGCAGTCTTGACCCGCTTAAATCCCATAACTCAACCCACGGGCCACCACGTTGGCGCATCCCATGGAGTCTCGCCTCTCGGCTAGAGAGACGAGAAGAACAGTGGAGGGAGGAGGAGCTAGCGGAGGGAGAGGTGTTTGTGTGTGTGTGTGTGTGTGTGTGGGGGGGGGGTGTATTTGTGTTTACTACGACAGTCATGGCGGCGCCCACAGCACATCGTGTTTCTACAGTCAGCAATGATTATGTTTGAGAGATATATCATTGCTGATGTCATTGTTGTGTTTTCAATTAATGTATGGGACCCAAATGGAAACAAGACCACGAGGTCTTTCTTCGGTGCTGTCCTTTTGGACCATTTGTGCTCGACTGTACCCCTGTACTGTTTGCATTTCATTGTCTGATACGCGCACGTTTGTGTTGGCCCCGGCCCGCAACTCCCGCTGCGCGTGAGTGTGATTGATTGATTGATTTAAATATTTATTAACAGTTTGTAGAATTTACAGTACATTTTAAGCACAAACTCAATACAAAGACTGTTAACTGTGAGTGGACGACCCAATTAAGCATTACACTTGTTTACAACAGGGTCCACATTGTTCAATTCATCAAAACATTTAGAGACATACAAATAGACACTTCTATGTAGCTAAAGAACAGAACAGGAATTCATCATATAGGAAGCAAAAAGGGAAAAGATACATATACAGTGAGGGGAAATGGGGTGGGGGGGGGGGTTCAGATTTTACAGAGGCCAGTTTCGAATTGCAGCCATCCGTAGGTGCGCTTTGAGAGCGGTTTTGAAGGAGTCAAGGGATTCACATGTCTTAATGACTGTTGGCAGGGCGTTCCACATTTTGGTGGCATAGGAGCGAAAATAATTTAGTCCCTTGTTTGTGCCGAATCTGGGTTGTACATGGTTTGTTGCACTCCCTCTGGTGTTGTGGGTGTGGACTTCGTTTACATTAAGGAAGTATTTAGACAGGTACATGGGTATCTTGGTGGTGTATCGAATCTTGTGGACCAGACCCATTGCAAGATGCTGTACTCTGTCGTCGACCCTAAGCCATCCCAGCCTGTCAAAGTGGGCAGGGGTGAGGTGGGTTCGGGGGGTGAGGCCAAGTAGGAGCCTGACCAGTTTGTTTTGGGAGGTCAGGAGCTTTGTTTTAAGGGCCTTTGAGGTGCTGTGGTACCAAGAGGTGGATGCATAGTCAAAGAAACCTTGTACGAGGGCTCCTGTTAAGGTCTTCAAGGTGTTTTTGCTGACCAGTGAGGAGATCCTGTAAAGGAATCTTGTTCTTTGATTGACTTTTTTGATTACGTTGGTGGCCATCTTATCACCGGAAAGATTGGCCTCCAGGATGGAACCTAGGTAGGTAATTTGATCTTTTCGTGTGATAATATTGTCACCCACCCAATATTGTCACGAACAGGAACAAGTTGCAGTCACAAGCTGAAGTCATGTCGTTAACATATATTAGGGACAGTAAAGGCCCTAGTATGCTTCCTTGTGGGACGCCACAGCTCACTGGGAGGGGAGGGGACAGTGTTCCGTTCACCTCCACCATCTGTTCTCTCCCCTCCAGGTAGGATTGCATCCAGCTCACTGAGAGAGAGACAGACAGGGAGAGAGTGTGCGTGTGTAATAATCAAACCTATTCATTAATTGTCTTATTTTGGTCTTACTTTGTTTATACATCCAGACCACCACCGATTTTCATACAACGTTCAGTGGAGAAGTGGAACCCTTGTGTTGTGTTGTTTGTAGCCTTCTCGTGTTGTTGTTTGCTATAACAATTGTATTGATAGCAGGCCATATTGATATTTCCATTTCCACGACAATGGCAAACAATTGCATATTTTTGGACATGGTTAGAATGGTGATTAATCATGATTAGTTCATTTTGAATCTGTGATTAATCTGATTAAAAGTTGTAATCATTTGACAGCCCTATAGCGACAACATAATTGCATGCTGCTGCATAATTGTAGCCTTTACATAGGGGGGTTTGGAAAAATATGCCCCCCTGCTGATTTGTGCCTGGAGACGGCACTGCTTTCTTGGGTTTTAATAGCAGACCTTGTATTTCATGTACTTTACTGTGCTTTTTTCTCAATCAATCTCCTTTACCAGTCTAATTGCTGAAGTAGGCTAAATGCTTGCTAAACATGGTTGTTTCACACAATAGCCTACACACAATAGGCTAAGTACATTTCAATCCAAAAAAAGAATGGCCTAATTACCCTTTCTGCCATAACTCTGTATCGCGTGTGAAAGCAGGTTGCATTTGACACACTGGCAGTCTCTCCACCTGCAGCAATAATGTTTGTGTCCCTTCGACAGTGACACGACGCTGTGGTTCCTGCATCGGGAACATGTTGGCATTCTTGGGGGCTTCTTGTCTTCTTGAGCAGGTGAGGGTCCAGGGCAGGCCAGTAGTCCATCTGGCACTAGCCTACTATGACATACAAACACTTGTCGAAAGACGCGTCCACGGTCCACACGTCCACGGTCAAATAAAGAAGACTTGAGAGTTACTTGCTCTGCCGAGAGGCTTCTCCTGGGCCTATAATCACATTAATATATCACACTCTGCACCCGATTACTGATTAGACCATATATATGGCCAGTGGCGTGAGGTATAGGGCTATTGCCCCCCCTGGTGGCCGAGGGCCAGAAGGCAGCTCTGGCGGGGCATGTTGATGTTACTCATGTCTGTGAAAGAATGTATACATATATTATAAGATGCATTTTAGGCCTAGCAATTGTACTAGCATTTGTACAGTAAATCACACTTAAATCAACACTGGCTTTTGACCATGTAGATTGGGGTCCTAGAGGTGAAAAAGCCTAATTTCGATCAAATTGGAGGTCCATTAAAATGGTGCTGTTGGAGGAGCAAAAGGAGCTGTTGCTCCAATTATATGAAGATAGGTTGAAGAGTGGTCCTTTAAGTAAGAAACAGGGCACATATCAGCGAGATGTCTTACGTTGTCATTTACTGCCCTAAACAACAAACAAAGTCCATAGACTTGGCATTAATTTCAGAAAGCCATGCATTGGTGGGGATAGGCTTCCCGTTTCTTAGATGTTTATAGTGTTGTGATGACTATTCTTTTATTTCATGTATTTGCTTATTGTAGCACTTTGAGATTTGCTATAAATAAAATCCACGCATTGTTCAGCTGAGGAGGCTGTCTGTGCTGTCCTTTCCTTCGGCTTTCTGTGATTTATCCTGGGTTGTTCTTTCGCTGTGGTTTCTCCCTGGTTCCCTTTGTTTCTCCTTGTTTTTTTCCCCCCTTTTTGTGTCTCTCTTCGTCACATAAAGTCCTTCGGCCCAGACCAGAATTTTCACTAGTGAGGGACATTCAAGGTGGCAAACGCTATCATTTTTTTAAGTTCTATATCCCTAGATAATAGTTCAACATGATAGCAGTTCCCAAGTGGTAGCTTAGTTGCAGTTAACTGTTTGTGCTGGTGGCCCCCCTCATCCAGTCTAAAATAGTATACCTATAAGAATAAGAGATGACATATGTCATATCAGTTAGGACTCGGAGCCCAAATGACTATGAATTTCAGATTGCTGGGAATGGGGGGTCAGATCAACATACTGTATGGAATAAATTCTGTACTGGCCATATATGGAGCGTGTATTGAGTGTACAGGGTTTGATGAGGTCAGATCAACATATGGAATGTCAGAACAGGTCAGCTCCATATGTGCCAGAGATCTAATGGTGTCTTGAGTGTACAGGGTTTGATGAGGGCCCAGGTCGGGCCCTAACTTTCGGGCCTGTTGAGAACTCTAGTTTTCGCCGGCTGCTTGGCTCGGCTGCACTAATAACTTTGCGGCAGGCCCATCTAGAGTTTAAATGGACAGGTATCAGTCAAAAGAGAGACATCGAAGAGGAAGGACGGGTGGGGGAGGATCAACATATGGAATGTCAGACCAGGTCACCTCCAGTTTTGAAGCTCCATATATGCAGATCTAGGTGATGATAGAGTCTTCTCCATGTATAGCTATCCAGGGTTTGATGAGGTCAGTGTCGTGATCTATATATTTGGAGACGTGAAAGTGTTGGAGGGTTTGCTGATAAACTTTCAGCTCATATTTGGTGCTGGTACTTGACAGGAACTTATTTTTTCCTGACAATTTCCCATAGGTGTCTTGTCTTCCACATGATGGAAGTGAGGGCTACCCTGGCATCTCTTCCATTTGGCCTCCTTCATGGAAGATGGGAGATCATGGTGGTCAAAACACTACATTCCACTATAATATTTGGCCTTTGTTGGCAGGTGAAAACATTCAGGTAGCATTCTGATTGCTGATCAACATAACCAAAGTCGTATAGTCCTCTTCTGGTTGGACAGCATTTTGAGTAGGACAGGCATAGAGGAGGGAATTTAGGATTACTGGCTTTTATCTTCCTCCAGGATTTTATTGTAGTAGCATGGCCTGCTGCTCATGCTCTCAACCAGCTGCGCTGACTCTGCACATGAACCGTTCTGGAAATAGGACTGTTTTCATGTGTGCTTCTCCAGCCCTATTCTTGTGCTTTGCTTCTAGTATATGCCTTGTTGTGGTAGGGCCATATACTGTATATGTGCCTATTGCCAGGCTCCATCCAAGACAACTATCTTCCATCTACTGTATGGCGTTGGGTCCAAGCTTATCTGTCTTCCAGTGATCATGCAGTTGATCCGTTGTGTCTGCTTCAAGACTGTTATCAGTGTTTGCCATTCATGAGGTAGAGCTGCAATCAAATGCAAAGCACGAAGACCTCTGTCAAAGGCTTCTCAGATGCCAGGATTGAGTTAAAGGTATATTCAGTGATTTCACTAAAAAAACCTTAGGTTTCGTTTTTGGCTGTGGGACCCAGCCTTTCGTCCAATCAGGATAGAGAGTCAAAAACGAAACCTAAGGTTTTTTTTTACCCCCAGGGGTTAACTGGGGACAGGGAGGAACTCCTTATATGGTCAGCACACTCTATAGTAGGGAGGATTATCACAACAAAACAAAAAAATAAGTGATATTTGAATTAAAGGTATATTCAGTGATTTCACTCAAAAAACCTTAGGTTTCGTTTTTGGCTGTGGGACCCAGCCTTTCGTCCAATCAGGATAGAGAGTCAAAAACTAAACCTAAGGTTTTTTTTTACCCCCAGGGGTTAACTGGGGACAGGGAGGAACTCCTTATATGGTCAGCACACTCTATAGTAGGGAGGATTATCACAACAAAACAAAAAAATAAGTGATATTTGAATTAAAGGTATATTCAGTGATTTCACTCAAAAAACCTTAGGTTTCGTTTTTGGCTGTGCGACCCAGCCTTTCGTCCAATCAGGATAGAGAGTCAAAAACGAAACCTAAGGTTTTTTGACCCCCAGGGGTTAACTGGGGACAGGGAGGAACTCCTTATATGGCCAGCACACTCTATAGTAGGGAGGATTATCACAACAAAACAAAAAAATAAGTGATATTTGAATTAAGTGAAATCACTGAATATACCTTTAAGTGAAATCACTGAATATACCTTTAAATGCTGACCAGATAGGGATATTTGGGTGTGGTGGAGGTAGAACTGCTGTTTCCTCAGGTCTTTCAGAGGGCAACTGGTCATTTCAATAAGTAGTGACTGCTAAGCCCTCAGGGACATCTTTCTAGGAACCACAAGAAGGTGACAGGTCATCTGTTGACATGGTGTCCACGACCAGGACATCCTCAGCTTCAGTTGTGCGCATGAAGACTTAAAAGTAGCCAGACCAGACATGCTTGATTCCTTCAAGGCTTGCCCCAGGATTAAAGTCATCAAGGTTACATTTAACTTAATTATGACAAGACATTTTATGATCAAAACAGAATTGGACTGTAAAATGCTTCTCAATAAATGTTAAGCAAAACATAAATGTTAAGCAAAACATATAATAGCTATTTATGGGTTTCAGCCTAATTATTTAATAATTTATGCAAATATGCTAAATGACAAAAGGTTGAATAATTTAGTCATGGCAAGATACTCAGTCTAAGAGAGACTAGGATAATCCTTGACTAAATGTGAAAAATGTAGAAATATCCTCATTTTTACCTAATTTCTTTCACAATTATTATATTTTTTAATATATAGTAGGCTACATCGGTCTACAAACCAGGTGAATATTCAGGTGAGGTTATTCTTATATTAATTTTGTAATGAGGAAACTGTGTTAATCAGAGTTGAGTATAGCCTACATGCGGTCCCATAACAGAGTTCCACTTGCTCCACCCATTGACCTCAGGATAACCTCTTGTTAAGTTGAGTACAAAGTGACCATATGGCCGTCATGTGACCTCAACATGGGGGGGGGGGGGGCTATGTATGTCATAGTAGGCTATAGTGCTAGAAGCAGATGGACTACTGCCCTGGACCCTCACCTGCTCAAGAAGACAAGAAGCCCCCAAGAATGCCAACATGTTCCCGATGCAGGAACCACAGCGTCGTGTCACTGTCGAAGGGACACAAACATTATTGCTGCAGGTGGAGAGACTGCCAGTGTGTCAAATGCAACCTGCTTTCACAGCGATACAGAGTTATGGCAGAAAGGGTAATTAGGCCATTCTTTTTTTGGATTGAAAGGTACTTAGCCTAGTGTGTGTATTGTGTGAAACAACCATGTTTACTTAGCAAGCATTTACTACAATTAAACTGGTGAAGGAGATCGATTGAAAAAAAAAAGCACAGTAAAGTACATTAAATACAAGGTCTGCACAGTGCACACACACACACACACACACGTTAAGATATTTTAACGCAATTAATTAACAAAGCTGATGGCAGGCTGCGAGGACTTTCCATATAGTGAACTGTCAAAAAAACTTGAGAAACAAAAATCATAAAAGATACTGGCGTTATATTTAGGCTGATTTTAGATTTATTTGCTTTTTCACAATTGACCTTATGCACACCGCTGCCATCTTGCCAGCAAGGCGCTAACTAGGCGCAACTTCCCATTGAAAGCCCATTCATCCAAACAGAAAAGTCCTATCTAATTGTATTAAACAACGTCAAATTCACCAACATTGCAGCTGTACGGAAAGCTTGAATTATCCTCTTTCAATCTGTAAAGTTTCATGAAAAATCCACCGTATAGCCTACATGTTATGAGCTACTTCCTGTCATGAAATTCTGTGTAGGTTATTTTGTGTCAGAGTTTGGGAGTGCTCGTTGGATATCACCCAACAGCACATGCGTACCACCCGTTTTGAATTTGCACATAATGTAGGAGGTTGCTTTACTAAAACAAGTGCTTCCAAACTCCAATACTTAGAAAATAAATCAACTGCAAGGAATTTCTTGACATTAAGTAGCTCATAACAAGTCTACAGTGGATTTTCATATAAATACTAAATACTGTTATATACATTTGGGGGGCCTTGACATGAAAATGTGTGGGAACCATGCACTGCTGCACATCAGCATATCTAATGGGAAGTGAATGGGACTGTAGAACAGTTTGTGTTCTGAACATGAAGTGTTGTCTTGTGCCCAGGGTCACTGACCTCCAGCCTCTCTACCGGCAGCCAGAGTCAAACAGAGTTATCTGCAGACCTGCCGATGATGGGTACCACCTACAACAACGTATACCAGCCCTCCCACTCCTCTGCCTACTACACAAACATCTACAATACCAGCAGTACCAGGTAACCAAAAATATCCAGTCGGGGGATAAACTATGATGGGCCCATGTCATTGCGTCTTTCAAAACGCTAATATGGTTGTGCCAAGACCTGCCGCCCGCCCGCCTCTGATTGCCCCCCCCCCTCCTACTAGTAGTAGGGAGGGGTGAAGAGCCCCTACCTATAAGAAGTAGGGCATTCTCACCTTGTAATACAGCTACAAAACCAATTCTGCCAGCCAACTCGTGGCGTAGTGGTCTAATCATTAAGACTATTTTCTAACAACCGCCGACTAATTTTCTTTGTCGATAAAGTACAGTTTTAGACCGCGACGAGGGGCGCCGTCTCTAGCGAACTTGAGCCACGAGGCCTCCACCGAGCTCGCTAAAACGCGCAAGTTGACGTGTTAAACGTTGTTCGAGCTTCAACCCGATATGGACAGAGTAGTAAATTTTACCCTACCCAAGTCAATGCCAACACAGCAATATTTATTTCCCACCACGCAGTAACCTCAGCGTCACTGTCACCAGACTATCCACCTCGGAGGAATGTCTGGTATCCACGGAGCAAAGACGGCAGTGCTGGCAGGCCAGTCAGAGGCAGCCAGAGGCGGGTCTTGGCACAACCCTCTCGGATCTGAATGATGACGCGATTGGTCCATATATTCAGCTGTTTTATTATTAATCCCCCCCCCCCCCCCCCCCCCCCAAACACACACACACACACACACACACACACACACACACACACACACACACACACACAACTGGTGATCCGGGGGTCTAACCAGCTGATTCCCACATGGCCTCTCCCACTCAGCTATGGCCGTCTCTTGAACTGTGTGTGTGCGTGTGCGTGTATGTGTGTGTCTCAAAGCAGATGCCCAACAGTGACAGCCGTCTGTCCAGTCACTACATGACCGCTCAGGACTACATGCATTCCGATTACTCAGCAGCCCTGAGTCAGGAGGCTGAACTTCGCTCTGCACCACCCATCCTCAATGCTCCTCTGCACCCTGGAGGACCACCCATCCTCAATGCCCTCTGCACCCTGGAGGACCACCCTCCTCATGCCCTCTGCACCCTGGAGGACCACCCATCCTCAATGCCCCTCTGCACCCTGGAGGACCACCCATCCTCAATGCCCCTCTGCACCCTGGAGACCACCCATCCTCAATGCCCTCTGCACCCTGGAGGACACCCATCCTCATGCCCCTCTGCACCCTGGAGGACCACCCATCCTCAATGCCCCTCTGCACCCTGGAGGACCACCCATCCTCATGCCCCTCTGCACCCAGGAGGACCACCCATCCTCAATGCCCTCTGCACCCTGGAGGACCACCCATCCTCAATGCCCCTCTGCACCCTGAGGACCACCCATCCTCAATGCCCCTCTGCACCCTGGAGGACCACCCATCCTCAATGCCCCTCTGCACCCTGGAGGACCACCCATCCTCAATGCCCCTCTGCACCTGGAGGAAGACAACAAGCACGCTGAGAATAAGACCGGCTGTGAGTAGCCTAATGTGTATCTCACACACACACCTCATCAAAGATAGAGTACTGACCTATTACGTCTCCGCTGTGGCTTGCTAACTAGGATAGTGCAACGACGTGTGTGGCTGTGGACAACAGCTCAGTGCGGTCATATGTTATACCAGTGGTCCAAATCTTTTCACGTCAAGGAGCCCCAAATTGACACTAATTAGCCCCGTTTGAAGAGATATGCCGGGGACGCCCATAAGAGAAGATTTTTACGGCTCCATCAGAGATTCTCAACCCGTTTAATTTTCAAGGACCCCCAGTTAGACATGCATTAGTCTAGGGACCCCATTTAATGGCATTTCTATCTCTGGGACCCCCAATTTATATTGTAAATCAATGTTAGTTTAACTCTGAGAGTATGGTTAATTTGTACACTCCGAGTTACAATCCCATAAGGGTCCATTTGGTTCCAAACTATCATTTGCTGGGACCCCCTGGAACTCCATGAAGGACCCCACTTTGGGAACCACTGTGTTATACAATATGCATGGCCGTGGGAATTGCTGCTTCCAATACCTGGTGTGTATATACACCCTTAGCCTGGCTCCAGTCTCTGAATCGCTAGCCACACCCATTAAAGTTCAGGCTCTGTGTCTAATAATAACTAATATATGCACATAATTATGCAGCACGTTGAGCAAACAAGATCAGCACAGTGAAAACCAATACAAAAACAAAACAAATTGTTACAATCAATAAGTATTAAATTGATTTGATCCAATCAGAAAACACATTGAAGTTTCTCTCTGCTGATGTTACCTCCTCTCTCATCCTAGGTCTCCTTACAGTGCGTCAAGTGGAGGACTCCTCTGAACAGCAGAAGAGGACCCCCAGTGAGGTCCAGCTGCAACTAGAACCTCCACATATTAAGATGAACAGCAGGAGAGGAGCCCCAGTGAGGTCCAGGTGAAACTAGAACCTCCACAGATTAAAGATGAACAGCAGGAGCGGAGCCCTAGTGAGGTCCAGTTGAAACTAGGAACCTCCACAGATTAAAGAGGAACAGGACGACCAGCTTAAAAGACCAGAGGAGGCCATTTGGTCAACATTGACACTACTAGCGGTGAAAGGTGACACAATGATGAAAATAGAGACACAAAGCCTCTAGCCAGCACCTCAACTGAACACATGGAAACACAAGCTGATTTAGAGACAGTGGAACATCACACCAACTGATATCCAGCCCTCCTTCACATTGTTCCGAATCTGACATCACTGAAGACAGTGATGATTGGCACGGGGAGGAGACAGAGGAAGGTCCATCGAATGACACACTGAAATCGCACAAGACACAAAATGGCCACGCATGTGGTCAAAAGGATATAGAAAAGACATGGGGACACATGCAGGAGAAACACCATTTGCTTGTAAAGTCTGTTAAACAAAGATTCAGTCTAAATGGATGTCTGAAGAAACACATGAGGACTCATAAAAGGGAAAAAACATTTGCGTGTACAGTCTGTAAACAAAGATTCAGTAAGAATGGAAATCTGAAGACACACATGAGGACTCATACAGGGGAAAAACCTTTTGCGTGTACAAGCTGTGATTAAAATTCAGTCTAAATGCAAGTCTGAACACACACATGAGGACTCATACAGGGGAAAAACCCTTTGCTTGCAAAGTCTGTAAACAAAGATTCAGTCACAATGGAAGTCCAGAGCTACCAACCTGCACACATTTTGTGTACCAACCACGCATTCTAGGTGTCTATACGCCTAGAATTGCGTGGTTGGTACACAAAATGTGTGCAGGTTGCAGCTCTGGAAGTCTGAAGAAACACATGAGGAGTCATACAGGGGAAAACCCCTTTGCTTGTACAGTCTGTAAACAAAGATTCAGTCAAAATGGAAGTCTGAACACACACATGAGACTCATACAGGGGAAAAGGCCTTTGCTTGCAAAGTCTGTAAACAAAGATTCAGTTTAAATGCAACTCTGAAGACGCACATGAGGACTCATACAGGGGGAAAACCCTTTGCATGCGAAGTCTGTAAAAAAAAGATTCAGTCACAATGGAAGTCTGAAGAAAACACATGAGGAGTCATACAGGGGAAAAACACTTTGCATGCGAAGTCTGTAAACAAAGATTCAGTAACAATGGAAGTCTGACGATGCACATGAGGACTCATACAGGGGAAAAACCCTTTGCTTGCAAAGTCTGTATACAAAGATTCAGTAAGAATGGAAATATGAAGGCACACATGAGGACTCCTACAGGGGAAAGACCTTTTGCGCACTTCAACCAAAATGCTGCTCTGAAAACACACATGAAGACTCATCCAGAGGATGAGCTAAGTGAAACATTGCTTCTCAAGATCATGGAGTTACAGACGTACATACAGAGTACAGAGATTCCTGCATTTATGCGACAAACCAAAGCCTGGCGGCGGTGGCTCAGGGGTAGAGTGCCTGGATGGCAACCGTAAGGTTGCCAGTTCGAACCCGGGCTCCCCCAGAGTTACTGTCGAAGTGTCCTTGAGCAAGACACTGAACCCCTAATTGCTCCCGATGTGCTAGTTGGTGCCTTGCATGGTTTCCGCTGCCATCGGCGTATGAATGCGTGTGTGAATGCGTGAATGTAATGCACAATCTCTGTAAAGCGCTTTGGATAAAGGCGCTATATTAAAAAAAAATGCACCATTTACGCGGGTTGTGCAGTCGACGCGCTGTGATTGGCCAGTCGCTGTGATTGACAGCCTATACCTAAACCTAACCTCAAGAAAAACCTAACCTTGACCTCAGACTTAACTTGCCCGGGGGGCGTGGTTATAAACACAACCTGTGTAGGTAACTTGCCCGGGGGGCGTGGTTATAAACACAACCTGTGTAGGAATTAGTATGTAGCTGCATTTATTGTAAGATGATGATGATCACTAGCCTGGTATAAAGACATTTGCATGAAATGTTCTACACACAATCTATTTCTTTCTTATGGTTAGATTAAGCCCCTAGTGGAGGTCAGGATATGACAAGTCACATACACCTCCCATTAAAATGCCGTCAATTAATTAAGCAGAGACACCAGACTAGGAACATTTGCAAGAAAACAAAAAGTTTTATTCCTCGTAAACCTCACAGAGAGCGAGAGAGAGAGAGAGAGAGCGCAGCGGAGGTCAGACCTGGGGAGGGGGGAGACAGAGAGAGCGCACAGCGGAGGTCAGACCTGGGGAGGAGACGGGGGAGACAGCAGTGACCATGGGCATAGAAAACTGTAAAGAAAACGAAAAAACCCAAACGAAAACACCTTTCTATACTTTCAACATCAGCTGACCAAAACCAACCGACTAAAATTGTAACTGTCACAACATTTTCAAGAGCCAATGACATAGCGATCTGCGCAAAGGGAAAAAGAAAAAAAAATAAGCTTCTCCACATACAGTAGGTGAAAACCGCACGAGCACGGAAAACAAAATGACCATTTCAAGATGAACCGCGTCAGACTCTAGCCCTGCGGGGAAAAAATACAATAATACCAGAAAGAGGCGTATATAAACGGAAGGATTGACTGCTTTTTGAACACCCATTTCCCAGAACGGATGCAAAATACTGTAACATTCACAAAATAATTTACTATCGTCCCTTAACTTTCAGCTAAGTAAATTGTCTACTATACAAACAGGTGACCCAATTTCTCTACCTGCTTCATACGCACTTCAATTAAAACTGCAATCCATAACTTTTATTTTGTGAATAGACTTTTCTTTTTTGCATGGTTTTGCCAATCTGGATGATGTTAGTACAATATATAACCCAACTGCTGTGAAGCATTGGCCTTTCGAATAAAAGATTTTACGTTTGGTTGCATGCTGAAAATGGCCGATCTACAAGCTTACAACGCGTTGTGAGCTTGTAGATCTGCTATTTTCAGAGCGCACCCAAACACAAGATGACTCGTCATTTAGTTGTACCGGATCTCTAGTCTAGTTTTTATCTCTGTCTGTCAAGCCCCAAACAGGCTCTCTCAGCGAAAGACATTTCAGCACTCATGCAGTGCTCCCCGGGTTCGAATCCACGGCGAGCACATGAAGGTTACGGATTGTCGCTTTAAGTGATATTCAAGGACATCTGCGTCCAATGTATCTGCTGTACATTCTCAGAGAGCACATCATTATTACCATTATATAAAAAAAGAACCATTCTATTCTTGGCACATGGACTGGAGTTAAATCTTCGTAAAAATAAATAGAATCATTTAAATTGCGGGAATTGAGTGGAACAAAATTTCTGTTTTTTTTTTTTTTGGCATTTCCAAAGCCTCGTTTCTTCTTGTATACATTGCAAACTCAAAAGTC